>NC_058411.1:112274489-112433312 GCF_002201575.2 Neomonachus schauinslandi
GCTCAGAGAGCGTGTTCTGCACAGGAGTGGGGGTCTGTGTGGAGGTGGCGGGGCCATTGCGCGTGTTGGGGGAGGACCCCCTGTGTGTCAGGCCCTGTGGGGAGGTGGAGAGGCTGAGGAGACACGAGACGGGGGGACACGGACAAGTCGCACCCCATCATCCCAAGCCCTCTGGCTGTGACCCAGAGGACGGTGGGTAGGATTTGGGAGCACTGGGGAGGGGTGGCAGGCAGAGCGGCAGGCACCCACTCACCCCACTGGGCCCTTCTTCACAGACCTGTGTCATCCGAGCCTGGGACTGCCGCAAGCCCCTGCTCTTCTGCCCAGCGATGAACACCGTCATGTGGGAGCATCCCATCACGGCGCAGCAGGTGGGCCAGCTCAAGGCCTTCGGCTATGTTGAGATACCTTGTGTGGCCAAGAAGTTGGTGTGTGGAGACCAAGGTGGGCATCTGGCCAGGCTCATAGGCCATCCCCACAGCCCAGAGTCACAGCAGGGCTCAGCTCCGGGGTCAGATCTGGGTCCACATCCCAGCCTGTCGTGACCTCAGGCAAAACTGTTCTCTGGGCTCGGTTTTCTCGTCTGGGAAATGGAAGTCATAATTCCTCTCAGACTTGGTAGGATTAAACGAGATAGTATATGTCAAGTGGCTGGTGTCCCTGGCAGGCAGCCCGAGTACACAGTGGTTACTGTGACTGTTCCTGGGGCCTGACCTGAGGGTGCCTTGGAAGGGACTTGATGGGTCTGGCTCTTGCAGACATGGTCCTGGCCTTCCAGGCGTTGGGCTTTGGGTGGAGCACTCGGGAGCATTGAGCAGGGTGGGTGGGGGCTGGGTGCCTGCCTCAGTCTGCAGGCCACAGCAGAACCTTGCTCCCTAGGTCTAGGGGCCATGGCCGAGGTGGGCACCATTGTGGGCAAAGTGGAAGAAATCCTCTTCCGGCACGGTGGCTCTCAGCAGAGTTGAACCCAGGATTTCTGTCATGTGTGTCCCTCTGCACTCAGCGTGTTTTCAGGCCAAGTCTATGAAGAAGGTGGATGTTGGCAAAATACGGTGAAGACTTCTGCATTTACTGGGGAGGAGTCTGTCCTGGGCTGGGGGCCTGACTTGCTTCAGGTTCAATTAGAACAAAGGCCCAGGTCCCGACTTCTTTCCAGCTAAGAGATGCCTGCTTTCCAGAACCCTCCTCCCCTTTCCCTGGGATTGGCACAGCAGGCTGCTGTACGTCCCTGTGCTCTGGGAGGGGGACTGAGGGATGACAGAGAAACCTTGATTCTCCCTGGTGCCTGGGAGCCGCTTCAGCTCCTTGGTGGGCTGCCCTGGCACCATGCAGAGTCAGAGAAGCCTGTGATTGGCAAGACGCTGAGATTCCCCGTAGACCATGCGGTGAGACCGGGGGGTAATGCGGAATAAAGAAGAGTGACCTGTAGGAGTCCGTGTCCTTCCTTTACCTCTGTCTGTGGTCTCAGAGATCAGGGGCATTGCTTGGTGTGGCTGGTGAAGGGTCGGGGCTGACAACTGACTGGCGTGTCTTCCTGCCAATCTCATGTGGTGGTTAAGACAGACCCTAGTTCAAATCCCACCTCTGCCATGTGCTAGCAGTGGGACCATGGCTCAGGGCTCTCAGCCTTTCTGACTCTTGCTTTCCTCATCTGGATGATCCTACCTTCATGGAGTTGTTGAGAGAATGAAATGAGGTTATGTGTGCCAGGTACCTGCCTCCCTGCCTCTTACATAGTAATAAATGTCAACTAAAGGGAAGTTAAAGCTAGATATGTATTCATACCAGTGAGCTTTGCTAACATTTACTGAAATAGACCCTCTCATTTTGGGAAAAGTAAAATCCCCAGCCCTAAGCTGACGTGGCCTTTATGCAAATGACAGGCACACAGCCAGCAGGGTTGGAACCTAGGCCCCTTGCTTCCTGATGTCCTCATCAGCTTTGCTGCACCTGAGACCGGGACCTGAGTGTCTGTGCCTCCCCTCCGACCCCACCCAACGGCACACAGGAATTCAGAAAGTAGACTCCAGAGAGACACGTGTTCTGCCCTAGAAAACCCCACCACCCTGCCTTTGACCTAATTGCTGTTTGGCGGCTGCAGTGGTGAGGGGCTTGTGGGCCTGTTTGGAGCTGAGGTTGGGGCTGGCTTCCTGCCTTCCAGGCCAGGGGTGTGTGGGCACTCCCCGCATGCCCTTGGACCGCTGAGGGTAGAGGTTACCATTGAGGGGCACCAGTGAGCCTGCTGGCTGGGACCACGGCTTCCAGGCCTCCAAGAGCCTTTCTTTCTACAGCACTTGACTTAATCAAGTGACCCTTTGGGATACAGTTGCCTTAGGGCAATAAAGGAAATCTACTTCAAATGGTAGCATCACAGACCAACCTCTGACAGGTTTGAGGGTTGGGGGATGGGGAGGGCCTGGATCATTGAAATCCAGAGACAATCCCAAAGTTGTACTTACATGGTTTCCAACGTCCCTCCTTGTGTCCGCATTGCCCTTTCTTTCCCTCAGCAACCTGCTAATGAGTAGTGAGGCTCTCCAATTTTAATAGAAACTGCTACCATTTACTGAGTGCTTACTGTATGCAAGACCTTGTGCTGGGCACTTTAGGAAAGACAGCTGCCCAGACCTGCTACACAATGCTGGTTCTCGAAGGCCACAGGAGCAGAGAGGTTGATAGGACTCTACCCAATACCTCTGCAAACAGCTGTGGCTCCTCAGAGCGGGACTGAGGAGCTTGTTGGCTGGAAGGAGAGATGTCCCCCATGGATGTAGGCCAGCTGGAGGCTCCATCCCTGGGGTCCATCACTCCGTCACTGCAATCCTGCATCCCTGTTGCCCATTTTGAATGGGGTTCTGGATGGATGGGCTGGGGCTGGGGCTGAAGAGCCCAGGTGTCCCCTGAGCCCCTGAGGTTGGAGTTGAGAGGGCAGTTAGCATCAGGCTGTACCCACCTGGCCCCAACTGCAGGGGGAGGGGAGTGGCAGCAACAGCTCTCCCCACCAAGAGTCAAAACTCTGAAAGTGGTCAGCATTGAAGTTAGAAGTATTTCTCAGAGAAGATGCTAGTCTCTCTCATTTTTTTTTTAAAGATTTTATTTATTTGACACAGAGAGAGATCACAAGTTGGGGGGGGGTGCAGAGGGAGAGGGAGAAGCAGGCTCCCGGCTGAGCAGGGAGCCCGATGCAGGGCTTGATCCCAGGACCCTGGGATCATGACCTGAGCCAAAGGCAGACGCTTAACCGACTGAGCCACCCAGGCGCCCATCTCTCATTATTTTTATCAAATTCTGGAAGTTTGACAAAATTGAACATTTGGGTCTGAAATTCACACTCTTGTTCGGCAGCCTGGAGCCTCTCCGGGCTGCTGTGGCTACTGCTGGGTGAGAGGTGCAAGTCTCCAAGCCAGGGTCCACCCCCACATTGGCTGTGTCTAGCTCTTCTGTGACCCTCTGATTTCTCCCCACTGCCTCAGGGTAAGGCCCTGATTCCTGGGTAGTACACATCTTGGCCCTCCGTGAGCTGGCCCCTGCCTACCTTTCCAGCTCCACCCCTATTACATGTCACCATGCCAGGCTCCCCATCTTCTTGCCAGACTGGACAGCCTTGACAAAGCCCTGCTGCTTCTTACCTTTGCACTTGCTGTCACTTCACCCGGCTGACTCCTGTTATTCATGTGGCTGACTCCGACTCATGCCTCTGACATACCTGGGTGCCACCTCTTTTGGAAAGCCTTCCCTGGCCGACTCAGGCTAGATCAGGTGGTCCTTGCCCAGGTTCCCATTGTGCCCCCTGTTATTTATTATAACACGGAATTGCAGTTGCCTGTTTACTTTGTAAACAGGGATCTCCTGGAGGGCAGGAGTTGTCCTGTTCCTCACAAAGCCTGGTATGTCATTCCAAGCTTGTACTGACAAAAAAAAGGTGTGTGTGTGTGTGGTGGGGAGAGGAGGGGCAGTCCTGCTCCTTTCTGAGCGAGACACACAACCTCGGAGCCATAAAAGCAAAGACTGATAAATTTGCCTACAGAAAAATAAACAATTCCGCCTAGCAATAGCCCAGAGGCAAGGTCAAAGACAAACATAAATGGGAAATTATCTGCAGCTCATATAACAAAGGACTAATTCCCCTAATATAAATAAAAGGACTAATTCCCCTAAGAGCTATACATTGATTCAAAAAAGACCAAGAATACAAAAGAAAGGTAAGCAGAGGATAAAAAAAATCAAGTCCACGTGTTTATGTGCACTTGCACGCGCACGCACACACACACGCTCCACTTGGCTCTTAAACATAAAAAGCTACTCAACCACATTCATGGGGAGAGTGACACAAAGCAAACTGCACCTCAGCGGAGGTTTTTATCTATAAGCTCGGTGAGGGCAAGGGGACGGGCACCTGCTACCTGGACAGCAGGACTGCAGGTTTGATACAACCTCGCTGGAGAACGATCTGGAAATATCTATGAATGTACTTTACCCTTTCACCCAGCAATTCTACTTCCAGGGATTCGTCCCACAGATACACTCGCATAGAGCGCATTATGTCTGAATAAGGCTGTTCATCGTGGCATTGTATGTGTCGGTAAAAGGCTGGGAACACCCTCACTATGTCACAACCGGAGACTGGTTGCATCAGTTAGGGTCGCTCCTACACCCGGACACTACGCAGCCACAAGATGAGCGTGAGGCAGCCCTCTAGGTGCCCGTGTGGGATGCTGTCCGAGAGAACGCTGCTAAACAGAAAATGCGAGACGCAGAACGATGTCTATTGCATCCTAGCTTATGTGCAAAACAAGTGAGGGGCGGAAAAGAGGATGTGTTCCCATTGCCTTGTAGGTGCATCAAATACCTATTGAAAAATAAACAAGAAACCAGTCCCTTGTTTGCCGCTTGGCAGCAGAACTGGGTGGTTCAGAAAGGTGGGAGACCAACTTCATTTTTTTTTTCTTTAAAGATTTTCTATATTTATTTGACACAGAGAGACAGCGAGAGAGGGAACACAAGTAGGGGGGAGTGGGAGAGGGAGAAGCAGGCTTCCTGCCGAGCAGGGAGCCCGATGTGGGGCTCGATCCCAGGACCCTGGGATCATGACCTGAGCCGAAGGCAGATGCTGAACGACTGAACCACCCAGGCGCCCCGACCAACTTCATTTTAAGTTGTGAGGCAGATGAGTATAGTATCTACCACAATGGCAGTAAATACACACATTTTAAAAAGGTTCCTTCTGTCCTTTATCCAGAAGTTCCTAAAAATGACCTGGCAGAGAACATGCAAAAGGCTTGGCAGGGGCATCTGGAGATTTCCATCAAGGCCTTTGGAGTAGAAATGGGTCTGTTTTTCTTGTCATGAGCTAATAGAGGAGGAGGACTTTTGAGTACCACTGGGTGCTACTTAGAAGCCTTTGAGGCCCCTGATCTCAAGCAGCTTACGGTCTTATGGGCAGAAGACTCAAGGCCTTAAAACAATCAAATGACCATGAGAATCAAGCGTGAGACTGTGTAGTACAGACTCAGTGTGAGGCTCAGAATCGAGAAGTATTAAGGGTGGGCCTGTTGGAGGGCGCAGAGCTCACGCCGATGCTTCCTGGAGGACTGGGGGAGTGAGAAGTGGATGGGAAGGCTGAAGACGTGCTACCCTGTGCTTGATGTGGGACACCTGGGTAGGAACTTGGGCTCCAGGGGCTAGGGACCTGGGGAGCTTCAGCAGGGGAGCGAGGCGAGCGTGGAGTGTGGTAGAGGTCAGCTGTGTGGTTCTCGGGACAGATTGGAGGACTGAGACCCTGGAGTCGGGGAGGAAGGCAGATGCTAAGCAGGGGAAGCGAGGCTGTGCTGAAGGCCTTGGCCAGACCTGTGGTTCTGGAGAGGAAGGGGGTGCAAAAGTGAGTGACGATGTGACGAAGACCCAGCATGGTTAGAAAGCGTAAGAACCACTGTCCTGTGGCTAGAGGGTGGGGGGCCAGGTGGGGGGGCACTTAGTGACAATTGTGTGTGTGTTGCTGCAGATTTATTAACAGTCCCCAGTGCCAGCCACTAAAAAGAATTCTGCTTTGCTTACCACAGTTTTTTCTCTCAGGATTGTTTAGTCTGCCTTCATGGTTCCTGGGCATTCTGTGGTGTGGAAGTAGAAAAAACAGACCGAGCTAACAGAACTGGGGAGATGGGAAGAAAGGGGAAGGGAGTCTTACTTCTTGTATTGTGTCTCCTTTGTGTGGTAAATTCTGGTCCTGGGCGAAGGGGGTGGGAAATTAAAGCAAGGAGTGGAGAGACTCGATGACCTCCATAATGAAGAGCTGAGAGAGACCTGAGTGGGGCGGGGGGGGGGCGGGCAGCAGAGCCAGGTGTGTGGGCCAGGAGTTGGGGTACAGTCTGGGAGTTGGCTTCACAGTCTTTGAGCTGCTGGGGGTTCAAGTAGATGGAGGTGGGGACTAAAGGGGTGTTTGAGGAATGTTGCTGAGGGTTGTGAGTTGGACACACGTTAAGGTTCTTCAAGAGACCCAAGTAAGGATTGGGGTTCCTTTTAAATTCCTTGGCCAGTGTGTGCTTCTCTGAGCCACCCGGAGCCCTAATGACATTCGGGTTACGTACCTGGGTTAGGTGCTCCCTGTACACGTCCTCGATCTCATTCCACCCTCCTGACGCCACAGCTGCGCGATGGAGTCAGCTAGCGTATCTAATCCATCTCGCAGATGGGAAAGTGAGGGTCCCCCTGCCTGGGAGCCACCTCCACGCTGGCTTTGCCCCAGAACCAGAGCTCCACCCTCATGAGCATTTACCGCGCTGGGGTCCTTTGAAACGGTCCGTCTACCACACACCGCGACTACCACCAGATACCTGTTTCTTTTAGTCCCAGTTTAGCAGCTGCCTCATTACCTTTTTTGTCCCATAGCTTCCTTCATACATACATTGCGGTTTCTAGGGCAGCACAAAAATCTGAAATGTCACGCAAATGCCTCTGAACAAAGAGGCCTGGAATCCGATCCCAGTGACTGACACGTTGTTTACACCAAGAGCTTCCTGATGGAACCAAATCTTCTACAATAGTCAAGGCAGGTTTGGTACGACCTGGGGCAAGGCAAAGACCGGGCCAGAAGAACTGCCAGTTGTCTAATAGCAAAGGAATGTCAGGAGTGGGTGGGTGTGAGGGCAAGAGGCACAGGAGATCGGGACTTCGGGGACTTTGGAGGACATGCTGCTAATCCAGCTAGGATCTGAGAGCATGTTACTCCCTTGCTGCAACCGGCTGGTCTCATGGTGGCTTTATCTGCTGAAGTTACATGGTTACCCTTTGCCTGTTGACCCAGATAGCAGGTCCCCTGGGATTGGAGGCCCAACAAACTCCCTTTTGGGCCTCTGGATTCCTGGAAAAGCGGGGAGAGTTCAAAGGTGCCGTCACTCCCTGTGGCTGAGGCCTGAGGGTTTCCGGCTGTAGCAGTGGGCTTGGAAGCAACCAGCACAGGCATGCATGCAGGGAGGAGAGGCTGGGGTGCCCCCCAGAGCCTGCAGGGGAGCTTGGGAGTGGGGGTGAAGATCATTTCTTGCTCTCCGGAAAGAGCACAGCTTGGCAGCTCATATGTCACCTGCAACTTCTAAAAATCACTCTCTGGATAGGAGAGAAGTTGAGCTCCGGAGCTCCGCTCTTGGGAAATTGGCATGATGGGAACCGGGGAGAGAAGGCCCTAGAAGGGAACTCATGCTTCTATCCGGCACCTGGAGTGTGCTTTGCCTACCTTATTTCCTCCTCCTCACCATCCTTCAGGGTAGGCATTGCTATCCCATTAAAATCAAGAGCCTGAGGCTCAGAGAGACCTACAAACCAAGACCAGGCCTCTTGGAGGGGAGAGCAGAAATGGGAGGTGCTCCTCGCACAGGCTGGGCCTGCACTGGGAATAAGAAGAGGGGCAGGTAAGCTGACCATGTATTTTGTCATCCAGAGTGAGCACTTCTGAGAGTAAAAAGGGGCAATAAACACATCAGGATCACAGGCATCAACTGGGACTGACCTGGGTACACCAGGATGCGTGGTCACCCTACATGCAGAGCAGGGGAGGGGAGTACTGCTCAGAAGTAACTGCCCCTGTTTATGCTGTAACCCTCATGGCAATCCCTAAGGTGGCTATTATCCCCATTGGGCAAATGAGCACACTGAGGCTTGACTTCCTCAAGGACCCACGGCTTTGAAGTGGGAAAGCACGGGTCGGCTCCAAGCCCTTGCTGCCTCTCAGGCCCAGAGCCTTTGGAGGACGATCAGAGGACGAGACCAGCTGGAGAAGCAGCAGGTGAGTGAGGGTGTGGTGGGGGGCTGGGGCGGGGTGGAGGCCCCAAAGCCTTCTTCAGCATTCCCTGATCATCCTGGACCTCCAGGGGGACAGTGGCCAAGGCAGGGAATTTCTGGGGGAAAAAAGTCTTCACCGAGTCGCTCCATTTCTACAATTGGTGAACAGGAACACTGAGAAATCTCCCGGCATGCCTCCTGGAGCCAGGACTGGCCCCTCGGGGCTACAGATCCTGCCAGGGCTCCAGCTCTGTCCTTCTGGGACTCCCAGAGAGACGTGGTGGTCTGGGATGCGGGGATACTCTAGGTTATGGGCAGAAGGTGTGTGAGATCATGCGTGGGTGGAGGGTTTGTGAGCCTCCCGGTTAGTTCCTCCTATATTCACCAGCCAGGCTGGCCTTCCAGGAGTGGGTCAGCAGCAGACATGGAGGGCCCGGTGCAAAGGTCAGATGGCCCTTGCAGGCCCCTCGGCATATTGCATCACGGGTGGATGGGCAGGGTTGGCCGCCGGTCGTCCAGGTGGGCCAACCGCACCATCTGGTAGCACCCACGCCTGGGCGGGTTGCAGACTGGCTGGGCTGACAAGGGAAGGGAAGTCCTTTCCCTTAGGGAGGACCAGTCCGTCTGGGGTGCCTCACCAAGGGCAATGCCTCAGGCCTCCGCAAGCCAATGTTGTGTCATCAAAGGCTGATCATGTTTCTTCATTCATTTAAAATTAAAAAAAAAAAAATGAATAGACTTTACTTTTTAGGTTCACAGCAAAATTGAGTGGAAAGTATAGTGAGTTCCCGGATACCCGAACCCCAACACGTGCACAGCCTCCTCGTATTCATTCATGTCTCGAACTCTGTGTCCAGACACTGTCCTGGATCAAGACCCAGCCCGGACTTCAAGGCACTTCTGGTTTAGTGAAGTAGACAGAGAGCAGACAGACCACCCAGGGAGGGGGTAAGGGGTGGGGGTAAGTAATCCTAGGGTGCCAAGGGGGCTCTGCAGGACAACCCACCTGGCCTGCTGGGGTGCTCTGATGAATAAGGAGCTTTGTAAGGAGGCTCTCCGCGGGCTGAGTTCTAAGAGAGGTGTAGGCATTAGCAAAGAGGGCAGGGAGGGCAGGAGTGGGGCGCAGTGTGTGCAGAGGCCTGGGGCCAGCTGGCACACCTGACCCAGGCTCTGGGGCTGCCTTTGAGGTTGGGTGTGGTAGGTGGAGGCAGGGGGAATGCCATCCTGCAGAGCCTAAAGCTAAGGGGTTTGGTTTGAGAAGAAAGGGTCCTGGCGGGTGGGAGCAGGCAGGAGGGGCTTACTGGTATGGGTGGGGCCAGCGACGACCCTTGAAAGAGTCTGTGAAAACTCAGCTACTGGACTGTGCGACTTGTGGCTTTAAATGTGTCCTGAAGATGCTTCAGGGGTTCCCAGTGATGCCTCAAGTGCCAGCCCCTTGAGGGCAGAGTCATCCTTCTGATGGCCCACGGGCCGAGGCCCCCTTCCCTTCTGCCCAGAAAGAGCCTTGACCAACAGTCTCATCTCCGAGAGAAGCAGCTATGACCCACCAGGCACAAGTCTGGATCACGTCAGTTTTTCTCCATTTATTTATCCCTGGTGGTGGTTCTAGGAAAGGGGCATGAGAAAAAGGAAAACCTCTTTCTAACAGAGTGAGCCAACAAGGCAGTAGAGGGCAAGGACTTGGACCCCTCTCCCCAGCAAGCCTGAGGCACAGCCAGAGTCGCCTGGCTCCCGGAGTCCCCTACCAGGGGCATCGGCGAGGCCCGCAGTAGGTGAGGGTGCCCCACGCAGCCGGGGCTCAGCCTCTGCTTGCTTGGTCAGCAAATGGAGACAGTCCGGTGTGCCCTTTCCCTGTGCTGAAAGAGAGGCGAGGATGAAGGGGCTCCGAGGCCATCTGAGAGCGAAGATGGTCCTGAACCAGAGAATTCCCAGAGCAATTCTCCCCACAAAGGCAGCCTCTTCCCCGCCGCCCCTGCTTTGGGCCTGCCGCAGAGGACCTCTGCACGGGGGATGGGATGTACTTGGGTCCGAGGCTGTGAACACGCCCCTCTCACCAGCGTCCTGGCAAGGAGACTCATGTTCTGAGAATCGTGTGTCAGGTTCTTTGCGTCCATGTCTATTTCATCTGTCATCCTGCTGGTGAGTAAACTGAGGCTCAGAGATGTGAAGTAACTCACCAAAGGCATAATCTGGTCAGTGGCCGTGCTGGAATACAGGCCCAGGTCTTCCCGTGTCTAAAGCCCACCCTCTACCTTGCATCCTCTTGCTCCACCTGGGCAGGATGGAGTGGCGTGGCAACGGAGGGGCTCGGCCTAATCAAATAAAATAACACTGTGCCTCATTCATTCATTCGCTCGATCCCTCTTTATTGTACCTACCCCTCCTGCCAGGCCCTGTGCTCGGTGTTGGGGATGGGCCACTGTGAGGAGCAGAAGCAGGTATGCTCCCTGCCCTCAGGGGCTAACTATCTAGTGGGAGAGACAGACCTTGATCAGATAAGGAAGAGGAAACACTCTGATAAGCACCAGGAAAGAAAAGTACAGAACGCTCCGAGAGTGGTAACCACAGGGCCTAATTTCGCGAGGGTGGGAGGGGGGGTTTCAGGGAAGACTTCCTGGAGGAAACGAGCAGAAGAAAAATGAATGACCAGTAGTTAGCTGGGAAGATGAGCCAGAACATTCCAGGCCAAAGTTATTGCATGTGCAAAGGTAGGAAGGAGAGGGCTAGCTGGGAAACTGAAAGAAGGGTCATGAATAGGGCAGAGGGTAGTGGGTAAAGGTGGATAGGATGGGTAGAGGCCCAGTGGGGCAGGGTCTGGGGGGCCACAGCAAATAGCTGTGGGAAACTGAGGCAGGTGCCTGTGAAATGAGAGCTTCCTCTCTTTGCTGTGAGCTAAATGAGAACACAAAACAAAGCCTGTAGCTTCCCCAGAAGTTTGGGCTGCAGTAATATGGCATAGCATGCAGATCAGAAGAGGTGATTGTTCCTCTCTTCGGCCCAGACTGCATCTGAAGGGCTGTGATCCTTTCAGAGCCCTCACTGTCCAATACCTGCAGGAAAAGAGCCAGCACACTGAACAGGTGCACAAAAACGGCTGGATGTGCAGAGAAAAGCAGCCCCAGGGGACAGGAGAGTGTGCTAGACCGCCAAGATATCTCCCTGAGACAAAGTTCAACCCCATAGAGAGAAAAACATCCTGACACTTAGGGTTTATGAAAAACGGAGTGAGCTCCTGTGAGGCACTCAGCCTCCTGCCCTGGGGCATCAGAGATGTGGAGAGGGACCCTGCTTAGCTTAATGGGTGGCCTAGATTCGGTTCTTAGCAGTGATTCTGCACATACTGTCTGCCCTCTCCCTTCCACCTCTGAGTTGGAGACCCACCACGCATGTCCCCAGAACACAGGGTCTTGGGCCAAGATGTAGGTGGGCTGACCTTAGCTAGCCTCGGGTGGGCTCTGGGTTTGTTCTGTTTAGATTGCTTTGGGGAAACCAGGCCCTGGGGATGGTGGTGGTCCTAGGCCTGTGGGCTGGCTGCTGCTGGTTGCTACCTGAAGTCGTTTCCCAGGGCACCTCTTCCAGAATCTTGAATATTGTCTGGCACCCTGGATATTCCAGCTGTCTGTCATATGGTCCCCACTCAATCAGAATCTAAGAGAAGCCAACAAATCCCTCCCCAGCTTCCCCACCAACTGTGTGCATACGGAGACTTCCCAGAACTCCCTGTGTCCCTAAAGAGAGGGCTGCTGTGGCTCTCATACCCCAGAACTCTCACTCTTGATCCCCTCTGTCTCTGACTTTCTGTTAGTCCCCAGGCCTTGGGCTTCTTTCTTGACAAGAGCTCCAACCTATGTCCTTAGCTCCTTCCCATTGCCACCAGCCTCCAGACCTGTTCTTCCCCATGGCCCTGCCACCTGCCTTCTCTTCCCCACTTGGCCTGTCTCCTCTCTGCTGAGTTCTGGGGTTGGGGCCAATTGCAATTTTTTGTAATTGAAGTGTGTATGTCTTAAGTGTACAGCTTGATGATTTTTGCGTATGCATACACCTGTGTAACTACCACCCAGATCAAGCTAGAGAACACTTCCAGGTCCATCCTTTTAAAATAGATCCATCCTCTAGGCTCCTACTGCATTATTATTGGACACTTGGCAAGTGTTGCCTTTTATTCCAACTAACTGGAGGACAGGAATGCATCCTGTTTACTGTTCTTGCCTCATCCTGCCTGGCCTAACACAGAGCAGTGCCCATAGGAGGTGCCTCTTGAGGCCCATTAGATGGATGGGTGTAGAGTTTGCCAAATATGTTTCAGACTATGTGCCCAATTGTCCCTCAGAAATGTGGGAGAGGTGACAGAGATGAAGGATGGGGTCACTGGAGTGCAGGAGAACCCCTGAGCACCGAGTGTGCTGGTTCTGTTCAGGTGACCTGCCACCCCCAGGATGATGTGTACAGGTGTGGAGGCACACATTCACAACAGAGGGCTCAGGTGTGTGGAACTCCTTGTATGCAATGCCCCTCCCAGAGGGCACTGGCTACAGCATGGAGCTAGTCAAGCTCCCAACCTGGGCCCAGAGAACTGGTTTGAGCACTCACCATGGCTGGTTCAGAGAGCTGAAGTAATAGGGCCAGACCCAACTCAGAGGAGACTTTGAATGCCTGGTGCAGAATGCCCTGAGGGAGGTCAGAGGGCACAGATTCTCACTTGGAGGCCACGACCACCCCTGTTCGCTGCCCTTCCCTGGGAGAGCTTGTCCCTTCCCTCCTCTTAGTTCATAGCCTTGCTTGGGAAGACCGTACCTGCAAGAAAATAGAACCTTGAGGTCTGGGCTTGAGCAGCAAAATGGGAACAGCAGGAAGGAGTTGGAGGGAAGTGGGGAGGCAGGGCGGCATGTGTATGTGGTACATGAAGTCCAACAGCTGTCCTGGAGAACTGTGTCTCCAGGCTGTTGAGACTTGAAGATGTGCTCTTTGTTCTAAATCTCCAGTTCTTTGGGGAGCAGAGAGGGACCTCTTTTCTGGGGTCCAGATGCCAATTGTCATTGAGGGTCTTCTCCTTGGGTGGGCTCTGTGTCCCTCAGACTATATTGTTCCAATTTCCTCTCATCTTTTTGACTGTAGTAAATACAGGTCTCACATAAGGCTGGGGGACACTGGGTGAATCTTGGCTTTTACATCATATCTGTTACTTCAGGGCTCAGTGCAGGGCTTGCATCCCAGGTCCACCTGACACCAAAATTTGTCTTATTAACCACTCTGCTTAAGGCAGCATGATGGCAAAGTCTTATTATCAGGGATGGCCTGTCCCTCCATAATTGGTAGAGGTGTGATCATGAGCATATGATGTCAGATAGGAAAGGAGGGAGAAAAGGAAGAGAAGAGCACATCAATGCTCAATGCAGATGATAAGGATTAACTAAAGTACCTTAGATCAATTTATGAATGGGAAAGGCTGGGATCTGCAAGGGTGTATTATTATCCTCATTTTACTAAAAGAGAAACGGATGCTCAGGGGATTTACTCTCAGTGTCAAGAAGCAGGAAGATGTAGAGGTGTGTCTAACTGCAAAACTGGCTTTCTCTCCTCCATGGAAAGTGATCTTCAGGTGCCGTGAACATACCTTTAGGTTGGGATGTCTAGCTCCAAAACAAGGAGCCAATCTCCAGACATTTGAGGGGAGCTTTCAACATGTAAGAAAGGCCAAAACAACAGAAAAAAGGAACTCAGAAACAAAGATCTCAGAAACAAAGATGCTGCAAAGAGCAGAAGAAAACCTCAAAGAAACTATCGTTGATAATCTCAGAGAGACTGGAAGAAATATTGCATCCAAGGTGCCTGGGTGGTGCAGTCGGTTAAATGTCTGACTCTGGGTTTCAGCTCAGGTCATGATCTCAGGGTCCTGGGATCGAGCCCCGTGTCAGGCTCTGCACTCAGCTTGGAGTCTGCTTGAGATTCTCTCTCTCCCTCTCCCTCTGCCCCTCCCACTTTTGCTGTCTCTCTCTCTCTCTTCTTTTTTTAAAGATTTTATTTATTTATTTGACAGAGAGAGACACAGCGAGAGAGGGAATACAAGCGGGGGGAATGGGAGAGGGAGAAGCAGGCTTCCCGCAGAGCAGGGAGCCCGATGCGGGGCTTGATCCCAGGACCCCAGGATCATGACCTGAGCCGAAGGCAGACACTTAACGACTGAGCCACCCAGGCACCCCTCTCTCTCTTCTAAAATAAATAAGTACAATCTTTTAAAAAATATTGCATCCTGAAACAAGAACAAGGTGCCACAAGAAGGGGAACAGAGAACAAGTAAATTTAAGTGATAAAAAAGATAGTCAAGGAAATCTTTCAGAAAATTAAACAGAAAGAAACAGAGATAGATAATAGAATATAAGAGATAAGAAAATTAGATCAATCTGAGACTGACCATCTGACTGATTCTATTTCCTGAAAGAGAGGACAGAGACAATGTCGGGGTGGGGGAAGATATATATATCTTATATAGAGAGATAGATACCAAATATCTATATTTATATACCATCAAAACCCACAGTAAACATTTTCAGATTAAGAGTCTGCTGACTCTCCAGCACAATAAATGAAAACAAAACAAAGCTAAACCTCTCACCAATCTTAGAACACCAGGATTTAAGAAATCTTAGGGACATGATTTCTGGAATGGTGACAAGCACTCTGCAGATCCTCTCCCCTATAAAACAACAATAACTGATGAAACTTAATTAAAAAATTAAATTCTCTAGAAACTATCTTAAAGGCATACAGCAAAAAAGAAACATTTATTCAAGAAAACCTACTAAAACTTGGTAAGAAGAGTAAGAGACTGGCATTTGAGCTATGACTTGCTTCCTTCCTCTCCCCTTCTAGCTCATTGTAAGAGAAGGTCCATCCTAGGCAGAGACAACCAAGAACATAAGGTTCTTGTTACCCTTGGCTCCCAGTTGAGGGCTACTGTATCTCCCTGGGGGTGACAGACCACCAGCATTTCCATTTCCCTCACCCCTGTGTTGCAGAAGTTCTATTCCAGAAAAGAGTAGCTGAGAGGACTGGGACTTTCTTCCTCAACACATCCCCAACTCATAGGGTGGAACCTTTACCCCAAGCATGGCAGGCTGAGAATATGGAGGCCCTGATCTTCACCCTGGTTCACTCATAGAATGGGGTTTCCACAATAGGAGAGGTCAGTTTAGAAAACCAGAGGCTACTGTGCCAACCCAGCACTCTTATAAAGTAGGGGTGTTACCCCAAGACACACACTTCAGAGCAGTGGCATAGAGGTTTTGTACAGGGAGGGAGGAAGGCCTTAAGAACAGAACTCTGATTCTCTCCCCAAGGGAACTGACTTTATTTGGAATAGAGTGTGGGGAAATTCAAGCCTGCGGGTGCTGCCAAAAACAATGGAGATATTGGTGGTAAGCAATAAAGAGAAAGCTGGTAGCTCCATGAGAAAAACAAACTATTTAACCAGCTAGAAGTTTGCCAGAGAGAAGCAAGGAAAGAGACCCTTGAGAAGAGCCCTTCCGGGTTCAGAACAAATCTCAAAGTCTACCCTTAAAGATTGCCCCTGCGAAGGGGCTTAATTTAATTGGATTAGACTGTGAAGCAATTTATGCCATAGGGCGTTGTTGAAAACAATAATCAGTCAGCAATTAGTGGAGACTAATGGCTAGGTGTGATACCAATAGAGACAGCTTAACAGAAAAGTCAAGGAAAGAGACAAAGAAAGCCCTCTTAAAACCAGTCATCCCAAGGTGACAGTGCACATGCCCAAGGCTGTGCCTTTTAGGAGTGACATCAGACCATGCACACTGCAAAAGAAACACTTTTCAAAATAACCCAGCCAAATCATAAATAAATAAACAAGCAAACTGCAAGAGGAAACTCTGTGTTGGAGTCGAGGCTAGTATCCAGTTGCTGCAATATATTATCTAAAATGTTAATATATTTTTATATTACAAATATATCATACATTTTTAAAAATGTTTTATTTATTTATTCATGAGAGTCACAGAGAGAGAGAGAGAGAGAGGCAGGGGGAGAAGCAGGCTCCCCACCTAGCAGGGAGCCAAATGTGGGACTCGATCCCAGGACCCTGGGATCATGACCTGACCCGAAGGCAGACGCTTAACCATCTGAGCCACCCAGGTGCCCCAATATATCATACATTTATGTTACTACATAGTAAATAAAAAATAAACTACAGTTTTCAACAAAAATTATGAGACATGCAAAGAAACAGCAAAGTGTGACCAATACACAAGAAAAAAAAAGCAAACAACAAAGCTGCCTCTTAGAGGGTCCAATGTCAGACATAGCATGCAAAGACTTCACAGGAGTCATTATAAATTATGTTCAAAGAACCAAAGGAAACCATCTCTACAGAAGTAAAAGAAGGTATGATGACAATACCTCATCAAATAGATAATATCAATAAAGAGATAGACATTATAAGAAAGGACCAAATGGAAATTCTGAAGGTGAAAAATGTAAGAACTGAAATGAAAAATCCATTAGAGAGGCTCAATAGTAGATTTGAGCTGGCAGAAGAAAGAATCAGCAAACTTCAAGATAGATTGATAGAGAACATGCAATCTGAAATAGAGAGAAAAAAGGTTTAAGAAAAACAAACATAGCTTTAGAGAAAAGTGGGATACTGTTAGGTGCAACAACATAAGCATAATAGGAGTATTAGAAAGAGAGGAGAAAAAGAACAGAACATAAAAAATATTTGAAGAAATAGGACTTCCCAAATTTGATGACAAACATTAATCTACACATCTAAGATGCTTAATGAATTCCAAGTAGGAAAAACATGAAGAGATCCACACACATATATTGTAGTAACTTTTGAAAGTTAAGGACAAAGAAAATCTTGAAAACAGCAAGAGAAAAATAACTCGTCATGTCCAAGGAAACCCTAATAAAAATAACAGCTGCCTTCTCATCAGAAGCAATGGAGGCCAGAAGGCAGAGGTATGACGTATTCAGAATGCTAAAAGAAAAGAAAAAAAAAAAGACCTGTTAACCAAGAATCTTATATTCAGCAAAACTAGCTTTCAAAAATGAAAGTGAAATAAAGACAAATAAGAATTGAGAGAATTTGTTGCTAACAGACCTATCTTATAAGATATACTAAAGGAAGTTATTTCAGCCTGAAAGCAAGTGAATCCAGAAAGTAATTTGAAACCATATGAAAAATTGGAGTGCTGGTAAAGGTAATTATGTAATTGTAAAAGACAGCCTAAGTGTATATTTCTTCTTTCTTCTCTTAACTGATTTAAAAACAATTGTATAGAACAATATGTCTATGATTGTATTGTTGGGTCTATAACATATAGAAATGAAATAAATTTGACAATAACAGCAGAAAGGAGGTGGGTGGAAACAAAGCTGTATTGGAGTAAGAAAATGACAACAGGTTGTAACTTGGATCCACAGGAACAAATGAAGAGATCAAAATTGGTAAATAACAAACTCTATAAATATATACTTGTTCTCCTTCTCTCAGCTTCTTTAAAAGACATACAAATATATAAATGTAATAATCTCAACAATGTAGTGATGAATTTGTAACTTACATAGACATTTTTAAACACATAATTTATAAACATATTAACATATACATAACAATATATGTAATATATAATAGCACAAGGAAAAGAGAACAAAGCTGTATAGGAGTAATGTTCTTATATCTCACTGTAATTAAGGTAGAACAAATTTGAAATAGATTCTGATAAGTTAAGATGTATATGAAGATCCTAGAGCAACTCCTCAGAAAATAACTAAAAATATAGTAAAAATATAGTGAAAAATTATTAAAGAAATTAAAATGTTACAATAGAAAGTATTCATTTATGTAAAACAAAGTATTAAAGGAGGAAGAGAGAAATAAAAATGATGTTAATGTATAGAAAACAAAAAGTAAAATACTAGACATAAATCCAGCTATGTCAATATTACACTAAATGTGTCAGCTATAATCAAAATTTTAAAAAAGTCATTGAATTGTATATCTAAAAAGGAGTTATTACTGTATGTAAACTATACAGCATGAAACTGATTTTTTAAAAATTACACTAAATGTGAGTGGATTACACAATCTGATTAAAAGGCAGAGATGATCATACTGGTCTAAAAAAGCAAGCTCCACCTAACTCTATTCTGTCTATAAGAGACACACTTCAGAATCAAAGGTACCAATAGATTGAAAGTAAAAGTATAGATAAAGATCCCATGTAAAACAACAACAACAAACAGCTGGAGTGGCCATGTTAATAGACAAAATAGACTTCAAAACAAAACATGTAACTAGATATTTTATAGTGATAAAAGGGCCAATCCATCAGGAAGACATAACATTTACAAACATATATGCACCTGGAAACAGAGCACCAATATATATTAAGCAAACACTAACAGAATTGAAGGGATAAATAGACAATTCAGCAATAATAGTTGGAGACTTCAATCTCCCACTCTAAATAATGGGTAGAACAATTAGGCAGAAGATCAACAAGGAAATAAGAGTTGAACAACATTATAAACCCCATAGATCTAACAGATGTTTAGGGAACTGTCCACCAAACGGCAGAATATATATTCTTCTCAAATGCATATGGAACATTCTCTGATAAACCATATGCTAGGCCATTAAACAAGCCTCAATAATTGTAAAAAGATTGAAATTATAAAATGTGTGTTCTCTGACCATGATAGAATACAACTAAAAATCAATGGCAGAAAGAAATTTGAGCATTTCACATATATGTGGAAAATAAGAACATACTCCTAAAAAACCCCCTATGAACCAAATCAGAAATCACAAGGGAAATTAGAAAATACTTTAAAGTGAATAAAAATGAAGACATAACATATCAAAATTGGGAGTCAGCTAGGCAATGCTTCAAAGAGAAATTTATAGCTTTAAATGCCTATGTTAACAAGAGGGGCATCTAGGTGACTCAGTCAAGCGTCTGACTCTTGATTTCAGCTCAGGTCATGGATCTCAGGGTCATGAGATCAAGCCCCAGACCAGCTCCACACTGAGTGTGGAGCCTGCTTAAGATTCTCTCTCTCCTACCCACCTCCCCTACCACCTCCACCCCTATGCACTCTCTCTCTAAAAATAAATAAAAACAAACAACAAAAAAGATCACAAATCCATAACCCCACTTTCTACCTTAAAACACTAGAAAAAGGAGAACAAATTAAACATAAAGAGAACAGATGGAAGGAAATAATATAGAGTGGAAATTAATGGAATAAAGAGTAGAAAAACAAAGAGAAAACCAATGAAATAAAAAGTCAGTTCTTTGAAAAGACCAACATAATTGAACAAACTTTTAGCTAGCCTGACCAAGAAAAGAGAAAGAATGCTCAAAATTCTAAAATCAAGAATAAAAGAGGAAACATCACTACTGACCTTGGAAACATAAAAAGGATTATAAGTGAATATTATGAACAACTGTATGCCAATAAATTAGATAACTTAGATGAAATGGAAAAACTATCAGAAAGACAAAAATGACTGAAACTGATTCAAGAAGAAATAGAAAATATGAATAGATTTGAATCAATAATTTTAAAACTTCCCACAAGAAGAGCCCAGGCCCAGATTTCACTGGTGAATTCTACCAAACATTTGAAGAAGAATTAATACCAGTTCTTCACAAACTCTTACAAAAAATAGAAGAGGGAAAACTTCCTAACTCATTCTATGAAGCCAGTCTTACCCTGATATCAAAACCAAGGACACTATGAGAAAATAAAATTACAAACTAATATCTCTTTGAATACAGATGCAAAAAATCAACACCAAAATACTAGCAAACTAAATCTAGAAACATGGAAAGAGTCTAGATTCTTTAAAAAAAAAATCTAGAAACACCATGACCAAGTGGAATTTTTTCTGGAATGCAAGTTTTGCTCAACATATAAAAAACAATAAAATACACCATATTAATAGAATAAAGAACAAAAACCACACGATCATTTCAATAGATGCAGAAAAAGCATTTGACAAAATCCAACACCTTTCATGATTAAAAAAACAGTAAACTGGGAGAGGGAACTGCCTCAACCCCATATAGGGCATCTATGAATGCTAACATCATACTTAATGGTAAATGTCTGAAAACTTCCCCTTATGATCAGGAACAAAACAAGGATGTTCACTCTCACCACTTCTATTCAACATGGTACTGAAGGTTTTCCCAGGGCAATTAGCCAAGAAAATGAAATATAAGACATTGAAATTGGAAAGGAATTTCTATTTGCAGAGGACATGATCTTGAATACTGAAAATTCTAAGGAATCCACCAAAAAACTGCTAGAACTAACAAACAAGTTCAGTAAGTTTGCAGAGTATTATAACAATATACAAAAATCAACTGTCTTTACACATTAACAATGAACAATGTAAAAATGAAATTAAGAAAACAATTTTATTTACTATAGCATTAAAAAGGATAAAATATTTAGGAGTCTCTTTCCACCATCTTTCTGTGTTGCTATAATGGTGTGCATGAATGTCCTGGCAGATGCTCTCAAGAGCATTAACAATGCTGAAAAGAGAGGCAAACGCCGGATTCTTATTAGGCCGTGCTCCAAAGTCATCGTCTGGTTTCTCACTGTGATGATGAAGCATGGTTACATTGGCAAATTTGAAATCACTGATGATCACAGAGCAGGGAAAATTGTTGTGAACCTCACGGGCAGGTTAAACAAGGTTTTTAGCTTTCATATTTACAAGGAGCCTGACATCCTGTGGTCCAACACAGATGAGGGGAAAACAGGCCCAGAACTGAGTTGTGGTTAGTGGCAGGGGCCAGATTGATTGTGTGGAGTGATCAGCCCCAGATCTGATGTACAACTGAAAGATCTAGAAAAATGGCAGAATAATCTGCTCCCGGCCCGCCAGTTTGGTTTCATTGTACTGACAACCTCAGCTGGTATCATGGACACGAAGAAGCAAGAAGCAAGCAAATACACAGGAGGGAAAATCCTGGGATTCTTTTTCTAGGGATGTAATACGTATGTGTAAATAAAATGCCTCAATGGACAAAAAAAAAAAAAATTTAGGAGTACATTTTATTTTTATTATTATTTTTTTAAAGATTTTATTTATGTATTTGACAGAGAGAGACACAGCGAGAGAGGGAACACAAGCAGGGGGAGTGGGAGAGGGAGAAGCAGGCTTCCTGCTGAGCAGGTAGCCCGATACGGGCTCGATCCCAGGACCCTGGGATCATGACCTGAGCCGAAGGCAGACGCTTAACAACTGAGCCACGCAGGCGCCCCTATTTTTATTATTATTTTTTAAGATTTTAAAAATTTATTTACTTTAGAGAGAGAGAGAGTGGGTGGAGGAGCAAAGGGAGAGGGACAAGCAGACTCTGCACTGAGTGTGGAGTCCAATGTAGGGCTTGGTCCCACAACCCTGAAATCATAACCCGAGCAGAAATTAGGAGTCAGATGCCTATCTGACTGAGCCACTCAGGCACCTCTTTAAGAGTAAATTTTTTTTAAAAAGTGCAAATTTTATACTCTGAAAACACAAACATTGCTGAAAGAAATTAAAGATGATCTTAGGAGTGCCTGGCTGGTTCAGTCGGTGGAGCATGCAACTCTTAATCTCTGGGTTGTGAGTTTGAGCCCCATGTTGAGTGTAGAGATTACTTAAAAATAAAATCTTAAAAAAAAAATAAAGATGACCTAAATAAATAGAAAAACATCTTGTGTTTGTGAATTCAAAGACTTAATATTAATTAAGATAGCAGTATTCCCCAAACTGATCTGCAGGTTTAATACAGTTGGCAACTTTGAAGAAATTGACAAGCTCATTATAAAATTCATATGGAAATTCAAGGAATCCAGAGTGGCCAAACCACCTTGAAAAAAGAGCAAGCTTGGAAGACTCACATTTCCTGATTTTCAAACTTAGCACAAGTCAATGATAATCAAGATAATGTGGTACTGACACAAGAATAGACATATGGATAAATGCAATAGAATTGACAGTCCAGTAATAAACCCATATGTCCAGGATTTTCCACAGGGGTGCCAAGACCATCCAATGGGGAAAGAATAGTCTTTTCAACAAGTGGTTCTGAGAATCTGGGTATCCACATGTGAAGAATGGAGTTGAATCCTTACCTCACACCCTATACAAAAATTAACTCAAAATGGGTCAAAGACCTAAATATAAGAGCTAAAACTAAAAAACTTTTAGAAGAAAATATAAGGTAAATCTTCATGACCACGAATTTGGTATTGTTAGATATGACACTAAAAACATGAGCAACAAAACAAAAAATATATACTTTAGACCTTCAAAATTAAATCCTTTTTGCTTCAAAGGGCCCTTTTCTGTTGGTTTCAGTCTATCAGTAGTGATACTATTGACTAGAAAGGCCCAAGGCACTTACCTGAGCCGATACTACTGTATTGACCCTCCCATAGACATTTCTCCATCTGGAGCCAGTGTTGAGGCCGGACTGGCCTTTGTGAGTCTTATGATATTGAGATGTACCTCAGCAATAACGATCAGGGAACTTTGAAAAAAACAAGGTTTATAACTTACAGGCTTTAAAGGGTACATGGCCTCCCTGAAGGTCACACAGCAAGGCTGCAGGTAGAGAGAGAAAGAGAGAGAGAGAGAGAGAGAATGTGCAGACCTGGGGTTCTGCCCTTGGGGTTGAGAGTGGGTGCCTAGGGTTTCATGGGTTCACTTTTTTTCCTTTAATTTTTTAAAACTTTATTTATTTGACAGAGAGAGAGAGGGATAGAGAGAGCACAAGCAGGGGGAGCAGCAGGCAGAGGGAGAGGGAGAAGCAGGCTCCCCTCAGAGCAGGGACCCTGATGCGGGCTCAATCCCAGGACCCTGGGATCATGACCCAAGCAAAGGCAGCCCTTTAATGGACTGAGCCACCCAGGTGTCCCTACTCAGGACTTTCTGAAAGGGAAACTTCACAGGTAGGGGTGGCCTGGCTCCTTATCTAGTTTTTTTTTTAATTTAAAGATTTTACTTATTTATTTGAGAGAGAGAGTGCGTGCATGAGCATGCACACAAGCAGGGAGAAAGCAGAGGGAGAAGCAGACTCCCCGCTGAGGAGGGAGCCCAACTCCAGGCTTGATTCCAGGCCCCTGGGATCATGACCTGAGTGGAAGGCAGATGCTTAATCGACTGAGCCCCCCAAGGCGCCTCTCCATATCTAGTTGTTTAGCTAGTAGCTGCATCATACAGCTGGCAATGTGTTTATTCAAGATGGATGTCTTTGAAATAGATGCCTCAGCCATCGAAAGCTTAATGTCATAGACTCATATTACAATAAAAAAAAGCTTAATGTCAGGCATTTACACTACAAGGACACTATATTAATTTCCCAGGGCTGCTATAAAAAAAAGTATCTCAAACTAGGTGGCTTAAAACAAGAGAAATTTATCGTCTTGTAGTTCTGGAGTCTGGAAGTCTAAAATCAAGGTGTTGACAGAGCCATTCCCTCTGAAACCTCTAGAAGAGAATCCTTCCTTGTCATTTCCTGCTTCTAGTTGTCAATCTTTTGCATTCCTTGGCTTGCAACTGCAGAATTCCAATCTCTGCCTCTGTCATAACCTGGTATTCTCTGGCATCACAGTGACTGGTAATGGATATAGTGTGTATCTTTGGATTCCATGTGTGTCTTTACATCATCTTATAAGGACACCACTCATATTGGATTAAGGCCCACTCTATTCCAGTCTGATCTTGGCTTAACTAATTACATTTACCATGACTCTCTCCAAATAAGGTCACCACATTCTGAGATGCTGGGGGGTTAGGATTTCAACATATCTTTTTGGGAACACAATTCAACCCATAACATAAACTGTCAAGAAAGTGAAAAGACAGTCTATAGAATGGGAGAAAATACTTAATTTTCCTGATTAGATATATCTAAGTATTAGATATATATTAGACGTGTATTTAGAATATATAAAGAACTCTTTCAACCCAATAATAAAAAGACAAATTTAATCCAGTTAAAAATGAGCAAATGATATGAATAGACATTTCTCCAAAGAAGATATACAAATAGCCTATAAGTGCATGAAGACATGCTCAACATCACTAACCGTTAGGAAAATGCAAATCAAGGGGCGCCTGGGTGGCTCAGTCGTTAGGCGTCTGCCTTCGGCTCGGGTCATGATCCCAGGGTCCTGGGATTGAGCCCCGCGTCAGGGTCCCTGCTCGGCTGGAAGCCTGCTTCTCCCTCTCCGACTCCCCCTGCTTGTGTTCCTGTTCTCGCTGTCTCTCTCTCTGTCAAATAAGTAAATAAAATCTTAAAAAAAAAAAGAAGGAAAATGCAAATCAAAACCACAATGAGATACCACTTCATATCCACTATAATATAAAGGACAAGTATTGGCAATGCTTTTGGAGAAATTTGAACTCTCATATATTGCTGCTGAGAATGTAAAATTATACACTTGCTTTGAAAAACAGTTTGGCTGCTCCTCCAAAGGTGAAACATAGAGTTACCACATATGACAGCAATTCTACTCCTAGGTATATGCCCAAGAGAAATGAAAACATATGTCCACATAAAAACTTGCACAAGAATGCTCATAGCAGCTCTATTTATAATAGTAAAAAAGTTAAAAAACCCAGTTCATCAAATGACAGATGGGTAAATAAAATGTGATATATCTATACAATACAATATTATTCAGCCACAAAATGGAATGAAGTACCAATACATGATACATTGTAAATGAACCTTGAAAACGTGCTAAGTGAAAGTAGCCAGTCACAAAAGACCCATATTATATGATTTCATTTATATATATGTCCAGAATAGACAAATCTATATATAGAGAAAGTAGATTAGAGGTTACCTAGGGCTGAATGATTTCAGGGGAGGTGGAAAGTGACTGGTAATAGATACAGTTTCTTTATGGGTAATGAAAATATTCTAAAATCAATTGTGTTGATAGTTGTACAACTCTATGAATACCTTAAAAACCATTAAATTGTATAATTTAAATGAGTGAATTTTATGGTATGCAAATTGTACCTCAATAAAGTTATTTTTAAAAATGGAAAGTAGATCCCAGAAAAGTCCAGAAAGTGACATCAGATCTTATACAAATGATCAGGAATCAGACCAGCATCAAACCCCTCAATAGCAACATAGAAGCTAGAAGTCTGTGAAACAATGCCTTAAAGATGCTGAGGGAAAATAATTTTCAACTGAGACTTCTATACCCAGCCAAAGTATCAATACAGCATGAGAGTAGAATATAGATATTTTCAGATATGGAAGGTTTGAAAAAATTATCTTCCAAGCAAAACTTCCTCAGGAAGCTATTGGAGGATGTGCATAAATGAAGAAAAAGAAATGGAATCCAGAAAACCCAGGGATCCATTAAGGAAAGAGAAGAAAAAAAAGTTTCAGGATATGGCAAAGAAAAATTCCAGGATGACAGTTGTGTAGCTGATCTAGAGAGCCTTTAGTTCAGGTGGAGGCAGCAGAACCAAAGGCTCCAGGAGGGGGGTATCAGAGGAAAAAAAAAAAAAAAAAAAAAATATATATATATATACCATCTGAGCCACCCAGGCGCCCCCGTCCTTTGTCTTTTCATGTAAAAAATTATAACCCTACACCAAATGTTCCTTTGCTGGAGCACTCTCTGTTTTGTGAAGATTGTGTATCCTGGGCAGATGTTCTAACTTGGGCTCCAATAAAACTCTCTTCCTTTTGTTTTTTAGAAATTCTAAAAGCTTTGTTCATAGGGCGCCTGGGTGGCTCAGTCGGTTAGGCGTCTGCCTTCAGCTCAGGTCATGTCCCAGGGTCCTGGGATCAAGCCCCTTGTTGGGCTCCCTGCTCACCTTCTCCCTCTCCCTCTGCCCCTCCTGCTCATGCTCTTTCTCTCAAATAAATAAACAAAATCTTAAAAAAAAAAAAAGCTTTGTTCATTTTGTGTCGACAGCAATGAACACTATTTACTGATTGAGAATATGACTAAGAAATGTGGTGTTGTGATACTGAAAGGAGAGGTGGAAGGATGTAAGTGAACTTCACTTGTCATGGTAGGAAGGCCGAAGAGACAGTATCTAAATCAGACCTCTCTGGAGATAGCAATAATAGCAATAAATACTTTATTGCAGAGCTAAAAACCAGAGGAAATAACCAAATGAGTTGGGGTGGTTGCTTTGGGAGAGCAGACTGGCGTGGGGTAGGAGATTGCTATTTTTGTTTTAGCCCTTTTCCACAGTTTGAGTCTGTAAATGTTTTGATTGTATTACTTTGGGAAAATAAAAATTAATTAAAAGATGTATGAGGAGAAACCATGACAACAATAAGGGTCTTCCCTTCTGAGAGTTTCCTGTCCTCTGAAGCAATTCCCCTTTTAAGACCGAGCAAACAGTTTTGTCTAGTTTTTCAGTTGTGCCGTAAGGTGCATTCTCGCCCTCATGAATGTCCTGGGAGGTAGGCCTTGATAGGGTTCTTGTGAGAGTCAGGAGACGGTGCTTTGCAAAATAGGAAGTTGCATGTTGTTCAGATGATTGATATCAGGCATGACAGAAGGAAATAGCCTCATTTTACAAACACAGAAATAGAGACACCCCCCCCCCCCCACCCCCCAGCCAGGTAGTGGCAGAGCTGGAGTTCTGACCCCCTGTCCTGTTCTCCCTCAGCTGACATCAGGCCCACCCAAGTCTTAGCACTCATGCTTCCTTCTCTGCCCTCTCCCCCAGCTGGCAGCCCCTTGCCTTCAGACACTGTCTACAACTTCTCTGGCTCTGAGCCCCACCTGGAGTGTGATCCCAAATGTGAGGGCACTTGATGCTGGTTGCAGACTGAGCTCTCAGCCCTTGCTACTAGTTTCCTTAATCGTGTTTACAACTGAACATGAGTTGGGCCTGGCCTAGAAGACATGGATGGCTGGGTTCCATCCCTCTCCTGTGCTGTCTCAGGGGCAGAGTTGGTGCAGCTGTGGCCTGGCTAAACTCTCTAATGTGGTTTCCCTCCATCCTGGACTAGGCTCAAAGCCACAGTCTGTGCCCAGTCCATTTCTGCCCCCTCCGGCTGCTCCTCCTTGTGCGGGTGGAAGATTGTGGGGCCCATGGTGCACTCTGTGATGAGTCATCCTTGCTCAAAACCAAGGAGTCTAGTACGGAAAGCACTTTTTATGGCTTCTCTGCTCCAAGAGAATAACCTCACCAATCAAAATGTTCAAGTACAACCTTGAACTGGCTGTTTCCCACCTCGGACTCTTTACTCCTGTCCCTCACCATGTCAGCATTTCTCCAACATGATTTCCAGGAGTTGCCACAAGGCTGGCTTGTTTCAGCTGCTGCCCTGCTCTTAGTGATGGACACCTTCTCTAGGTAGTCAGCTAGGGTCAGTTGGGAGAGAAGGCTGAGGCCCCAGGAGAGGTCCCAGAGAGAGGTCCCAGAGCTGGACTTCTTTCTGTCCCCTCCTTCTGTCTCCTTGGGCCTTCTCCAAGAGTTCTCTGCTGGCCTTGAGGGTCTTGTGTTGTGCTCCTCTGCCCAATGCTGATTTTTAGCACCTAAGAATCCACACTTCAGGGGACCCCACTCTGCTCTCAAGTCACTGTGGATCTTAGGAAAGTACCTCTGCTGAAGACTTCATTTCTCTCACTTTGTCTGGTGTGCGGGCAAGAAAGAGTCTTACAGCTTCTTGACTGCCTTGACATTTTATGACGCAGTGGTATCTCAAGACCATGATCCTGTGCCTGTTCCCTGCTGGTCCCTTGTCTTCTCCCCACCAGGTAGCCCGGACCAGATCCAGCATCTGCCACTGCCTCACCCTGACTTTCCTCCTCTCCTGGGCACCAATTCTTTCCTTGAAGGGGAATGTGGGCATTGCATCTCTGTGCCTACTGTCCTGGATTTTAGTGGGCTTTTGAGGAATGCTAAATGAATGAATGAATGAATGAATGAATGAATGAAGTACTTTGAAAGGAAGCCCTAAAACATTTTAGTCTCATTCTGTCCATCTATTTAATGGGTATATCTTCTACACTCATGCTCTGAAAGGCAAAACTCATTAAAAACACCACAGCCCATGAATGTATGAGGCCCCACCAGTTCTTACAGTTGACACTCTGAGGTTAGGGCTAGGGCACTGAAGGATGGGGTGGGGAATGGAGGCTAGGTGGAGTGGGCTTGGCAGTTTGTGGTTGCTGCTTCAGGGGAAACCACAGCTGCCTCCTCCTCAGGGTGGTCTGTGAGGCCCAGGGGAAGGAAGGATCATTTGCAGGGTGAGCCCTGGCCACTGAATCACCTCCCAGAGGAAAACCACAGCTTCAAGAGCCCCAAGGTTTAAGGATAGGTGGCAGGTGAGCTGGGCGAGAGCCAGCACTCAGGAAGTGAGCAATTGGACAGGCTCCTCACCTCAAGAGCCATCCCTGTCCCATCTGGCACGGCCGAACCTATTGTATGCCTTAAGAAAGACTGGCTCAGTCACAGATCTCTGTGTAACAGAGCAAGAACAAGACCCTGGGAAAAGAACCACTGCTCTCTGATCTCCTCCTCCCTGATCCCCCAGGAAAATGGGGACAAATCTTAAATTTGAGAAAATTTATCTAGGATATCCTCACCTGAAGACTCACAGTCTGCAACTTTGCTTATATAATAATTTTACCATCATCATTACAGTCTAGAGAGCTGCTGTCTGTCACGTTGCATTCATCTACTGATTCCTGTAATAATTGTGAAATGTCTTCCTCTGTCCATTTTCTTCTTCTTTGTAGGAAAATGAAATATTCTGAATTCTCATCTGCATGCAATGGAAGCCAAAAAACAAAAACAAAAACAAAAACAAAACAAAGATAATGTCTCCAGACTTCTTTTACACCTTTTTGAAAGATGATCTAATGCTTTGGAGCAAGCAGTAAGAAAACTGAAGGATGGTGGAGTAGTAATGATTCATTATCACTATTGAATCAAGCTTCCAGGCAACTCCATCATTCTTCTGTTTTCTTATTATTTGAGTCTCTCTCTCTTTTTTTAAAAGCATGATTGGGAATAACTGATGAGTAATGATGAAATAGTTCTTAGGAGGATGAAATAGCAAAATGTTTTAAGATCTAGGAAAAATAAAATCACTCAAGTTCAATGATATGTTTTATTTACTTTTTAATGGTGATAAAATTTATATTTAGATTTAGCCAGCTAAACTCAGTTTAGATGATCCCAATTTTGTTGGCAGCATCCAAAGCATCAAAGTCAGGGAGCCAGTCAAACATATGCCTTCTCTCTCCATCCGGCCTGATCAGGGTGTTGACCTTGGCCATGTCAGCTCCTTCACAGCTTGTTTGACCTGGTGTTTGTTGGCCTTGACATCCACAATGAACACAAGTGTGTTGTTGTCTTCTATTTTCTTCATGGCTGACTCGGTAGGCAGGGGGAATTTGATGGCATAGTGGTCAAGCTTGTTTCTCCTGGGGGTGCTCTTTCTAGTATATTTGGGCTGCCTTCAGAGACATAGTGTCTTGGGCCATCAGAAGGTAGGTAATGTGTGGATCTTGTTTTTTTGTGTGTGTGTGATTGTGGACACCTTTCAGCATCACTTTCTTGGCCTTCAAAGCCTTTGCTTTGGCTTCGGCTTTGGGAGAGGCAGGGGCTTCCTTCTTCACCCTCAGTGCCATCTTCATGAAAGGACAATATGTTTTAGATTTATAAAGGATCCAATGGATTAATATGGTAATTCTGAGATAGAATAAGCTCATTCTATTAAAAAAAATAATTGAAGTTTCACTTTGGTTTTTGGAAGACCTCTGTGAAAGAATAAAGTTATAAAATATCAATCCTTATGAATAGTTAGAACTCAAAAAAGAAACTTAAAAATTAAAATTGGGTCTAATGGACCCTGATGGTATACTGTGAGTTAAAATGAAATTCCCCAAAGGAGATTTAGCTGAAGGTCCACTTCTTCTTGCACCCAAATAAGGAAGAATAAGTAGAAACTGTAAGTTTGACATAAAATGAGACCCCATGAAAATGAATGACAAATGACATGCAAAAAAATGCAAATAAATGAGGGCAGTGGTGAGGGCCCTGGTGTTTCTAGCAGACAAGAGATACTGAGTTCCTCTGGGTGGAGGATAGTTCCAAGAAAGCTATCCCATCCTCCTACCAGGGACTCCCCTTGACCCCTCTGGCTGAGAGACCCAGGCCCAAAGGCTGTTCTTGCTTCCTTACTCCCTCTTCCAGCCATCCACAGAGGCCCCAGTGGCTCACAGGAGCCCTAGGGCTTGATACTCTAGGCTCTTGCCTCTGTCCTGACGCTCCATTCTCCTTGCTTCATGGACCCTGGAACTGGAGTGTGGTCCTGGGTGTAGGGCACTGTGGGGTCAGGAGAGGGAGGCATGGTTTATGTTCTTAGGGCACTTTCTGACCTCCTTCAGGGTTTCTCTTCTTCTGTCACACCCTCCACCCCCCATATGTTCAGCTTTCTCTTCCTCATAGCTTCTACAAATTCACTGTTTCTACTTCATCTTTTAGCTTGCTGGGCATGACCTCTGAGTTCAGATATAGCTTCGTGGCCTCTTTGATACTCACCGTTTCAACTTACTCAGCCTCAGCTTCTTAAATCCCAAAGGGAGGAACTTCCTGCCATGGCAGAGGTCAATGGTTTTAGGTTGAATCTTCTTTGGTAAACAACTATAAATCCCAAGCAAAAAATATATAACAACAGTTTGCAGGCACTCGACAGCAGCCTGTGTAGGCTGGCCATGAAATTTGACGGACAGAGGGCACACAAGGTAAGCCCTACATTTACCGAGCCTTCCCCCTGAGGCTATTTCCCCAAATGAGGTATAGGGCCAAATGAGGTTCAGGGAGTTGGACCAAGCAGGAAGCGAGTATCTCACTGGGGGGGGGGGGGAATATATATATACACACATACATAAAATTGGATTTGGATTGTAGGATACAAAAATCTTTGTAAAAATCCCCTTTAGTTCCTTGGCCAACTCCTAACCTGCACGTGTTCAGGGTGAGGTTTTAAAAGTTTGGCAGAGAACAGCCAGAGAAGCCAGAACAGCTTCCAGAGAAGCTGGAAAGCTGGGAAGACTTCAGAGGCCAAACAGTCCTGGGGAGATTTTAAAATTCAGGCCCAGGCAAAGGGGAGTGATCTTGGTGAATATACCAGGGCTTCAGTTAGGATTCCAGAAAGGCTATATACCCTAAGGAAAGGGTAAACTCTATGAGAAAGGGCAAAACTGAGATGACCACCTTAAGAAAGCCTAAAACCAAGTCTCTACAGGTGAAGGTGACCCACTGGTAATTTTTTTTGTTTTTTAAGATTTTATTTATTTATTTATTATTTATTTATTTTATTTATTTTTATTTTATTTTTTTTTAAAGATTTTATTTATATGACAGAGAGAGACAGCGAGAACAGGAACACAAGCAGGGGGAGTGGGAGAGGGAGAAGCAGGCTTCCCGCTGAGCAGGGAGCCCGATGTGGGACTTGATCCCAGGACCCTGGGATCATGACCTGAGCGGAAGGCAGACGCTTAACGACTGAGCCACCCAGGCGCCCAAGATTTTATTTATTTATTTATTTGTCAGAGAGAGAGAGAGAGAGAGCACGCACAAGCAGGGGGAGCAGCCAGCAGAGGGAGAGGCAGAAGCAGGCTCCCCACTGAGCCCAGAGCCATGTGTGGGACTCTATCCCAGGACCCTGGGATCATGACCTGAGCTGAAGGCAGACGCTTAGCCGACTGAGCCACCCAGGCGTCCTTGACCCACTAGTAATTTAAATGCTTAAAGAACACAACCTAATACTTGTCAGAGGAAGATAATAAGAGTCACAGATTCTAAAGTGTAGCAAGTACGATCAAGAATTACTAGATAGAGGGATTGGCTGTTGGCGGCTTTGCGGCTAAGCCTGTGCGCGGCGGCGGTGTCCACAGCAGCTGCAGCGAGAGAGTTTGGCGCGATGTCTCACACCATTTTGCTGGTACAGCCTACCAAGAGGCCAGAGGCAGAACTTATACTGACTATGAATCTGTGAATGAATGCATGGAAGGTGTTTGTGAAATGTATGAAGAACATCTGAAGAGAATGAATCCCAACAGCCCCTCTATCACATATGATATCAGTCAGTTTTTTGATTTTATTGACGATCTGGCAGACCTCAGCTGCCTTGTTTACCGAGCTGATACCCAGACACACCAGCCCTATAACAAACACTGGATTAAAGAGAAGATCTATGTGCTCCTTCATCGGCAGGCCCAACAGGCGGGGAAATAGTTGAGTTAGAAGCAGTAGGGGGATGGGGGTGGGCTTGGAACACAGGTGTGTACAGCGTGCTGTAGTGGAAGTTCTGTATTATAGTAATCCTGTTTCCATTTTGGTATACTCTAGCCAGGATTGAATGTATTAGATGAAATGTGAAGATCTTGTTCAATCTGAAACCCCCATTGCCCCCTTCCCCTCCCTTTTTTTTTTTTTTTTACTTAAACATTTTTATGATAATTTAGATGGAAGCTGTTTGTCAGTTAATCTTGTTTCCAGTCCTTCAAATTGTTCATATCTGCTTTCTAACATTCACTGTACTAACCCTTCTTCAGGTTGGGGTAGGGGGGTAGTGACAGTTTAGTTACATGCTCAAGATAAAGTCTTAGTGAAAAATGAAGAAATGTTCTTTAGTTATATAAAAAAAAGAATCACTAGATATATGAAGAAGTAGGAAAAAGTGACACAAAATTAAAAGATAAAAGAGGTAATAGATTGAGAGACGTTCTAGATACTGGATTAGCAAACAAGGGCTTTAAAATAAGTAAGATTAATGTGTTGAAGAGAATAGAAGAAAAGATGGGTAAAATGGGCGAAAAGACAGTATTTTTTTTAAGAGAGGGAGGGGGGATGGGCAGAGGGAGAGGGAGAGAGAGAATTTTAAGCAGGCTCCATGCCCAGTGCAGAGCATGATGTGGGGCTCCAATTCATAACACTGAGATCATGATCTGAGCTGAAATCAAGAGTTGGACACTTAACTGACTGAGCCACCCAGGTGACCCAAGACTGTGGAAACAGAAATTCTGAATCTATAAAAATGAAAAATTGGAGCTCAAGGCTGCAAAATAGGATATCTGAAATTAAGAACTCACTGGGGGGCACCTGGGTAGCTCAGTTGGTTAAGGACCTGACTCTTGGTTTTGGCTCAGGTCAGGATCTCAGGTCCTGGGATCAAGCCCCACATCAGGCACCACACTCAGTGGGGAGTCTGTTTGAAGATTCTCTCTCCCTCTCCCTCTGCTCCTCTCCCCTGCTCGTGCACTGTCTCTAAAATAAATAAATAAATAAATAAATAAATAAATAAATAAATAAATAAATGTTTTTTAATAATAATAATTATTTTTTAAGATTTTATTATTTGACAGAGAGGGAGAGCACACGCAGGGAGGGTGACAGACAGAGGGAGGGAGAAGTAGGCTCCCTGCTGAGCAGGGAGCCCAATGTAGGGCTCAATGTGGGGCTTGATCCCATGATCCTGAGATCACAACCTGAGCAAAAGGCAGACACTTAACTGACTGAGCCATGCAGGCGTCCCTAAAAAAATTATTGTTTAAAAAAAAAAAAAGAACTCATTGGATGGGTTTAACAGAAGACTGTATACAGCAGACAGGATTAGTGACCAGCCAATAGAAATTATCCAAATTGAAATAAAGGAATAAACAGAACTGAGCATAAGAGATGTGTAGGACATGTTCAAAAGGTCTAACACATTTTTTTTTTAAAGATTTTTAAATTTTTATTATTTTGACAGAGAGAGAGACAGCGAGAGAGGGAACACAAGCAGGGTGAGTGGGAGAGGGAGAAGCAGGCTTCCCGCTGGGCAGGGAGCCCAACACGGGGCTTGATCCCAGGACCCTGGGACCATGACCTGAGCCGAAGTCAGACGTGCAACTACTGAGCCACCCAGGCTCCCCTAACATGTGTTTTGAATCTCACAAGGTGAAAAGAAAAAGAATAGGACAGAAGAAATATTTGAAGACGTAATGACTGAGAATTTTCCAAATGTGATGAAAGGCATCAAGCCACAGATTCAAGAATATCAATGAGCTCCAAGCGGGATAAGTATAAAGAAAACTATACATAGGCCCATCACAGTTAAGTTTTTGAAAATTCAGACACCAGAAAATCTTAAAAGCAACCATATTTTTAAGCAGAGAGAGACAGAATAGAAACAATACAGTTGATGGCTGACTATGGAAACCAGAAGACAATAAAATGACATCTTTAAAGAGCTAAAAGGAAAAAACCCTGTCAGCTTAGAATTCTATGCCCAGCAAAATATCCTTCAAAAATGAAAGCAGAATAAATGTGTTTGGATGACAAAAATTGAAAGAATTTGGCTTGTCAGTAATAGACATGTGTACTACAAGAAATTCTTAGGAAGTTCCATAGGCTGAAAGAAAATGATCTCTGATGGAATTGCAGAAAGGAATGAAGAGCATGGTAAAGGGTAAGCATGTATACAATTATAAGTTAATATTGACTACTTACAATAACAACAATATCTCATAATAATTTAATATAAAAATATACAACAATAGTACCAAAGATGGGAGGGGACTAAATGGACTTAAGTGTTCTAAGGTTATTACATTAAGTACCAACTGAAAAAGTATTAATTTAAAGTAAATTGAAATAAGGGGATGCCTGGCTGGCTCAGTTGGTGGAGCGTGTAAATCTTGATCTCAGGGTCGTGAGTTAGAACCCCATGTAGGGTGTAGAGATTACTTAAAAATAAATAAAATTTTAAAAAGTTAAAAAATAAATTGAAATAAGAATGCATGTTGCAATCTCTATGATGATCACTAAAATGATAATAGAAGAAGATACAATTAAAAAGCTAATAGTCAAGGGGCACCTGCATGGCTCAGTCAGCTAAGTCTCTGACTCATGATCTTAGCTCAGGTCTTGATCTCAGGGTTGTGAGTTTAAGCTCTGCTGGGCATGGAGCTGACTTAGAATTTTTTTTAATTAAAAAAACCCGATAGTCCAACAAAATGGAATAAAACAACAACAACAACTTGATTAACCCAAAAGAAAGTGAAAAAGGAATAAAAGTACAAAGAATAAGTAGAAAACAAATAGCAAGATAAACCCAATTGTATCGGTAATTACAATGAATGTAAATAGTATAAATGCACCATTAAAAGACAAGGATTATCAGATTTGATAAAAAAAATTCATACCTGCTGTTGACAAAAGGCTCACTTTAAATAGAAAAACACAGAAAATCAAAGTGAAAGGTCATAGAGCAGTATGTCTTCAAACATTAACCAAAGAAAGATGATATGGATATATTAATATCAGAAATATAGACTTCAGGGTGCCTGGGTGGTTCAGTTGGTTGGGCATCTGACTCTTGATTTCAGTTCAGGTCATGATCTCAGAATTGTGGGATCAAGCCCTGTTTTGGGCTCCACGCTCAGTGGGGAGTCTGTTTAGGATTCCCTCTCCCTCTAACCCTCCCCCCCCCGAGTGCTCTCTCTCTCTCTCAAATAAATAAATAAATCCTAAAAAAAGAAATATAGACTTTAAGAAGTATTATGAGGAAAAGAGGAATATTTCATAATAATAAAATTCCTAAGGGACTATCTATTTGGCCCACTTGTACAACCAGACAGAGGTTCCAAGTTACCATCAGCTGTGAATTGGCTGCACTTACCCATCCCTAGGATGTACTGGGGCTGGGATAACTGCCCTTTCAGCCACTCTGAGGGGGAAGGTATGGGCCACTTGCCACCATGGTCACTCTGGTTTGCTCCCACCCATCCCATGTTTGATGTCTAAAATGGTACCCAGATATGTTTCCCTCACCGTAGGTAGGTTCTCAGCTGTTAGGGACTCAGCCTGAATCTGGGGTACATAAACACTCCAAGCTTGGCTCTGAGCTACAGTCCAGCCAGGATTCCCATCCCAGGACCTGTGGCCTTAGAGTGGGGGTTGACAGTCCTCTCTGGAAAATCCCATCTCATTGGCCTTGGCCACCATTCCCATGGACAGTGAACATGTGTACTCCTGAGTGGTGGCTCACGCTATTCCCTCACCCTAGTGGATAGGCAGGTCTTTGCCACCTACTCATTGGGCAGGCTGTGTAGGACAGGACCTGCAACTCCCCAACAGAGCCACAGTTCCTGGCTGATATACCTTAGCACATCATCATTGGAAAATGATCACCACAATAAGTCTAGTTAACATCCATCACCATACAGAGTTATGAATTTTTTTGTTGTGGTGAGAACTCTTAAGATCTGTTTTAGCAACTTCCAAATATACAAAACAGTATTATTAACTACAGTCACCATGCTGTACATGTCCCCAGGTCTTATTTATAACTGGAAGTTTGTACCTTTTGACTCTCTTTGCCCATTTTGTCCACCCCCCAGTCCCCACCTCTTGTAACCACCAATCTGTTCTCTATATCTGTGAGCTTGATTTTTCTGCCTGTTTTTTGTTTTAGATTCCACATATAGTGAGTTCATATGGTATGTGTTTTTTCTCTGTCTGACTGATTTCACTTAGGAAAATATCCTCAAGTTTCATCCATATTGTAGAAAATGGCAAGCTTTCATTCTTTTTTATGGCTAAATAATATTCCATTGTACATATACACCATATCTTCTTTATCCATTAATCCACTGATGGACACTTAGGTTGCTTTCATGTCTTGGCTGTTGTTAATAATTCTGCAATGCCCATGCGGTTGCATATATCTTTTTGAGTTAATGTTTTTGTTTTCTTCAGATAAGTACCCAGAAGTGGAATTTCTGGGTCAAATGGTAGTTCTATTTTTAATTTTTTGAGGAACTTCCACACTACTTTCCATTGCGGCTGCACCAATTTACATTCCCACCAACAGTGCACAAGGGCTCACTTTTTTCTTTTCTTTTCTTTCCTTTTTTAAAGATTTTATTTATTTGACAGAGAGAGAGACAGTGAGAGAGGGAACACAAGCAGGGGGAGGGGGAGAGGGAGAAGCAGGCTTCCCGCTGAGCAGGGAGCCCGATGTGGGGCTCGATCCCAGGACTCTGGGATCATGACCTGAGCTGAAGGCAGACGCTTAATGACTGAGCCATACAGGTGCCCCAGGCTTACTTTTTTCCATATCATTGCCAATACTTGTTATTTCTTGTCTTTTTGATAATAGCCATTCTAACAGATGAGAAGTGATATCTCATTGTGGTTTTGATTTGCATTTCTCTGATGATGAGTGATGTTGAGCACCTTTTCATATACCTGTTGGCCATCTGTATGTCTTCTTTGGAAAAATGTTATTCAGATCCTGAATAAATACATTATAAATAGTCTAAGAAACCATATTTCTGTTTTGTTGTGGTTGGGTTTTTCTATTTTGGGGGGGGTGGGGATTTTTCTATTTTTTTTACTTTTTAAATTATAGAATATATCATGTATACAAGAGAGTATGCCTTATATAACATATATGTATTGTTTAAATAATAACAAAATTAACTCCCGCATACCTATCACCCAACTAAAAAATAAAACATTCCCAGTTCCCTGAAGCCTCTTCTGTCTCCTCCCAAATTATATCTCCTCTTTCCACTCCAGAGCTTACTACTATCCTTAATAGTCCAGTGTAAATGAAGGCCATGTGGGGAGCAGTAAGACTTACCTGCCAGGGCATTAGCAGTGGAGGTGCAGTGGGAGCCAGAACTCCCATGCCCTTCCCTCAGTAACAAGTAGTACTCCTAGTTCAAGATCAGTGGAGACTATTATAAACTGGATTGTTTCCCCTCCCTGCCCAGTGGCAAGTTGAAGCCCTAATCCCCCAATATGACTGTATTTGGAGACAGTGCATTTAAGGAGGTCATTAAAGTTAAATGAGGTCATAAGGGGGCCTTAATCCAATAGGACTGGTGTCCTTACAAGAAGAAAAAGAAACACTAGGGATGGGTCCACAGAGAAAAGACCATGTGAGCACATAGTGAGAAGGTAGGTTGTCTTCAAGCCAAGGAGAAAGGTCTCACCAAGGAACCAACACCTTAATCTTGGACTTCCTGCATCCGAACCGTGAGAAAATAAATGTATATTGTTTAAACCACCCATTCTGTGGTATTCTTCCTAGCTGACTAATAGAGAGGCTGAGTGAGGAACCTGGGAGCTCTACTCCCACCTTGCAGTAATGAGGTGGCATCTCTCTTTCTCTTCTGGAGCAGTTGTCAAAATGGAAGGTTTAAATAATTTCCAGAGTCTCATAACATAATACCTAAAATGCCCAGGTTTCAGTAGAAGATTATTTGTCATACCAAAAATCAGGAAAGTCTCACACTGAAAACAGACAATGAATAGATGCTAATGTCAAGAAGACAGAAGTGTTAACAATTATTTAAGGAAGGTTTTTGCTGGTTTGTTTTTGTTTTTCTGAAATTTTTTAAATTTAAATTTGAATTCCAGCATAGTTAACATACAGTGTTATATTAGTTGCAGGTGTAAAATATAGTGATTCAACAATTCTATACATTACCCAGTGCTCATCATGATACGTGTACTCTTAATCCCCTTTACCTCTTTCACTCATCCCCCACCCACTTCCCCTCTGGTAACCATATGTTCTCTATAGTTAAGAGTGTTTGTTTTATCTCTCCCCCCCTTTTGTTTATTTATTTTGTTTCTTAAATTCTACATATGAGTAAAATCATATGATGTTGGTCTTTCTCTGACTGGCTCATTTCCCTCTAGCTTTATACTCTCTAGATCTATCCATGTTGTTGCAAATGGCAAGATCTCATCCTTTATTATGACTGAATAATATTCCTCTGTGTGTGTGTGTGTGTGTGTGTACCACATCTTTATCCATTCATCCACTGATGGACACTTAAGTTGCTTTCATCTTGTGGCTATTGTAAATAATGGTGTAGGGGCACAGGGCTGGCTCAGTCTGGAGAGCATGTGACTCTTGATCTCAGGGTTGTGAGTTTGAGCCCCACATTGGGTATAGAGATTAGTTAAATAAATAAATAATTAATTAAAAATAATAATGCTGTAATAAACACAGGGGTGCATATATCCTTTTGAATTAGTGTTTTTATATCCTTGGGGTAAATGCCCAGTAGTGTGATTACTGGGTCATAGGATATTTCTATTTTTTTTGAAGAACCTCCTTACTGTCTTCCACAGTGGCTGCACCAGTTTGCATTCCCATCAACAATGCATGGGGGTTCTTTTTTCTCCACATCCTCACCAACACTTGTTGTTTCTTGTGTTTTTGATTTTAGCCATTCTGACAGGTGTGAGGTTGTATCTCATTGTAGTTTTGATTTGCATTTCCCTGATGATGAGGGTTGTTGAGCATCTTTTCATGTGTCTATTGGCCATCTGGATGTCTTCTTTGGAGAAATGTCTGTTCATGTCTTCTGCCCATTTTTAAACTGGATTATTTGTTTTTTTGGTGTTGAGTTTTATAAGTTCTTTATATATTTTGGATACTAACCCTTTATTGGATGTGTCACTTGCAAATATCTTCTCCTATTTGGTAGTTTGTCTTTTAGTTTTGTTGATTGTTTCCTTTGCTCTGCAGAAGTTTTTTATTTTGATGTAGTCCCAATAGTTTATTTATTTTTTTTGTTTCCTTTGCCCCAGGAGACATATCTAGAAAACATTGCTATGGCTGATGTCAGAGAAATTACTGCCTGTGCTCTCTTCGGTGGATTTTTATGGTTTTGGATCTCACATGTAGGTCTTAATCTATTTTGAATTTATTTTTGTGTATGGTGTAGGAAAGCAGTCTAGTTTCATTCTTTTGCATGTAGCTGTCCAGTTTTCCCAGTACCATTTATTAAAGAGACTGTCTTTTTCTCACAACATATTCTTGCTTCCCTTGTCAAATATTACTTGACCATATAATTGTGGGTTTGTTTCTGGGCTTTCTATCCTGTTCCATTGATTTATGTGTCTATTTTTGTGCGAGCACCATACTATTTTTTGATTATATAGCTTTGTAGTATAACTTGAAATCTGGAATTGCTATTTCTCCAGCTTTGCTTTTCATTTTCTTTTTTTTTTTTAAGATTTTATTTATTTATTTGACAGAGAGAGACACAGCGAGAGAGGGAACACAAGCAGGGGAAGTGGGAGAGGGAGAAGCAGGCTCCCCGCGGAGCAGGAAGCCTGATGCGGGGCCCGATCCCAGGACCCTGGGACCATGACTTGAGCCGAAGGCAGATGCTTAATGACTGAGCCACCCAGGCACCCCTGCTTTTCATTTTCAAGATTGCTTTGGCTACTTGGGGTCTTTCGTGGTTCCATACAAATTTTAGAATTGTGTGTTCTAGTTCTGTGAAAAAATGCTGTTGGTGTTTTGATAGGGATTGCATCAAATCTGTAGATTGCTTTGGGTAGTATGGACATTTTGAGAATACTTGTTCTTCCAATCCATGAGCATGGAATGTTTGTGTTATCTTTAATTTCTCTTATCAATGTTTTATAGTTTTCAGAGTACAGGTCTTTCACCTCTTTGGTTAGGTTTATTCCTGGGTATCTTACTGTTTTTGGTGCAACTGTAAATGGAATTGTTTTCTTAATTTCTCTTTCTGCTGCTTCATTATTAGTGTATAGAAATGCAATGGATTTCTGTACATTGATTTTGTATTGTGCAACCTTACTGAATTCATTTATCAGTTCTAGTAGTTTCTGGTGGAGTCTTCAGGGTTTTCTATATATAATATTGTGTCATCTGCAAATACTGAAAATTTTACTTCCTCACCAATTTGGATGCTTGTTTTTTTTTTTTAAGATTTTATTTATTTATTTGTCAGAGAGAGAGAGCACAAGCAGAGGGAGTGGCAGGCAGAAGGAGAAGCAGGATCCCCGCTGAGAAAGGAACCTGATGCAGAACTTGATCCCCAGGACCCTGGGATTATGACCCAAGCCGAAGGCAGACACTTTTAACCAACTGAGCCATCCAGGCATCCCTGGATGCTTTTTATTCCTTTTTCTTGTCTGATTACTGTGGCTAAGATTTACAGTACTATGTTTAATAAAAGTGGTGAGAATGGACATTCTTGTCTTATTCCTGACCTTAGAGGAAAGCTCTCAGTTTTTCACCATTGAGTATGATGTTAGCTGTCAGTTTTTCTTAGATGGCCTTTATTATGTCAAGGTATGTTCCCTCTAAACTACTTTGTTGAGGGTTTTTATCAATGAATGGATGGTGTACTTTGTCAAATGCTTTTTCTGCATCTACTGAAATGATCATATGCCTTTTCTCTTTTCTCTTGTTGATGTGATGTATCATGTTGATTGATTTGCAAATATCGATCCACCCTTGCATCCTGGGAATAAATTCCACTTGATCATGGTAAGTGATTTTTAAAAAATTTTTATTTATTTATTTATTTGACAGAGAGAGGCAGAGAGCACAAGCAGAGGGAGCGGCAAGCAGAGGGAGAGGGAGAAGCAGACTCTCTGCTGAGCAGGGAGCCCAATGTGGGGCTCAATCCCAGGACCCTGGGATCATGTCCTGAGTCGAAGGCAGATGCTTAACTGACTGAGCCTCCAGGCACCCCGGTAAGTGGTTTTTTAATGTATTGTTGGATTTGGTTTGGTAATATTTTGTCAAAGATTTTTGCATCTATATTCATCAGAGATATTGGCCTGTAGTTCTTTTTTTGTGGTGTCTTTATCTGGTTTTGGAATCAGGGTAATGCTGGCCTCATAGAATGAATTTGGAAGTTTTCCTTCCTTTTCTATTTTTTGGAATAGTTGGAGAAAAATAGGTATTAACTCTTCTTTAAATGTTTGGTAGAATTTGCCTGTGAAGCCATCTGGTCTTGGACTTTTGTTGTTGAGGTTTTTAAAATTATTGATCCAATTACATTGCTGGTAATTGGTTTGTACAAATTTTCTATTTCTTCCTGGTTCAGTTTTGGGAAGTTACAAGTTTCTGGGAATTTATCAATTTTTTTCTAGGTTGTCCAATTTGTTGGCATATAATTTTTCATAATGTTCTCTTACAATCTTTTGTATTTCTATGGTGTCATCATTATTTCTCTTCTTTCATTTCTGATTTTGTTTATTTGAGTCCTCTCTCCTCTGTTTTTGATGAGTCTGGCTAAAGGTTAATCAATTTTGTTGATCTTTTCAAAGAACCAGCTCCTGGTTTCATTGATCTGTTTTAGTGTGTGTGTGTGTGTGTGTGTGTGTGTGGGTGTGTGTTTTAGTTTCTATTTCATTTATTTCTGCTCTAACCTTTATTATTTCTTTTCTTCTTCTGATTTTGGGTTTTGTTTGTTGTTTTTTTCTAGCTCCTTTAGGTGTAATGTTAGGTTGTTTATATCGAGATTTTTTCTTGCTTCTTGAGGTAGGTAGGCCTGTATTGCTCTAAACTTCCCTCTTAGAACAACTTTTGCTGCATCCTAATGATTTTGGACCATTGTGTTTTCATTTTCTCTATGTATTTTTTTATTTCCTATCTGAGGAATGTTTTAAAGCAACCATCATAAAATGCCTTAACAAGCAATTGCAAAAACACTAGAAACATGAAAAAAGAGAAACTCTCGGCAAAGAAATAGAAGATATAAAGAAGAACCAAATGGAAATTTTAGAACTAAAAAATATAATAACCAAAATAAAAACTCAGCGGATGTGCTCAGCAGCAGAACAGAGTAGGACAGAAGAATCTGTGAACTGGAAGATAGAACAATAGGAATCCTAATCTGAACAACTTTGGTCTGAGAAAATAGACCAAAAATAGAAGTAAACAAATCCTCAGGAACCTGTAGGACTATAACAAAAGATCTAATATTCATGTCGTCATCTAAGAAGGAGAGAAGAGCATAAGAGCATGTGGGATGGGATATATTGTGGTGGCCATCTTTGGAAAATATAATTGGCCTCATCCATGTTGATGCATGGAACTATAGTTTTTTATTTCACTACAATATTCTATTGTATGATTGAGCCCCAATTTATTCATTTTACTATAGTGGGCATTTGGGTTGTTTCTTTTGTTTTTTCCTTTGCTATTATAAACGGTGCTCTATGAATATTCTGCTCATGTTTTCAGAAGTAGAATTGCTGGATCATCAGGTATGTGAATGTTCACCTTCATCAAATAATGCAAACTTGTTCTTCAAAGTGAGTGTACTAGTTTCTAGTCCCACAGCAGTTTAATAGTTACATTTCACCAGGATTTTGTCAATCTTTTCATTTTTTTCCCACACCAGTGGGCATGAAATGGTAATTTATGGTTTTATTTGCATTTCCTTTTTTATTTACAAGGTTGAGTATATTTTCATAAATTTAATGGGCCATTTGTGTTTTTTCTTCTGTGAAATGCCTGCTCATATTTTTGAAAAATGTTCTATTGGATTGGTTGTCTTCCTAATTGATTTATAGGATCTGACTACTAAATTTTTAAAAATTTTATGTGTGTAAAATTTTTGTTAGGATTCAGTTCGAATAGCAATAAAGCCATAAATCAATTGGGAAGAAATAACAACTTTATAGTATTGAAACTTTCTATCAGTGAACATGGTGTTGCTCTCCGTTTGGTTTTCTTACTGTCTTCCAATAAGGTGCTATAATTTTCCACATAAAGGTTTTGCACATCTTTTGTTAGATTTATTTTCTTTCTTTCTTTCTTTTTTTTAAAAATATTTTATTTATTTGACAGAGACACAGCAAGAGAGGGAACACAAGCAGGGGAAGTGGGAGAGGGAGAAGCAGGCTCCCCGCTAAGCAGGGAGCCCGATGTGGGGCTCGATCCCAGGACCCTGGGATCATGACCTGAGCCGAAGGTAGACGCTCAACGACTGGGCCACCCAGGCGCCCCTGTTAGATTTATTTTCAACTACCTTATATTTTTCATTGCTATTGTAAATTTTTAACTGCATTTTCTAACTTTATTGATGATGTTTATAAATTCATTAGACTTCTATTTATTAGACATTGAATTTATATCTTCTCTCAGGTTCTGGATTGCCTTTTCAGTTTGTAGAGTGTCTTGAAGATCACTGGTTTTAAGCATTTTGATTATGATGTCCCTTGGTATAATTTTCTTCACGTTTTTTCTGTTTGGGGTTCACTGAGGTTTTTTTTGCAATTATTGGTAATTTTCATAAATTTGGGAATTTTATGCTGCCATTATTTCTCCAAACCATTTGCTGTGTCTCCCTCTTCTCTTCTTCTGGAAACTCAATTACATGTATATTGGGTCTTCTATCTTTTTTCTGTCTTAATTTTGAATAGTTTCTACTACTATGTTTTCAAATTCACTAATCATTCTTCATTGTCTAGTCTGCTGCTAATTCTATCAAGCATATTTTTAATCTCACATATTCTATTTTTCTTATCCAGTAATTAAATTTGGGTTTTTAGAAATAGATTTCATGTCTCTTACTATGCTCAGGCTTTTGTCCACTTTCTGGAAGATATGGAATATATTCATAATAGTTGTTTTAACGTCCTTGTCTACTAATTCTATCATCTGTGTGGTTTCTGGGTCTGTCTCTACTGACTTATTTTTCTCATTATGGGTCATATTTTCCTACTTCTTCATATACTTGGTAATTTTTTTTCTTGAGAGTATGTCAAGTTTATTAGCTAACTGTTAGCGAGGTGACCAAAGTATGCTGCTTCAGAGAGGGTGTGAGAAAGAGGGGTAAAATAGTATGGATACAGACCCTTGCCTGAGCAGAACATTGCATATACAGGAAAGGGGGCAGTTCTCTTGGCAAGATCGTAGCAACATTAAATCTTTATCATTTTATCAGTTGCCACGGAAAACCGTCGGTGTCAGGTGGCCTTAGGTGCCTGTCATCAGTAGCAGCAGACATGATGGGGACACATTGTGTGTGAATTGGAACCACAAGGCTCATCCCCGCAGGAGCGTCTCACGGGCGGATTAGCAGAAGACAGGAAGCGGTGTTACCTCAGACCAGCAGCGGGCCTCCGCTACAGGAGGGAATTGGAAACAGGTGCAGGCTAACCCCAGTGCTTTTTCTCAGCCTCAGAGAGGCAACACACTGCAGGTTACCTACCCCTTAGTTTGTGGACAAGCAAATGTTTCTGTGCAATTTCATTTCTTAGCGGGAATTCTTAGCGGTGCGTCCATTACCACCTGCGCATTGGCCAGGCCTCTGACCCAACTCCGCAGCCACTTCTGTCTGTTTCACCTCCACGTGGCTCTCTCGCTGGCACCCCTCTGTGTTCCATCGTCACTTTCAGGATGACGGCATTAACGCCTGCTCCGGGTCTGGCTCCAGCCCAGATTCACTGTTTCTCCTGGCGTGTCCTTACCGCGTTCTCCGCGGCATGCGGTTCCTCGGCGCCAGACTCTTTGCTTTTCCTTGCGTTGTCCCAGCTGCCTGCCCTTAGGCCCTGCTCGGCTGTAAGCCTCTTTGGGGGTAGGGGGTGTCTGTGGATTCCTGGGCAGGCTTCTCTCGAGTGCTGTGTCACCCTCTCTGTGCCCCCCGCCCCCAGACACACTTTGTGTCACCCTTGTTACAAGTTAGAATGCTGGGGACCGCTAGCGGGGCAGGCTCTGTGGCACTTTTTATTTAGTAAATGGACAAGGGCAGAGGGAGAAATGTTTTTACTGTATTACATAACCAGCTTCTCTTTTGAACTCCTCAGGATAGTAGGATTTGATGAGCACGTGTGGGATGTTTTATTACTATTCCTAAGGACGCCTTTTCTGTTGGCAATAATACCATTGGACGAACTTTGATGGGCTCTGCCTTTTTCTTCTTCAGGCCTACTATTTCTTCTCTCACTACATCAGCCCCCCTCTCTCTTTTTCTCCCTCTATCCATCCCTTCCTTTCTCCTTCCCTTTTTTTTCTATTTCTGCTGCTACTCCTTAGTTCAGGTCCGTTCTGCTCACAGCTTCTGACTGGTGGCCCATGCACTCCAGCTTGCCTGCTGTATTTCTGATGACCTTTCTAGAGTGTCATTCCTAGTGATGTCTGCAGTATGGCCTTGCTGTGACCATGCCATGGAATTTCTCAGTGCGTTCCAGCCTGACTTCTGTTCCTGCCAGCCTGTCTCCTCCCATTCTCCCCAGGAGCCAGGCTCTTTCTCTACTTCTCATCATTACTGAGTTGTCCTTCTAGATCTGCCCACACCAAGGTCTTCTATGAACCCCATGGTGCCTGTGGTCAAACAGTGTAGTCCCCAGGGTTCTCCAGGTTGTTCTTCCTCTTCCTCTTCATTATTTTTTTTTAAGATCTATTTATTTTATAGGGCCACCTGGGTGGCTCAGTCATTAAGGGTCTGCCTTCGGCTCAGGTCATGATCCCGGGGTCCTGGGATCGAGCCCCACATCAGGCTCCCTGCTGGGCGGGAAGCCTGCTTCTCCCTCTCCCTCTGCTCCTGCTTGTGTTCCTTCTCTCACTATAGTTCTCTCTGTCAAATAAACAAATAAAATCTTTAAAAATATATATTTATTTTAGAGAAAGGAGGGGAGGGGCAGAGGGAAAGGGAGAGAATATCTAGCAGGCTTCCCACTGAGCAAGGGGCCCCACACTCTGCTCATATCATGACCCTGAGATCATGACCTGAGCCCGAATCAAGAGTTGGATGCTTAACTGACTTAGCCACCCAAGTGCCCCGTCCCTCTTCTTCTTTTAAAATTGTGGTAAAATACACATAATATTTACCAACTTCATCATTTTTAAGTGTACAGTTCAATGATATTCAATACACCCACATTGTGCAGCCATCACCACCATTTACCCCCGCAATTCTTTCGATCTTGTAAAACTGGGAGTCTGTACCCATTAACCAATAACACCCCATTCTCCCCTCTCCCCAGACCCTGGCAACCACCATCCTACTTTCTGTCTTTATGATTTTGACGACACTCAGTTCATCATACCAGTGGAATCATACAGTATTTATTTTTTTGTGACTGGCTTGCTTCACTTAGCATAATGTCCTTGAGGCTCATACTCGTAGCATGTGTCAGAATTTCCTTCCTTTTTAAGGCTGAATAATATTTCATAGTATTTATATACCACGTTTTGTTGGTCCATCCATCTGTTGATGGACACTTGGGTTACTTCCATGTTTCACCTATTATAAATAATGCTGCTTGAACATGGGGCTCAGATATCTCTTTGAGACCCTACTTTCTTTTTTTTCTTTTTTTAAAGATTTTATTTATTTTTTAGAGAGTGAGCGAGAGAGAAACAGCATGAGAGGGGAGAGGGTCAGAGGGAGAAGCAGGCTCCCTGCTGAGCTGGGAGCCCAACGTGGGACTCGATCCCAGGACCCTGGGATCATGACCTGACCCGAAGGCAGACGCTTAACCATCTGAGCCACCCAGGCGCCCAAGACCCTACTTTCAATTCTTTTGGGTATATACAGAGCAGAGTTGTTGGACCATATGGTAATTCTATTTTTAATTTTTTGAGGAACCATACTGCTTTCCACAGGAGCTGTACCATTTTCCATTCCCATCAACAGTGCATGAAGGTTCCAGTTTCTCCACAGGTTTGCCAACACTTATTTTCTGGGTTTTTGACAGTAGCCATCCTAATGGGTGTGAGGTGTTATCTCCATGTAGTTTCAATTTGCGTTTCCCTGATGATCAGTGATGTTGAACATCTTTTCATGTGCTTGGTCAATCATATATGTTCCTTGGAGAAATGTCTATTCAAGTTCTTTGCCCATTTTTTAATTTGGTTCTTTCTTGTTGTTGATTTTCAGGAGTTCTTTATATATTTTGGATATTAATCCCTGTTTGGGTATATGATTTGCAACTATTTTCTCCTATTCTGTGAGCTGACCCTTTACTGTGTGGATATCTTTTAATGCACAAAATCTTTTAATTTTTATGAAGCCCAATTCGTCTATTTTTTTCTTTTCTTACCTGTGCCTTTTGTGTTATATCCAAGAAATCATTGCTAAATCCAATGTCATGAAACTTCTGTCCTAGGATCTCTTCTGAGTTTGACTGTTTTAGGTCTTACATTAAGGTCCTTCCTTGATCCATTTTGAATTATTTTTTGTATACAGTGTCAAATAAGAGTCCATCTTCATTCTTTGGCATATGGATACCCAATTTTTCCAGCACCATTTATTGAAAAGACTATCCTTTTTCCCACTGAATGGTCTTGGTACCCTTGTCAAAATTCATTTGACCACATGTGTGAGGGTTCATTTCTGGGCTCTCTCTTCTATTCCATTGATCTATATCTGTCTTTATGCCATTACCACAGTGCTTTGATTACTGTAGTTTTGAAGTAAGTTTTGAAATCAGGAAACATGAGTCCTCCAGTTTTGATCTTCTTTTTCAAGATTATTTTGCTTAGGGCGCCTGGGTGGCTCAGATGGTTAAGCGTCTGCCTTCGGCTCAGGTCATGATCTCAGGGTCCTGGGATCGAGTCCCGCATTGGGCTCCCTGCTCCTTGGGAGCCTGCTTCTCCCTCTGCCTCTCTCTCTCTCATGAATAAATAAATAAAATCTTTAAAAAAAAAGATTATTTTGCTTATTTGGGGTCCCTTAAGATTCCATATGAATTTTAGGATGAGTTTCCCTATTTCTGCCAAAAAAGAAACTGAGATTTTGATAGGATTGCATTGACTCTGTAGATCACTTTTGACATTTTAATAGTATTAACTCTTCCAATTCATGAACATGGGATATGTTTCCAAGTACTTGACTTCTTTAATTTCTTTTGGCAATGTTTTATAGTTTTCATTGTACAAGTCTCTCTTTTTTTTTTAAAGATTTATTTATTTATTTGAGAGAGCGAGAATGAGAGAGAGAGAGAGTACATGAGCAGGGGGAGGGTTAGAGGGAGAAGCAGGCTCCCCGCCGAGCAGGGAGCCCGATGCGGGACTCGATCCCGGGACTCCAGGATCATGACCTGAGCCGAAGGCAGTCGCTTAACCAACTGAGCCACCCAGGCGCCCCTTCATTGTACAAGTCTTTCACCTCCTTGATTAGGTTAATTCTTAACATTTTAATGTTTTTGATGCTATTGTAAATGGAACTGTTTTTATAATTTCATTTTCAGATTGTGCCTTATTTGTGTATAGAAATGCAACTGATTTTTGTGTGCTGACTCTATCCTGCTACTTTGCTGGATTCATTTGTTTTATAATTGTTTTGTGGAATTTTAGGGTTTTCAAAATATAAGCTTATATTATCTACAGAATCTGTAGACAAAGATCATTGTAATTCTTCCTTTCTGATTTAGATGCCATTTATTTATTTTTCTTGTTTAATTGCTCTGGCTAGAACTGCAGTATTTTTTTCTTAAAGATTTTTTTAAAAATTTACTTATTTAAGAGAGAGAGAGAGAGAGTATGTGCATGGGTGTGTGTGCGTGAGAGAGAACGAGTGGTGGGGAGGGGCAGTGGGAGAGGGATAAGCAGACTCCCTGCTGAGGAGACAGCCCAATATGGGGGCTCGATCCCAGGACCCCAGGATCATGACCTGAGTGGAAGGCAGACGCTTAACTGACTGAGCCACCCAGGTGCCCCCCCTTGCTTTGTTTCTGATCTTAGAGGAAATGCTTTCAGTCTTTCACGGTTGAATATGATGTTCACTGTGGCTTTTTCATACATGGCTTTTATTATGTAAATATACTTTCCTTTTATTCCTAGTTTATTGAGTGATTTTATCATGAAAGGGTGTTGAATTTTCTCAAATACTTTTTTTCATCAATCGAGATTATCATGTGGGTTTTTCCTCTTCATTCTGTTGATGTGGAGTATCACACTGATTGATTTTTTATGTTGTTCATCCTTGCATTCCAGGAATAAATCCCACTTGATCTTGTGTATAATCCTTTTAATATGCTGCTGAATTCTGTTTGCTAATATTTTGTTGAGGATTTTTCATCAGTATTCATAAGGGATATTGGTCTGTAGCTATCTGCTCTTGTAGTGTCTTTGTGTGGTGTTAGTATCAGGGTTATGCTGGTCTCATAAATGAGTTAGGAAGTGTTTCCTACTCTGTAATTTTTGGGAAAAATCTGAGAAGGATTGGTATTAGTTCTTCTTTTTTTTTTTTTTTTTTAAAGATTTATTTATTTGAGAGAGCGAGAATGAGAGTACATGAGAGGGGGGAGGGTCAGAGGGAGAAGCAGACTCCCCGCCGAGCAGGGAGCCCGATGCGGGACTCGATCCCGGGACTCCAGGATCATGACCTGAGCTGAAGGCAGTCGCTCAGCCAACTGAGCCACCCAGGCGCCCCAGTTCTTCTTTTAATATTTCATAGAATTAACCAGTGAAAGCATCAGGTCCAGGGCTTTTCTTTGTTGGAAGATTTTTGATTCCTGATTCAATCTTCTTATTAGTCCTAGGTCTATTCAGATTTTCTTTCCTTTTTTTTTTTTTTAAAGATTTTATTTATTTATTTGACAGAAACACAGCGAGAGAGGGAACACAAGCAGGGGGAGTGGGAAAGGGAGAAGCAGGCTTCCCACTGAGCAGGGAGCCGGATGCTGGGCTCTATCCCAGGACCCTGGGATCATAACCTGAGCCAAAGGCAGACCCTTAATGACTGAGCCACCCAGGTGCCCCTGGATTTTCTTTTTTTTTTATGATTTGGTCTTGGTAAGTTTTTTGTGTCTAGAATTTTTCCATTTCACCTAGGTTATCCAGCTTGTTGGTGTACGATAGTCATAGTACTCTCTCTCTCTCTTTTTTTTAAGATTTTATTCATTTATTTGACAGAGAGAGACACAGCGAGAGAAGGAACACAAGCAGGGGGAGTGGGAGAGGGAGAAGCAGGCTTCCCGCGGAGCAGGTAGCCGGATGTGGGGCTCGATCCCAGGACTCTGGGATCATGACCTGAGCAGAAGGCAGACGCCTAACGACTGAGCCACTCAGGCGCCCCTTCATAGTACTCTCTTATAATCCTTTTTATTTCTGTAGAATTGGTAAGAATGTCCCCGCTTCCGTTTTTGATTTTAGTTAATTTGAGTGTTCTTTTTTTCTTAGTCTATTTAGCTAAAAGTTTGTCAGTGTTGTTTTTTTCAAAGAACTAACTTTTGGTTTCATTGCTTTTCTCTATTGTTTTTCTATTCTTTATTTTGTTTACCTTGGCTTTAATCTTTTTTTTTTTTTTAAGATTTTGTTTATTTGGGTGCCTAGGTGGCTCAATTGGTTAAGCATCTGCCTTTGGCTCAGGTCATGATCCCAGGGTCCTAGAATTGAGCCCCACATAGGGCTCCCTGCTCAGTGGGGAGCCCACTTCTCCCTCTCCCTGCCCCCCCTTTTTAAAAAAGATTTTATTTATTTATCTGAGAGTGAGAGAGAGCACAGGCACAAGCAGGGGAGGGGTAGAGGGAGAGGGAGACGCAGACTATATATATATATATATATATATATACACACACACACACACACACTGTCCATCTTTATCTCTTATAACCTGTTTTTTAAAAAACATTTTAGCTATTTTAGTGAGAGAAAGAGAGAGTGGGGGGAGGGGTCACAGGAGAGGGAGAGAAGCAGATTCCCCACTGAGTGGGGAGCCTGACATGGGCTTGATCCCATAAGCCTGAAATCATGAGCTGAGCTGAAATCAAGATTGGGTGCTCAACCAACTGAGCCACCCAGGTGCCCCTCTTATAACCTGTTTTTGATTTAAAGTCTATTTTATTTTATTTATTTATTTATTTATTAAAGATTTTATTTATTTATTTGAGAGAGAGAGAATGAGAGAGAGCGAGTACATGAGAGGGGGGAGGGTCAGAGGGAGAAGCAGACTCCCTGCTGAGCAGGGAGCCCGATGTGGGACTCAATCCTGGGACTCCAGGATCATGACCTGAGCCGAAGGCAGTCGCCCAACCAACTGAGCCACCCAGGCACCCTAAAGTCTATTTTAGTTAATAGTTTATTTATTTAAAGTCTGATGTCAGTATAGCCACCCCTATTCTCTTTTGGTTACTATTTGCATGGAACATCTTTTTTTATCCTTTTGATATCAACCTGCTGTGTCTTTGGATATCAGGTGAGTCTCTTACAGAAAGCACATAGTTGGATCATGTGTTTTTATCCTTTTTCTAATCTCTGTCTTTTGTTTGGAGAGTTTAAATCATTTGCATTTAAAGTAATTACTGATAAGTAGGGACTTATCAAATAAATAAATAAATAAATAAGTAGGGACTTACTTCTGTCAGTGTTCTATTTGTTTTCTACATGACTTATAGCCTTTTTGTCACTCATTTCATGCCAATTTACTGTCTTCTTTTGTGTTTATTTGGAGGTTTTTTTTGTACTGAAGTATTTAAATTCCTTTCTCATTTCCTTTTGTGTATATTCTATGGCTATTTTCTTTGCGGTTACCATGGGAATTATACCTAGCATCTTAAAGTTGTAACACTCTAATTTGAATTTATACTGACATACAAAAACTCTCTCTATATACAGGTCCTTACCCATTTCTTTCAGTTGTTGATATCACACAATTATATCTTTATACACTGTATGTCCCCAAACATAAGTTAATAATTCTTTAAAATGCATTAGTGTTAGGGTGCTTGGGTGGCTCAGTCAGTTAAGTGAATTTGGCTCAGGTCATGATCTCAGGGTCCTGAGATCGAGCCCCATGTCAGGCTCCACACTCAGCGGGGAGTCTGCTTGTCCCTCTCCCTCTGCCCCTCCCCCTGCTCATTCCCTCTCTTAATAAATAAATAAATAAACAAATAAATGCATTAGTGTTAATTGTGTAGACAACAAGATTTGGAGTTAAAAACCAAAATTACATTAATACTAGCTTTTACTCTAATAATTTTGTTTAAACATACCAGTCTCTTAAATCATGTAGAAAACAAAAGGTGCAGCCATAAGCCATTGTTACAATAACACTAGCTTTTTTTTTTTTTTTTGCATTTATTCTGCAGAATTTACTCCCAGGCCATAAGTTTTTGTTTCTTCAGTTTTTTCTGGATATCTTTTTCTTCTGTGCAACCTCCTCTTCTGGTTTAGGAACAATCTGCTCTTTTTCAGTAAGGATCATCTCAATGTGGCAGGCAGAGCTCATGTATGGGTTAATCCGACCATGAGCCTTGTATGTTCTATGTCGCATCTCGGGGGCTTTGTTCACCTGGATGTGCTCAATGACCAGAGAATCAACATCCAAACCCTTTTAAGTTCAGCATTACTCTCTGCATTTTTAAGCATGTGCAGTAAAAATTCAGCACTCTTCGGGGCGCCTGGGTGGCTCAGTTGGTTAAGCGACTGCCTTCGGCTCAGGTCATGATCCTGGAGTCCCGGGATGGAGTCCCGCATCAGGCTCCCTGCTCGGCAGGGAGTCTGCTTCTCCCTCTGACCCTCCTCCCTCTCATGCTCTCTGTCTCTCATTCTCTCGCAAATAAATAAGATCTTTTAAAAAAAAAAAAAATTCAGCACTCTTCTTGGGCCACTGACCCTGTGTCCAGCCCCACTGTTTGGCCTGGGCACACCTACCGACTCCACCATTGTAGTGACGGAATGACACACACTGCTTCTGTAAAGTGACGTCTTTCAGGTACTTGGTGGCTTTTCGGATATGCATACCCTTGATGGCCTGGGCAGTTTCACGTGTGTTCTTAAAGTGAACACGAAGATTTGAACCTTTGATTTACATGATTTCGTAGGGTTTTCTGGGTCAAACGAATAGTGAACCATTTTCAGAGGTCACCTCAGGCCGCTTAGGGGAAGAGAACACTAGCTTTTATAATTGCCCATTTACCTTTATTGAGATCTTTATTTCTCTAATGGCTTTGAGTTTAATGTCCTTTCATTTCACCTTGTAAGACTCCCTTAAACATTTTTTGCAGGACAGGCCTAGTGGTCACAAACTTCCTCAGCCTTTCTTAAAATCTGGGAATGTCTTAATTTCATCTTTCTTGGAGTTTGTTGAGCTTCTTGGATGTTTATATTCATATCTTTCATCATATTTGGGAAGTTTTCAGCCATTATTTCTTTAAATATTCTCTGTTCCCTTTTCTTTTGATGGTATTCCGGTATTCTCACAAATTATATGTTGGTCTGACTGATGATGTCCTGCAGGTCTCTTAGGCTCTGTTCACCTTTTTTCAATCCTTTTTCTTTATGTTCCTTAAATTCGAAAATTCCCATTACCCTGTCTTCAAGTTCACTAATTCTTTCTTTTGCCTACTCAATCCATTTTTGAATTCCTCTAGTGAATTTTTCATTTTGGTTATTGTATTTTACAGCTTCAGAATTTCTTTTTGGTTCATTTTTAGGTTTTCTGTCCCTTTATTGATATTTCCACTTTGTTCACATATCATTTTCTTGACTTTCTTGACATCTTCCTTTAGTTCTTTTGAGCATCTTTAATAAAACTGATTTAAGGGCACCTGGGTGGCTCCGTCAGTTAAGCCTCTGCCTTTGGCTCAGGTCATGATCCAGAATCCTGGGATCGAGCCCCACGTCTGGTTCTCTGCTCAGTGGGGGACCTGCTTCTCCTTCCCAAACTGCCTGCTGCTTCCCCTGATTGTGCGCGCTCTCTCTCTCTCTCCGTTAAATAAATAAATAAATAAATAGTACCATTATGTCCTTTTCAGGGATAGTTTCTGTGGGTACTTTTGCTTTTGCTTTTGTTTGTTTTGCCTTTAGCTGCTCCATACTTTCTTATTTTTCTTTTGTGTTTTTATATACCTTGTCATTTTTTGCTGGACACTGGACCTTTTAATCTACTAAGGTGGTAACTCTGGAAATCAGATTCTCCCCTTTTCCCCAGGGTTTGCTATTCTTTGGTTATTATTAATTAATTAATTAATTTATATTGTTGTATGCTGTCCTTGTGCTTAGGGTCAGCTTGAGGTGTAAACTTAAGGTTTCTTAGGTCTTTTCTGAGCCTTTCTCTGGGCATGCATGGTTACTTTCTTTAAAAAAAAAAATATATATATATATACACACACATATATTATATATTATATATATTTCTTATATATTATATATATTAAGATTTATTCATTTATTTTATTTTATTATATTTTTAAAGATTTATTTATTTATTTGACAGAGAGAGACACAGAGAGAGAGGGAACACAAGCAGGGGGAGTGGGAGAGGGAGAAGCAGACTCCCCACTGAGCAGGGAGCCCGATGCGGGGCTCGATCCCAGGACCCTGGGATCATGACCTGAGCAGAAGGCAGACGCTTAACAACTGAGCCACCCAGGCACCCCTTATTCATTTATTTTAGAAAGACAGAGACAGAGTGCAGAGAGGAGGGGCAGAGGGAGAAAGAGAGGGAGAGAGAATCTCAAGTAGACTCCACGCTGAGTGCAGAGCCCGATCCAGGGCTCAATCTCATGACCCTGAGCTCATGACCTGAGCCAAAATCAAGAGTCAGATGCTTAACCAACTGAAGCACCCAGGAGCCCCTATATTATTATTATTTTTAAATAGGTTACACACCCAGCGTGGAGCTCAAAGTGGGGCTTAAGTGCACAACACTGAGATCAAGACCTGAGCTGAGATCAAGAGGCAGACACTTAACCAACTGAGCTACCCAGGTACCCCTGCATGGTTACTTTCTAATTTTCCCTCTATATGCAGTTGTTTTTGAATGTCCTGGTCTTTAATGTCTGGTTTTCAGAGGGGAAAAACAAAAAATAAAGGGGGGAATAATAGCATGCTAACCCTTTAAATCTCTTGGAAGTCACCTGAGCCAGAGGGGGAGGTGCAAATACAATGGCTGCCCTCCTCTCTGTCTGCACCTCGATGATAACAAGTGGCAATCAGCAATCGGAACAGAGATCCCTGACATTGGAGGACAGGGTCCTTTTTGTGTTCTCTAGCTCCTCCTTTAAACTATGTGCTAGCTACTCCCAGGATATGTGTACAGTTGCCTGCCATGTGGTTGTAGGTGGAGGATGGCTAGCTGCTACAGTGACAAGAGCTGAAATTGAAATTAACCACAATTTATTATCCAAGTCTTACCCTGGAAGCTGGAAACCTTCAACAGACTCCAGAGCTCTAAAATAGTTGTATCAAAATTATTGTGCCAGTACAATTATTGTCTAGATGAGGAGACAGATTCCTTGTGCTTCTTACTCTTCTTACATCTTCCCAGAATACTCCTCTATACCTGGCAATTTTTTATTGGATGTCAGACGTTGTTATTTTAAGTTGTTGGGTTCTGGAGGTTTTTTTGTATTCTTTTCATTTTGAGCTTTGATCTTGGAAGCAGTTGAGTTACTTGGAAACAATCTGACTCTTGAGACTTACTTGTAGGCTTTTTTACCTGTGTCCAGAATAGTCTCTAAACTAGAGCTCACTTGGCAATACTGTTCTGAGACCTCTGTGTGATGCCTGGTTTGTCATGTCCCAACAGTCTGCTGTTGGGAACATGAACTATTCCCAGTTCTGTGAGAATTGGGATATTCCCAGCAAAATTTGCAGTATTTTACAATTTCACTCTGTAACATAAGAATTCCAGATGCTCTCCATTCTCTCCATTTTTCTTTTAGCCATTCTAATAGGTGTGTAATGGAATTACATTGTGATTTAAATTTTCATTTCCCTAATGACTGATGATATTGAGCATTTAAAATGTGCTTACTGGGGCGCCTGGGTGGCTCAGTCAGTTAAGCATCTGCCTTTGGCTCAGGTCATAATCCCAGGGTCCTGGGATCAAGTCCCGCATCGGGCTCCCTGCTCAGCAGAGAGCCTGCTTCTTTTTCTTCCTCTGCTGCTCCTCCTGCTTGTGTGCTCTCTCTTTCTGTGTCAAATAAATAAATAAAATCTTTAAAAAAATGTGCTTATTGCCATGCATATTGTCTTTGAGGAGGTCTCTGTTAAAATATTTTCCCAATTTTTAAAACTAGGTTGTTTTTGGGGCTTATGATTGAGGATTTTATAAAGCAGCTGTATTGAAGTATAATTTATATGACATAAAATTAACTCAATGTAAGTGTAAAGTTGTACAACTATCAGCACAATACAGTTTTAGAACATTTTTATCACCCCAAAAACTTCCCTTGTGCACATTTGCTCTCATTCTTTGCTCCCTCCCCAAAACCCATGCAACTACTAATCTGTTTTACGTATTTATAGAGTTGTATTATTTGAATTTTATATAAATGGAATGAAACAATTTGTAACATTTTGTAATACAGATTTCTCCCACTTACTTTAATGTTTTTGAGATTCTTTGATGTTATAGCATCTACCAACAGCTTGTTTCCTTTTTATTGCTGATCAATATTACATTATAAGGGTTTATCACATTTTGTTTATCCATTCACCAGTTGATGAACATTTGGATTGTGACCAGTTTTCAGCTATTATGAACAACACTACTATGAATGTTCACATATAAGTCTTTGATTGAACATATGTTTTCATTTCTCTTGGGTAGATAACTAAGAGTGGTTTTGTTTGATTGTATAGTAAGTACATGTTTAACTTTCTAAGAAACTTTCTTCAGTGAAATATTTATTTAACTTATTGCTCATTTTTTTTTTTTATTAAAAAATGCTGGGCACCAATGTGGGGCTTGAACTCATGACCCTGAGATCAAGACCTGAGCTGAGGTCAAGAGTCATATGCTTTTTTTTTTTTTTTTAAGATTTTATTTATTTATTTGAGAGAGAATGAGATAGAGAGAGAGCATGAGAGGGGGGAAGGGTCAGAGGGAGAAGCAGACTCCCTGCCGAGCAGGGAGCCCGATGTGGGACTCGATCCCGGAACTCCAGGATCATGACCTGAGCCGAAGGCAGTCACTTAACCAACTGAGCCACCCAGGCGTCCCTCCAAAAAAATGTTTTTTAAGTAAGCTCTATGCCCAACATGGGACTTGAACTCATGACCCCAAGATCAAGAGTCGCATGCTCTACTGACTGAGCCAGCCAGGTGCCCCCAAGAGTTTTTAATTTTAAAGTAGAGTTTTTCTATTTCTTCTTTTGTTACTTGTGCTTTTGCTCTTTCATCTAAAAAGGATTTGCTGGGGCGCCTGGGTGGCTCAGTCTTTAAGCGTCTGCCTTCGTCTCAAGTCATGATCCCAGGGTCCTGGGATCGAGCCCCACATTGGGATCCCTGCTCAGCGGGAAGCCTGCTTCTCCCTCTCCCTCTGCCCCTACTTGTGTTCCCTCTCTCACTGTGTCTCTCTCTGTCAAATAAATAAATAAAATCTTTAAAAAATAATAATAATAATAAAAAGGATTTGCCTAAGCTAAGGTCTTAAAAGTTTATGCTTATGTTTTCTTCTAAGGGTTTTATAGTTTTAGCTGTTATATCTAGGTATATGATCCATTTGGAGCTAGTTTTGTGTGTGATGTAAGGAAGGGATTAACTTCATTCTTTTGGATGTAGATATCCAAATTGTCCTAGCATCATTTGTTGAAAAGACTGTTTTTTTCCTTATTGAATTGTCTTGTCATCCATATTGAAAATTAATTGATTATAATGTAAGGGTTTATTTCTGGACTCTCAATTATATTCCATTGATTTATATGTCTGACCTTATGGCAGTACTACACAGTCTTGAATACTGTAGCTTTGTAGGAAGTTTTGAAATCAGGAATTGTGAGTTCTCCAACCTTGTTCTTTTTTTCTAGATTGTTTTGTCTATTCTGGGTTTCTTGAATTTCTATATGGATTTAAGAATCAGCTTTTCAGTTTCTGCAAATAAAAAATAGCTGGGAGTTTGATAGAGATTCCATTGAATCTGTAGATCAATTTGGAGAATATTGACATCTCAATATTAAGTCTTTGAATCCATGAAGATGGGATATCTTTCTATTTATTCATGTCTTTAATTTCTTTCAATGATGTTTCTTTAATTTTTTCAATGATGGCTTGTAGTTTTCAGCATACATCTTACACTTTTTTTTTAAATTTTATTATGTTATGTTAGTCACCATTCATTACATCATTAGTTTTTGATGTAGTGTTCCATGATTCATTGTTTGCGTATAACACCCAGTGCTCCATTCAATACATGCCCTCCTTAATACCCACCACCGGGCTAACCCATCCCCCCACCCCCCTCCCTTCTAAAACCCTTGGTTTGTTGCTCAGAGTCCATAGTCTCTCATGGTTCGTCTCCCCCTCCGATTTCCCCCCCTTCATTTTTGCCTTCCTACTATTTTCTTTTTCTTTTTTTTTTTTAACATATAATGTATTGGGGCGCCTGGGTGGCTCAGTTGGTTAAGCGACTGCCTTCGGCTCAGGTCATGATCCTGGAGTCCCGGGATCGAGTCCCGCATCGGGCTCCCTGCTCAGCGGGGAGTCTGCTCCTCCCTCTGACCCTCCCCCCTCTCATGTGCTCTCTCTCTCTCTCTCTCAAATAAATAAATAAAAATCTTAAAAAAAAAAAATTAAAAAAAAAAAAAAAAACAAACATATAATGTATTATTTGTTTCAGAGGTACAGGTCTGTGATTCATCAGTCTTACACAATTCACAGTGCTCACCATAGCCCATAACCTCCCCAATGTCTATCACCCAGCCACCCCTTCCCTCCCACCCCCCCACCACTCTAGCAACCCTCAGTTTGTTTCCTGAGATTAAGAATTCCTCATATCAGTGAGATCATATGATACTTGTCTTTCTCTGATTGACTTATTTCACTTAGCATAATACCCTCTAGTTCCATCCACGTTCTTGCAAATGGCAAGATTTCGTGGTTTTTGTTTTTTTTTTTTTGATGGCTGCATAATACTTCCTTGTATATATACACCACATCTTCTTTATCCATTCATCTGTTGATGGACATATAGGCTCTTTCCATAGTTTGGCTATTGTGGACATTGCTGCTATAAACATTGGGGTGCATGTACCCCTTTGGATCTCTACATTTGTATCTTTGGGGTAAACACCCAGTAGGGCTATTGCTGGGTCATACGGTAGCTCTATTTTCAAGTTTTTTTTTTTTAAAGATTTTATTTATTTATTTGAGAGAGAGAGATGAGAGACAGAGAGCAGGAGAGGGAGGAGGGTCAGAGGGAGAAGCAGACTCCCTGCTGAGCAGGGAGCCCGATGTGGGACTCGATCCCGGGACTCCAGGATCATGACCTGAGCCAAAGGCAGTCGCTTAACCAACTGAGCCACCCAGGTGCCCTATTTTCAAGTTTTTGACGAACCTCCATACTGTTTTCCAGAGTGGCTGCACCAGCTTGCATTCCCACCAACAGTGTAGGAGGGTTCCCCTTTCTCTGCATCCTCGCCAACAAGTGCCATTTCCTGACTTGTTAATTTTAGCCATTCTGACTGGTGTGAGGTGGTATCTCATTGAGGTTTTGATTTGTATTTCCCTGATGCCAAGTACTATTGAGCACTTTTTCATGTGTCTGTTGGCCATTTGGATGTCTTCTTTGCAGAAATGTCGGTTCATGACTTCTGCCCATTTCTTGACTGGATTAGTTGTTCTTTGGGTGTTGAGTGTGATAAGTTCTTTATAGATTTTGGATACTAGCCCTTTATCTGATATGTCATTTGCTAATATCTTCTCCCATTCTGTCAGTTGTCTTTTGGTTTTGTTGACTGTTCCCTTTGCTGTGCAAAAGCTTTTTATCTTGATGAAGTCCCAACAGTTCATTTTTGCCCTTGTTTTCCTTGCTTTTGGCGATGTTTCTAGGAAGAAGTTGCTGCGGCTGAGGTCGAAGAGGTTGCTGCCTGTGTTCTCCTCAAGGATTTTGATGGATTCCTGTCTCACATTTAGGTCTTTCATCCATTTTGAGTCTATTTTTGTATGTGGTATAACAAAATGGTCCAGTTTCATTCTTCTGCACGTAGCTATCCAATTTTCCCAACACCATTTGTTGAAGAGACTTGTCTTTTTTCCACTGGACATTCTTTCCTGCTTTGTTGAAAATTAGTTGACCATAGAGTTGAGGGTCCATTTCTGGGCTCTCTATTCTGTTCCATTGATCTATGTGTCTGTTTTTGTGCCAGTACCATGCTGTCTTGATGATTACAGCTTTTTTTTTTTTTAAGATTTATTTATTTACTTGAGAGAGCGAGAATGAGAGAGAGAGAGAGAGTACATGAGGGGGGGAGGGTTAGAGGGAAAAGCAGGCTCCTCGCTGAGCAGGGAGCCCGATGCGGGACTTGATCCCGGGACTTCAGGATCATGACCTGAGCAGAAGGCAGTCGCTTAACCAACTGAGCCACCCAGGCACCCCTGATTACAGCTTTGTAATAGAGCTTGAAGTCCGGAATTGTGATGCCACCAGCTTTGCTTTTCTTTTTCAACATTCCTCTGGCTATGCGGGGTCTTTTCTGGTTCCATACAAATTTTAGGATTATTTGTTCCATTTCTTTGAAAAAAGTTGATGGTATTTTGATAGGGATTGCATTAAATGTGTAGATTGCTCTAGGTAGAATTGACATTTTCACAATATTTGTTCTTCCAATTCATGAGCATGGAACGTTTTTCCATTTCTTTGTGTCTTCCTCAATTTCTTTCATGAGTATTCTATAGTTTTCTGAGTACAGATTCTTTTCCTCTTTGGTTAGATTTATTCCTATGTATCTTATGGTTTTGGGAGCAATTGTAAATGGGATCAACTCCTTAATTTCTCTTTCTTGTGTCTTGTTGTTGGGGTATAGAAATGCAATTGATTTCTGTGCATTGATTTTATATCCTGCCACTTTACTGAATTCCTGTATGAGTTCTAGCAGTTTTGGGGTTGGATCTTTTGGGTGTTCCACATAAAGTATCATATCATCTGCAAAGAGTGAGAGTTTGACTTCTTTGCTGATTCAGATGGGTTTTATTTCTTTTTGTTGTCTGATTGCTGTGGCTAGGACTTCTAATACTATGTTGAATACCAGTGGTGATAGTGGACATCCCTGCCGTGTTTCTGGGCTTAGGGGAAAACTCTCAGTTTTTCCCCATTGAGAATGATATTTGCTGTGGGTTTTTCATAGATGGCTTTTATGATATTGAAGTATGTACCCTCTACTCCTACACTCTGAAGAGTTTTAATCAAGAAAGGATGCTGTACTGGGCGCCTGGGTGGCTCAGTCGGTTGGGCGACTGCCTTCGGCTCAGGTCGTGGTCCTGGAGTCCCGGGATCGAGTCCCATATCGGGCCCCTTGCTCGGCGGGGAGTCTGCTTCTCCCTCTGACCCTCCCCCCTCTCATGTGCTCTCTCTCAAATAAATAAATAAAATCTAAAAAAAAAAAAAAAAAAAAAAGAAAGGATGCTGTACTTTGTCAAATGCTTTTTCTGCATCTATTGAGAGGATCCTATGGTTCTTGTTCTTTCTTTTACTAATGTATTGTGTCACATTGATTGATATGTGGACGTTGAACGATCCTCGCAGCCTAGGAATAAATCCCACTTGGTCGTGGTGAATAATCCTCTTAATGTACTGTTGGATTCTATTGGCTAGTATTTTGGTGAGAATTTTTGCATCCATGTTCATCAGGGATATTGGTCTGTAATTCTTTTTTATGGTGTCTTTGATTTTGGGATCAAGGTAATGCTGGCCTCATAAAATGAGTTTGGAAGTTTTCCTTCCATTTCTATTTTTTGGAACAGTTTCAGAAGAATAGGTATTAATTCTCCTTGAAATGTTTGGTAGAATTCCCCTGGGAAGCATCGGGCCCTGGGCTCTTGTTTGTTGGGAGATTTTTGATAACTGCTTCAATTTCCTTAGTGGTTATGAGTCTGTTCAGGTTTTCTCTTTCTTCCTGGTTCAGTTTTGGTAGTTGATACATCTCTAGGAATGCATCCATTTCTTCCAGATTATCTAATTTGCTGGCATGTAGTTGCTCATGATATGTTCTTATAATTGTGTTTCTTTGGTGTTGGTTGTGATCTCTCCTCTTTCATTCATGATTTTATTTATTTGGGTCATTTCTCTCTTCTTTTTGATAAGTCTGGCCAGGGGTTTATCAATCTTACTAATTCTTTCAAAGAACCAGCTCCTAGTTTTGTTGATCTGTTCTACTGTTCTTTTGGTTTCTATTTCATTGATTTCTGCTCTGATCTTTATTATTTTTCTTCTCCTGCTGGGTTTAGGCTTTAATTGCTGTACTTTCTCCAGCTCCTTTAGGTGTAGGGTTAGGTTGTGTATTTGAGACCTTTCTTGTTTCTTGAGAAAGGCTTGTATTGCTATATGCTTTCCTCTTAGGACAGCCTTTGCTGCATCCCAAAGATTTTGAACAGTTGTGTTTTCATTTTCATTGGTTTCCATAAATTTTTTAAATTCTTCTTTAATTTCCTGGTTGACCCATTCATTCTTTAGTAGGATGCTCTTTAGCCTCCATGTATTTGAGTTCTTTCTGACTTTCCTCTTGTGATTGAGTTCTAGTTTCAAAGCATTGTGGTATGAAAATATGCAGGGAATGATTTCACTCTTTTGGTACTGGTTGAGACCTGATTTATGACCTAGGATGTGATCTATTCTGGAGAATGTTCCATGGGCACTAGAGAAGAATGTGTATTCTGTTGCTTTGGGATGAAATGTTCTGAATAGATCTGTGAAGTCCATTTGGTCCAGTGTGTCATTTAAAGCCTTTATTTCTGGGGCCCCTGGGTGGCTCAGTCGGTTAAGCGTCTGCCTTCAGCTCAGGTCATGATCCCAGGGTCCTGGGATTGAGCCCCACATCAGGCTCCTTGCTCTGCGGGGAGCCTGCTTCTCCCTCTCCCACTCCCCCTGCTTGTGTTCCTTCTCTTGCTGTGTCTCTGTCAAATAAATAAATAATATCTTTTAAAAAAAGGCTTTATTTCTTTGTTGATCTTTTGCTTAGATGATCTGTCCATTTCAGTGAGGGGGGGTGTTAAAGTCCCTTACTATTATTGTATTGTTGTTGATGTGTTTCTTTGATTTTGTTATTAATTGGCTTATATAATTGGCTTCTCCCATGTTAGGGGCATAGATATTTATAATTGTTAGCTCTTTTTGGATAGACCCTTTAAGTATGATATAGTGTCCTTCCTCATCTCTTATTATGGTCTTTGGTTTAAAATCTAATTTTTCTGATATAAGGATTGTCACCCCAGCTTTCTTTTGATGTCCATTAGCATGGTAAATGGATTTCCACCCCCTCACTTTCAACCTGGGGGTGTCTTTGGGTCTAAAATGAGTCTCTTGCAGGCAGCATATGGATGGGTCTTGTTTTTTTATCCAATCTGATAGCCTGTGTCTTTTGATTGGGGCATTTAGCCCATTTACATTCCAGGTAACTATTGAAAGATATGAATTTAGTGCCATTGTATTGCCTGGAAGATGACTGTTACTGTATATTGTCTGTGTTCCTTTCTGATCTATGTTACTTTTAGGCTCTCTCTTTGCTTAGAGGATCCCTTTCAATATTTCTTGTAGGGCTGGTTTGGTGTTTTCAAATTCTTTTAGTTTTTGTTTATCCTGGAAGCTTTTTATCTCTCCTTCTATTTTCAATGACAGCCTAGCTGGATATAGTATTCTTGGATGCATATTTTTCTCATTTAGTGCTCTGAATATATCATGCCAGTCCTTTCTGGCCTGCCAGGGCTCTGTGGATAGGTCTGCTGCCAATCTAATGTTTCTACCATTGTACGTTACAGATCTCTTCTCCCAAGTGGCTTTCAGAATTTTCTCTTTGTCTCTGAGACTTGTAAGTTTTCCTATTGGATGTCGGGGTGTTGACCTATTTTTACTGATTTTGAGGGGTTTTTCTGTGCCTCCTGGATTTTGATTCCTGTTTCCTTCCCCAAATTAGGGAAGTTCTCTGCTATAATTTGCTCCAATATACCTTCTGCCCCTCTCTCTCTTTCTTCTTCTTCTGGGATCCCAATTATTCTAATATTATTTCATCTTATAGTATCACTTGTCTCTCGAATTCTGCCCTCGTGATCCAGTAGTTGTTTATCTCTCTTTTTCTCACCTTCTTTATTCTCCATCATTTGGTCTTCTGTATCACTAATTCTCTCTTCTGCCTCATTTATCCTAGCAGTTAGAGCCTTCATTTTTGATTGCACCTCATTAATAGCCTTTTTTATTTCAACTTGGCTAGATTTTAGTTCTTTTATTTCTCCAGAAGGGGTTTCTCTAGTATCTTCTATGCTTTCTTCAAGTCCAGCTAGTATCTTTATAATCGTCATTCTGAACTCTAGTTCCAACATCTTACTAATGTCCGTATTGAGTAGGTCCCTGGCAGTTGGTACTGCCTGTTGTTCTTTTTTTTGAGGTGAGTTTTTCCATCTTGTCATTTTGTCCAGAGGAGAATAGATGAATGAGAGAACAAAATGCTAACAGGGTAACAACGACCCCAGAAAAAGATACACTAAACAAATCAGAAGAGACTCGAAACGGGGGGGGAAAGAAAGGGAAAGAAAAAAAAAAAGAATATGATCAAATATGATCAGGCTGGTGAATAGATCAGTGCTACACACTAGATTTTGGGTGTATTTTGGTCTGTTAGAAGACACTGCCTCCCAAAATTTTAAAGAAAGAAAAACTTGTATATGTACAAAAAATAAGGGTAAATACGATGAAGGAATGGAATATGACTGTAAAGATGAAAATTATAAAAGATTTTATAAAAGGAATTGATAAGAAGTTGGTTGAAAAAGAAAAGAGAAATTAAAAAAAAAGGGAGAGAATGTGATCAGGCAGAAGACTAGAACAAAGCCATACACTAGAGATTTAGGGTATATTTTGGTCTGTTAGAAGAAACTGTATCCCAAAATTTTAAAGAGAGAACAACTTATATATATATAAAATAAGGTTAACTACAATGAAGGGATAGAATATGACTCTAAAAATGAAAAATAAAAAGGATCTTAAAAAAAGAGATTGACAAGGTGTTGGTTGAAAAAGAGAACAAGAAAAATTTTTTAAAAAATAGGGTGCCTGGGTGGCTCAGTTGGTTGGGTGACTGCTTTCAGCTCGGGTCATGATCCCGGAATCCTGGGATTGAGTCCCACATCAGGCTCCCGGCTCAGCAGGGAGCGTGCTTCTCCCTCTGACCCTCTCCCCTCTCATGCTGTTTCTCTCTCTCTCTCTCTCAAATAAATAAATAAAATCTTAAAAAAAAATAGAAAAAAGAAAAAAAAGAAAATTTAAAAAATTAGCTTTGAAAGACTAAAGAATCATGGTAAAAAAGCCATGGATTCTATGTGCATTATTCCCCTAGCGCTGGAGTTCTGCCATTCTCATTGATCGATAAACTTGGTCTTGGCTGGTGGTCCTTGCTGATCTTCTGGGGGAGGGGCCTGTTGCTGTGGTTCCTAAATGTCTTTGCCGGAGGCGGAATTGTCCTGCCCTTGCCGGGTCAGGGCTAAGTAATCTGCTCAGGTTTGCTCTCGGGAACTTTTGTTCCCTGCAAGCTTTCCGTACAGCCTTGGAGGCCGAGAGTGAAAACGGCGGCCTCCCAATCTCTGCCCCGGAGGAGCCGAGAACTCAGGGCCCCGCTCCTCAGTGAGCCCCCAGAGAAAAGCAGTCAGTCACTCCCGTCTCCCCAGTCTCTGGCTGCACTCCGTGCTCACCCGGCCTGTGACCCAGCGTTTCTATCTCTGGCACCCTACCCCGTGTGGAGTCTCCAAACCCAGCAGATCCCTGCGGTGCGCTCCGGTGCTGCTCCTCCCAGGGGCGGAAGGGGAGTCTCCCCGGAGCTGCCGCTTGTTGGGTCCCTGCTGGAGGAGCAGTGGCCCGACTGTGCCCCGGATCGCGGTCTATGGCCACCCCGCGCTGAGAGCCCAGGCCTGGGCTCTGTCTCTGCAGCCGGCCTCCCCGCTCTGATACCTGGGAGATCTGCCGTACTCAGGCACCCCCGGTCTTTCTGTGACACCGAGGGTCCTGGGACCACACTGTCCCGCGAGGGTTCCACCCCCCACTCAGCCAACTGGAGCGACGTCCCTCAGCGGAGCCGACTTCTAAAAGTTCCGATTTTGTGCTCCGCGGCTCTATCACTTGCCAGAAGCGGCCGCCGGAGGCCCCTCCCCCGCCGTCTATCCTCCCGAATATCGCCTCGGATTCACTTCTCCGCACGTCCTACCTTCCAGAAAGTGGTCGCTTTTCTGATGAGAGAGTTGTTGCTCTTCTTTTCTTCGACCTCCTGTTGAGTTTGTAGGTGTTCAGAATGGTTTGATCCCCATCCAGCCGAATTCCCGAGAGGAGACGAAATCCAGGTCTCCTACTCCTCCTCCATCTTGCTCCTCCTCTACATCTTACACTTCTTTTGTTAAATGTATTCCTAAATAATTTATCATTTTTTATGCTATTGTATATGGAATTGTTTTCTTGATTTCATTTTTGGATTGGTCATTCCTTATGCAGTTGATATTTGTATATTGATTTTAAACCCTGTAAACTTGATGAATTTGGTTATTACTTGTAATAAGTTTTTTTGTGTGTGTATGTGACTTTGATAAGATTTTCTATATATGAGATTATGTTATCTGAGGATGGAAATAGGTTTTTTTTTTTAAGATTTTATTTATTTATTTGACAGAGAGAGACACAGCGAGAGAGGGAACACAGCAGGGGGAATGGGAGAGGGAGAAGCAGGCTTCCCACTGAGCAGGGAGCCCGATGCGGGGCTCAATCCCAGGACCCTGGGATCATGACCTGAGCTGAAGGCAGATGCTTAACAACTGAGCCACCCAGGTGCCCTGGAGATAGTTTTATTTCTTCCTTTCTAATATGATGTCTCTGTCTCTCTTTCTCTTTTCTGTTCTAATTGTCCTGGCTATAATCTTCAACCCAATGTTTGAATGGAAATGGTGAAATTAAGCATCCTTGCCTTGTTCCTGATCTTAGGGGAAAAACTTTCAGTCTTTCAATGCTAAGTATGGGTATTTCATACATGTCCTACATCAGAATGAAGGAATTCCCTTCTATTCTAGTTTTCTGAATATTTTTTTCATGAAAGGGTTTGGATTTTGTCAAATGCTTTTTCTGCATCATTGAGATAATCATATGGTTTTCATCTTTTAGTCTATTAATATAGTGTATTACATTAATTGATTTTCATATGTTGAGCCAACCTTGCATTCTTGGGGAAAATGTCACTTGGTCGTGGTGTATAATCTTTTTCAGATGTTGCTGGATTCAGTTTGATAGAATTTTGTTGAATTTTTTACATCTATATTTATGAGAGATATTGGTCTATAGTTGTTTGTTTTCTTGTGATGTCTTTGTCTAGTTCTGGTATCAGGGTAATAGTGACCTCATAGAATGAATTAGGAAGTTTTCCTTCCTTTTCTAATTTTTCAAAGAGTTTATGGAAAATTGATGTTAATTCTTCTTCAAACATTTGATAGAATTTACCAGTGGAGTCATCTGTGCTTCAGCTTTTCTTTGTGGAAATTTTTAAAAATTATATATATTGATCTTGCATACTGTGACCCTGTTAAACATGCTTATTAGTTCTACTAATTTGTAGAGTACATTCCTTAGAATTATCTACAGATGATATCATGTCCTCTCTGATTAAAGACAGTTTTACTTCTTACTTTCCAGTCTGCATGCCTTTAATTTCTTTTTCTTGTCTTGTTGTACTGGCTGAAACCTCCAGTAAAATGTTGAATAGAAATGCAGGAGAGAGATGGGGCACCTGGCTGGCTCAATCAGAATAGCATGCAACTCTTGATCTTGGGGTGGTGAGTTTGAGCCCCACATGTAGAGATTACTTAAATAAATGAAACTTAAAAAAAAAAATAAGTGCAGGAGAGAGACTCCTTTCCTTATTCCTGATCTTGGGGGGGGGGGAACATTCAGTTTGCACTATTAAGTTAGTTGTAAGCTTTATATAAATGGTGTGCTGTGATGTCCCCTCTTTTATTGCTGATATTGGTAATTTGTGTATTCTTTCCTTTTTCTTGGTCAGCCTTAGCAATTTTGTTGACCATTTTAAAGAACCAGCTTTTGGTTTCACTAGTTTTCTGTTTTTTTTTTTTTCTATTTCATAGATTTCTGCCTTTATTTTTATTATTCACACCCCCTTCTTACTTTGTGCTTGATTCACTTTTTTTTTTAACTCTTTGAGGCAAGAGCTTACATTATCAATATCTGATTTTTCTCCCAATTTAATATAAGTATTTAAAATTATAAATTTCTCTCTAAGCATTGCTTTAATGATACCCTATACATATTGATGTGCTGTGTTTGAATTCAATTTATTCTTTAATTTGCATTTTATTCTCTTTTTTGACTTATGGGTTGTTAAATGCCTGGTTTATTTCCAAATACTTAAAGATTTCATAACTGGCTTCTCTTTTTGATTTCTAATTTGATTCTGTTGCATATGGAGAACATACTTTGTATGATGTCAATTTTTAAAAATTTACTGAGTCTTATTTTATGACCTAGTATATTGTTTCTCCTAGAGAACATTACATGCTTGTTTGAAAATAATGTGTTGTTCCAGTTATTGATTTGAGGTTTTTTTTTTTTTTAAGATTTTATTTATTTGCAAGAGAGAGAATGAGAGACAGAGAGCATGAGAGGGAGGAGGGTCAGAGGGAGAAGCAGACTCCCTGCTGAGCAGGGAGCCCAGTGTGGACTCGATCCCAGGACTCCAGGATCATGACCTGAGCCGAAGGCAGTCGCTTAACCAACTGAGCCACCCAGGCACCCTATTGATTTGAGTTTTATATAAAAGTTAGATCAAGTTGTTTGATAGTGTTGCTCAAGTCTTCTACATCCTTAATATTTTGTGATTATGTGTTCTATCAGTTACTGAGAGAGGCTTACTGAAATGTACCTACTACTATAATAATTGAATTATCTATTTCTCCTTTTAATTCTGTCAGGTTTTGCTTCCTAAATGTTGGGACCGTGTTATTAAGTGCATATTTATTTATTTATAATTGTTTTATCTTCCTGATGTAGTGATTCTTTTATCATTATGTAGTATCTCCTTGTCTGTAATAATGTTTCTTGTCTTAAAGTCTAATTTTGTTTGATATTAATATAAATACTCCCACTCTTTTATGGTTACTGTTAATATGATATATCTTTTTCCATCCTTTTTACTTTCAACCTAGTTATGTCTTTGAATTAAAAATGTGCCCCTTTTAGATGGTATATAGTTGGATCCATTCTAACAATCTCTATCGTTTCTTTGGAGTGTTTAGAGCATTCACATTTAATATAAGTATTGGTGTGATTTGATTTATGTCAATCCATTTTGTTATTTTCTTACGTCTCATGTCTTTTTTTGTTCTTCTGTTCTTCCTTCATTGCCTTCATTTGTATTAAACAAATATTTTTAATGTACTATCTTAATTCCTCTGTTGATTTTTTAAACCATATTTTTTAAAAGTTATTTTCTTAGTAATTGCTTAAGGGTTAAAAATCTTAATTTATCACTATCTACTTTTATGCTGACTTAATTCTGGTAAAATATAGCAACTTTCCTCTAATACAACTCCATTTCCTCTCCCTTCTTTGAGGGATATATATAATATGTGTACTATATATATTTAATAATAAATTATATATAAACTTATAAGTTGTATCTATAAATATATAAAATAAAGTTAACAGTACAATGTTATAATTGTTGTTTTATACAATTTTATTCTTCTTAAAGAAATTAAATGAAGTGAGCCAGTCACAAAAAGACAAATATCATACGTTGTCAGTTATATGAGTATAGAGTAGTCAAATTTAGAGAGACAAAAAGTGGAATGGTGATTGCCAGCACTGGGAGATAGGAAGATAGAGGAATTAGTGCTTGACGGGTACAGAGTTTCAATTTTCTTCATTCTTTCTTTCTGTTCTTCAGATCAGACTATTTCTTTCTGTTTTTAAGTCCACTGTTTCTTCTACTAACTCAGATCTGCAGTTCAGCCTTTATAGTGAATTTTTCTTTTTAGAAACTCAACTCTAGCTTTTTCAGGTTTTATTTTTATTTTATTTTTTAAAAGATTTTATTTATTTATTTGACAGAGAGAGACAGAGTGAGAGAGGGAACACAAGCAGGGGGAATGGGAGAGGGAGAAATAGGCTCCCGGCTGAGCAAGGACCCTGATGCGGGGCTTGATCACAGGACGCTGGGATCATGACCTGAGCCGAAGGCAGACGCTTAACGACTGAGCCACCCAGGCGCCTGCTTTTTAGGGTTTTAAAGTTTCTATTTTTCTATTGAGAATTTCTGTTTGTTGGATTATTGTCAGCATATTTTCCTTAATTCTTTGAACACACTTATAATAGCACCTTTGAAGTTTGTCTGATAAATCCAACATCCACACCCAATCAGTGTGTTCCTACCGACCTTTTTTCCCCTGAGTGTGGATTATACTTCCTTATTCCTTTGTATATCTCATAATTTTTTATTAATAATTTATAGAAACTCTGGGTTATGATTTTATTTTCCTAAAAGAGTTTTTTGTTTGTTTTTGCTTTTGTTTGTAATTTGCCTGGACTTAAATTGCAGATTGTCTCCGCTGTGTACCTCCATGGGCATCTCGGCTTACGGTGTTTTTCTCACCTTTCTTTCTTGTTTTCATGCTTATCCTGGCTTCCTAGTGATTGCCCTTCATCTGCATTAGCTTAGCGATCAGCTAAGAATTTGCGCAGAGGATGTGCTCAAACTCCTTAAATCTGTAAGGTTTCACCCTTTGCCAGTTGATCTGTGTATGGATTGTGGAGTTTTATTCACAGTTCACCCAGTTCTCAAGACTGCCTTTACTTTTATTTTTCACTAGAGCTCTCATAGATCTCCTTTGTGAATGTGTATACTTTCTCAGTCAGCCAGGCATGTCTCTAACATTCAAGAATCTCCCCGTTAGGGCGCCTGGGTGGCTCAGTTGGTTAAGCGACTGCCTTCGGCTCAGGTCATGGTCCTGGAGTCCCTGGATCGAGTCCCGCATCGGGCTCCCTGCTCTGCGGGGAGTCTGCTTCTCCCTCTGACCCTCCCCCCTCTCATGTGCTCTCTCTCAAATAAATAAATGAAATCTTTAAAAAAAAAAAAAAAAGAATCTCCCCGTTAAATTTCTCAGTGGTTGGCTGCTCACCTCAGGCAAGCAAGCAAAGCTACAGATTTTTCCCACTTGTTTTCTACTTTTATTTTTATTTTTTAAATTTTTTAAAGATTTTATTTATTTATTTGAGAGAGAGAATGGGATAGAGAGAGCATGAGAGGGGGTAGGATCAGAGTGAGAAGCAGACTCCCTGCTGAGCAGGGAGCCCAATGCGGGATTCCAGGATCATGACCTGAGCGGAAGGCAGTCGCTGAGCCACCCAGGCGCCCTGTTTTCTACTTTTAAAAACAATGCTGCTGGCTTAAGTTTTTACCTGCTTCAATTCAAATATATTCCCTCTTGTGGATATACTTCTGGTTTTCATTACTATGCCCACTCTGGTAACATTATCATTCTTAATGAGTGAGCTGGGGGTCAGGGAGAACAGCCCTAGGAAGGAAGATGGCAAAATTCCATCGTTCTTTTTCAAAGTTCTAGCATTTTTTCATGAATAAATGCTTCTCAATTTGTTGTTTGCCTTTGGTTAATTTCCAGAACCCTCTAAAGGTTATTTTTTGGAAAATGTGTCCAGTTTTATACTTGTTTTGGGGGGAGAGTATTTGACAACCTCTTCATGTCAGGTCAGCCAGAAGGCCCCCTTCCTGTTATTGATTTTTGAGAATTCTTTATGCATTCTGAATACTAGTTCTTTATGAGATATGTGTGTTGCAAATACTTTCTTCGAGGCTGTGGCTTGCCTTTTTATCTACTTAACAGTGTGTTTTAAAGAGGAAAACCTTAAATTTTTTATGAAATATGGTTTTATTGATTTTTTTTCTTTATAGATTGTGTTTTTGGTGTAATATCTAAAAAAACTTTGCCTGGGGCGCCTGGGTGGCTCAGTCATTAAGTGTCTGCCTTTGGCTCAGGTCATGATCCCAGGCTCCTGGGATCGAGCCTAACATCGGGCTCCCTGCTCCACGGGAAGCCTGCTTCTCCCTCTCCCTCTCCCCCTGCTTGTGTTCCCTCTCTCACTATCTCTCTCTCTCTCTGTCAAATAAATAAATAAAATCTTAAAAAAATAAAAAAAAAATAAAAAAGCTTTGCCTGACCAAGGTCTAGAAGAATTTTCTACTACGTTTTCTTTTAGAAAGTTTATAGTTTTAGGTTTTATATTTCTTTTTTTTTCTTTTTTAAAGATTTTATTTATTTGATAGAGAGAGACACAGCGAGAGAGGGAACACAAGCAGGGGGATTGGGAGAGGGAGAAACAGGCTTCCCACTGAGCAGGGAGCCCGACGCGGGGCTCGATCCCAGGACGCTGGGATCATGACCCGAGCGGAAGGCAGACGCTTAACTGACTGCGCCACCCAGGCGCCCCTAGGTTTTATATTTCTGTCTATGGTCCAATTTAAAGTAATTTTTTAATATGGTGTGATTTATGGGTTGAAGTTCTTCTTCTTTTTTTTTTTTTTACATGAATGTCCAATTGTCCCAGCACAGTTTGCTGAGAAGATTATTATTTGTCCATTGATTGACTTAGCACCTTTGTCAAAAAGTAATTGACCAGGGCGCCTGGGTGGCTCAGTTGGTTAAGCGACTGCCTTCGGCTCAGGTCATGATCCTGGAGTCTCTGGATTGAGTCCCGCATCGGGCTCCCTGCTGGGCAGGGAGTCTGCTTCTCCCTCTGACCCTCACCCCTCTCATGTGCTCTCTCTCATTCTCTCTCTCAAATAAATAAATAAAATCTTTAAAAAAAAAAAAAGTAATTGACTATACATATATGAGTATAACTCTGGATTCTCAATTCTAATCTGTTAAAAGATGAAGTACATTAAATTTTGGAAGAGTTTATTTGAGCAACAAAAAAAGTTTATTTGAGCAGAAAATCAATTCCTTTTTTTTAGTAGAAAAAATTTTAATTAAAGAAAAATTACACCTGGCATGGTTTAACAGCATCTTAAGTATTTAGGACAAATTATATAAATACATTTACTCATAGAAGGAAGGAAATATGAACACTGAAATTTGACCATCAGGAATAAAGCTACATTTAGATTTTTTTTAAATGATGGGAGAGGGTGGGCACAGTATTTTTCCCTCTCTGGGAGCACATGTAAGAGACTGTTGGAAATGAAAGTGGTTAGGAGCATTCCACCTACAGGAGCTATGGGGAAAGGCTTTTATAGAGCAGATGTGGAAGCAAAGCAAGGAAATTGTATGATTTGCTATAGCTTAAGCGGTTGCCTTATTTGGATTTTTTTTTTTTTTTTGCCCCCTCAGTCTAATGACCTTCTTGTTTAATTACTTTAACAGTTTGATTGACATGTGTATCTATCTTTATGTCAATATTACACTGTCTTGAGTATTATAGCTTTAGAGTAAATCTTGAAAATAAAGTAGGGTTTGTTTGTGGGTTTTTTTGTCAATATTGTTTTAGTATTCAACTTCTTTTGTATCTCCATAAATTTTTTTTATTATTTTTTTAAGATTTTATTTATTTATTTCACAGAGAGAGAGACAGCGAGTGAGGGAACATAAGCAGGGGGAGTGGGAGAGGGAGAAGCAGGCTTCCCGAGGAGCAGGGAGCCCGATGCGGGGCTCGATCCCAGAACTCCGAGATCATGACCTGAGCCAAAGGCAGACACTTAATGACTGAGCCACCCAGACGCCCCTCCCCCTGTACTTTGGAATCAAGGAAGTATTATAGAACAGAGGGGAGTACTGGGCTGCTCTAAGAGGATGCATACTTGACTTGGGGATTCCTAACTTTGTTCTGACTAGATTCTGATTAGATTAGACCACTAATCTGGTCTCTGTTACTGTAGTTTTTCATTTCAAGAATGTTCTTATATAAATGGAATCATACCATAAGTAACCTTTTGGGATTGGCTTTTTTCCCTCAGTATAATTCCTTGGAGATTCACCCAAGTTGTTACATGTATCGATAGTTCATTCCTTTTTATTGCTAAGTACTATTCCATGGTATGAATGGTTTAACTGTTCACCTAGGTTATTTAGAGTTTCTGGCATTTAAAGTAAAGCTGCTATGAATGTTTGTGTCTAGGTTTTGTATGAACACAAGTTTGCATGGCTCTCGGATAAATGTCCAAGAGTGTGATGGCTAGGTCATATGGTAATTAGATACTTAGTTTGATGAGACACTGCCCAGCTTTTTCCAGAGCGGCTGTACCATTTGACGTACCCCCAGCAATGTCTGAATGATCCAGTTTCTTGGCATCCTCACCCGCAGTTGCTGTTGCCAACACCATTTTCTGTTTTAGTTGTCCTAATAGGTGTGCAATGAGGTCCCATTGTCAGTGTAATTTACATTTCCCTAGTAGTTAATGATATTGAACATCTTTTCATGTGCTTATTTACCATCTATATATCCTCTTTGTAAAATGTCATACCTTTTTCCCATTTTCCATTTGGACTTTTTTTTTTAAACTATTGAGATTTGAAGTTTTTTTAAATATATTCTAGATGTATGTTCTTAGTTGGATACATGGTTTGCGGATATTTTCTTCTAGTCTGTAGCTTATCTTTTCATCCTCTTAACATGGTCCCTGGTGAAGCACAAGTTTTTATTCTGATAAAGTCCTTTAATCAAGTTTCCCTTGTATGGATCACACTCTTGATGTCAAATCTAAGAACATGTAACCCTAGATTCCAAAGATTTTCTCCTTTTTTTCTAAACATTTTATAGTGTTATGTTTCACATTTATTTAAGTCTGTGATCCATTTGAATTAATTTTTGTTTAAGAGGTAAGGTTTAGGTTGATGTTGAGTGTGCGTATGTGCGCACACATTTGCGTGCGTCTGTGGATATCCAATTGCTCCAGCACCATTTGCTGAAAAATCCTTCCTCCATTGAATTGTTCTTGGGATTTTGTAAAATATCAGCTGGACTTATTTGTGTGGGAAGAGAGAATTTTTTAAAATATGGAAAAGTACAGAATATAGCATGATAAACAACTATGTTCCTGTCACCAGAATTAATACTGACAATTTTTAATATTTTGTCATATTTGCTCCATCTTTTTTTGTTATTAAAAGAAAGAATTCAGGGCGCCTGGGTGGCTCAGTCGGTTAAGCGACTGCCTTCGGCTCAGGTCATGATCCAGGAGTCCCAGGATCGAGTCCCACATCGGGCTCCCTGCTCAGCAGGGAGTCTGCTTCTCCCTCTGACCCTCCTCCCTCTTGTGCTGTCTCTCGTTCTCTCTCGCAAATAAATAAATAAAATCTTTAAAAAAAAAAAAGAAAGAAAGAAAGAAAGAATTCAGGGACGCCTGGGTGGCTCAGTCGGTTAAGCGGCTGCCTTCGGCCGGGGTCATGGTCCCAGGGCCCTGGGATCGAGTCCCGCATCGGGCTCCTCGCTCAGCAGGGAGCCTGCTTCTCCCTCTCTCTCCCTCTTCTTGCGCTGTCTCTGTCAAATAAATAAAATCTTTAAAAAAATAAAAAATAAAAGAAAGAATTCATTGTAAATCCCTTCTAATCCTCACCCTCAGTTCTCCCCTCTTCCCCAGAAGCGGCAACTAGTATGAATACGGTACATTTCCTTCCAGACTATTTTGCTTATTCCATTACATATTTGTTGGTAACTATGAACAATAGAATATTATTTTATATAAGAGTAATATTTATATTTTAGTAATTTTTTTGCTTCTTGATCAATATATGTACAACTTTTTTTTAAAACAAAATAGTACCGAAGAATAGGAATGCTAAAATTAATGGCAATCCCTGGTGGCTCAGTCGTTCAGCGTCTGCCTTTGGCTCGGGTCATGATCCCAGGGTTCTGGGATCGAGCCCGCATTGGGCTCCCTGCTCGGCGGGAAGCCTGCTTCTCTCTCTCCCACTCCCCCTGCTTGTGTTTTCTCTCTCGCTATATCTCTCTCTGTCAAATAAATAAATAAAATCTTAAAAAAAAAATTAATAGCAATCTCCTGCCTTACCCTTGGTTCCTCTAGGTATCCATTTTCAACTCTTTTTTTTTTTTTTTAGATTTTATTTATTTGACAGAGAGAGACACAGCGAGAGAGGGAACACAAGCAGGGGAGTGGGAGAGGGAGAAGCAGGCTTTCCGCGGAGCAGGGAGCCCGATGCAGGGCTCGATCCCAGGACCCTGGGATCATGACTTGAGCCGAAGGCAGACACTTAACGACTGAGCCACCCAGACACCCCTCCATAAATATTTTTAAATCACTTTGTTAATTCTGTATGAAAAAAAAAAAACCGCTGGGATTTTAATTGGGATTGCATTAAATCTATAAATTAAGTTGGGAAGGATTGGCTTCTTAACAATATTGATTTTTTCAATCCATAAATATTTATTTAGGTCTTCTTTAGTTTCTCTTATTTTGCTGTTTTCAGTATATCAAGCTTGCACATGTTTTGTTAATTTATACCAAGTATTTTGTGCTTTTTGTGCTATTGTAATGGCACTATTTTTTAAATTTCCAGTGGAATTTTTCATTGCAATATATAAATACAATTTATTTTTCTGTGTAGACTTTGTATCCTGTAACTTTGCTAAGCTCATTTATTAGAGTAGCTTTTTTGTAGATATTTGTGATTTTCTACATAGACAATTATGTTATTTGCTAACAGAGACAGTTTTATTTCTTCCTTTCCAATCTATATGCCTTTTATATCTTTTTCTTGACTTATTACACTGTTTAGGACATCCATTTAAATGTTCAACAGGAGTGCTAAGAGTGTACATCCTTGCTTGTTCTTAACTTAGAGAGAAAAGCATTCAGTGTTTCACCATAAAATATGACAGTGGAGGTAGGTTTTTAGTGCATATCTTTCATTGAGTTGAGGAAGTTCCCTTTAATTCTTAGTTTGCTGAGATGTTTTTATAATGAATAAATATTGAATCTCTTCTATTCCTCTTAACTTCTTTTTTGTATTTCATATTTTTATCATTCATTTTTGAATTCTTGATAATTTTTAGGCTTTGTATTTCAGTTTAGTAATTCTCTCTTCGACATTGCCTACTCTGCCTTCGCTCTTGTCCTTTGAGGTTTTTAATTTGAATTATTACAGTTTTCATTTCTAGAAGTTTTATCTGGTTCATATTCAAATATGTCTAGTTAATTGTATTTCTTATTCTATCATCATATCTCAATATCTTTTTAAAACTTTTTAAAACATATTAAAGTACTTTTTTCTATTTTGGTTCCTATTCCATTTTATGCAGCATTTGTAGATTTCACCCTGCTATGTGTTGTTTCTGCTAATTCATGATCCTGTGGTTTGTTTCTTTTTTTTTTTTTTTTTTTTTAAGATTTTATTTATTTATTTGAGAGAGAGAGAATGAGAGACAGAGAGCACGAGAGGGAGGAAGGTCAGAGGGAGAAGCAGGCTCCCCGCCGAGCAGGGAGCCCGATGCGGGACTCGATCCCGGGACTCCAGGATCATGACCTGAGCCGAAGGCAGTCGCTTAACCAACTGAGCCACCCAGGCGCCCCTGTGGTTTGTTTCTTCATGAGTTTCTTCATTTTTTATTTTGAGTTTATGTTCCTTGGAATTCTTTGAGATTGTGTTTAAAATCTGTTATTCCAGAAAGGATTTTATTTGCTTCTGCCAGTCACCTAGGGGTACTTCCAACTCAGAACTACTTTTATTTTTTTCTAAGATTTTATTTATTTATTTGAGAGAGAGAGAGAGTGGGAGAGAGCATGAGAGCAGGGTGAGGGGCAGAGGGAGAAGCAGGCCCCCTGCTGAGCAGGGAGCCCCAATGCCCGCCCCCCCCACCCACCCCCAACCCCCATCTCTGGGATCATGACCTGAGCCAAAGGCAGATGCTTAACTGACTGAACCACCCAGGTGCCCCCCAGAACTACTTTTAAGTCAAATTTTGGCTTGGGGTTTATCTAGTCACAGAGGGAATATGATTTGGGGCTTCCCTCTGCATGAGTGTTAGCTTGTGTTAGGAATCCTAGCAGACTTCTTTTATTCCCTGTGTTCCTAGTCCACCCACAGCTATATGGGAAAGCCTTCTGTGCGTGAATTTTTTCCCTGTTTCTCTCCTAGAGCACTGACTTTTGAGAAGCCCCAAATTTGGGGTAGGGAAGGGTTCTTTGATGACCCCCAACCTAAGGCTTTTTCTTCTCTTTCTTTCTTTGTTTTGGTTCTCCTAAAATCAGAGCTTCAGGGCGCCTGGGTGGCTCAGTCGGTTCAGTGACTGCCTTCGGCTCAGGTCATGATCCTGGAGTCCCGGGATCGAGTCCCGCATCGGGCTCCCTGCTCGACAGGGAGTCTGCCTCTCTCTCTGACCCTACCCCTCTCATGCTCTCTGTCTCTCATTCTCTCTCTCGCAAATAAATAAATAAAATCTTTAAAAAAAAAAATCAGAGCTTCAGACAAAGGCCTGCATGTAGTTAATTTGGGAAGTGATCCCAGGGAGCAGGAGTGAGGGATGGGGAGAGTGGAACAAAGAAAGAAGAGAAGCCAGTACAAGGTCACCTTATCAAGGGGACCTCTGATATTTCTTGATTGTCACAGGATCTTCTGAGGAGCCTTCTGAAATGGGGGCTAAAGGAAGAAACATTTATTATTGGCTTTTGTCACCCATTGGTCAAGAGTGGCCCTATAGACATTAACTTCCCCAGTTGTACGTGTGTGAAAGCCCAAGAGACCCCCAACGGGACCCTACCCTATGGAGTCAGAATAGACTCAGGCAGGAAGTGAGAAGTAGAACACAAGTGCCCAAGCTGAGGTGGCACCTCCATGAGGCTGGTCAAAACCCATACAAGAGTGGTCACCTCTGCAGCGGGCAGAATCAGAGTCAAGGCCAAGAAGACAGAGGTCGTGCTGGGGCGCCTGGGGGGCTCAGTCGTTAAGCGTCTGCCTTCGGCTCAGGTCATGATCCCGGGGTCCTGGGATCGAGCCCCACATCGGGCTCCCTGTTCTGCGGGAAGCCTGCTTCTCCCTCTCTCACTCCCCCTGCTTGTGTTCCCTCTCTCACTGTCTCTCTCTCTGTCAAATAAATAAATAAATAAAATCTTAAAAAAAAAAAAAAAAAGACAGAGGTCGTGCTAAGGAGGCCCCATCTACAGCCCAGGACCACAGGGGGCACAGGCTCTAGTGTAGGCTTATCCCTGGTGGGTCCATGTTCTCCTGTTCTTCTGGCTTCTGACTGATTTTCTTACTTAACACCAGTTCATCTGTGCTTTAACATACATGGTTTTTATAGTCAGCGTTTTTAGGGAGAGATTTCACTATTCAGCTAGTCTGTATATTGCCAGATACAGAAGTAAATGTCACTGTTTTCCAAATGCTTAATATGTACTTTAATATTGCTTCTAAAATTGTTGAGGGACGCCTGGGTGGCTCAGTCAGTTAAAGCGTCTGCCTTTGGCTCGGGTCATGATCCCACAGTCCTGGGATCGAGCCCCACGTTAGGCATCCCTCTCAGAGAGCCTGCTTCTCCCTCTCCCTCTGCTGCTCCCCCTGCTTGTGCTCCCTCTCTCTCTCAAATAAATAAATAAAATCTTTAAATAAATAAATACATACATACATACAGTAAAATTGTCGAATGTGGAACTCAAATATCCCTTTCTGGTGTTCCCAGAATCTACCTTGGTGCCCCGTTTTGGAAAACAGGCCAGTCAATAATAATAACAACAAAAGCTACCAGTTTGGTGTTTTTTAAAAGATTTTGTTTATTTATTTGACAAAGAGAGACACAGCAAGAGAGGGAACACAAGCAGGGGGAGTGGGAGAGGGAGAAGCAGGCTTCCTACCCAGTAGGGAGCCCGATGCGGGGCTCAATCCCAGGACCCTGAGATCATGACCTGAGCTGAAGGCAGATGCTTAACCGACTGAACCACCCAGGTGCCCCCCAAAAGCTACCAGTTTTTGAAGACTTACTATGTACCAGACACTGTGCTGAATGCTTTATAAGCATTATCTCAGTGAATCCTTACAACCGTATTAGGATAGTCACTTAAGTTCCCATTTTATACATGGGGAAACTGAGGCCTACAGAGGTTGCCCAAGACCACATAGTATACAAGTGGTTGAGCCAGAATTTAGTCCAGAACTTCCCCACTTTCACTACATAGTCTGCCTTTCCACAGAAAAGCCTTCCCTTCTTCCCATAGTTGCTTTTCTCAAAACATACAGTCAACCCAGAGGAGTGCTTAAGCCCTAGGGTCCCTTGGCAGCCGACTAGGAGTAGGCAAACTAAGTTTGAGGGAGCCAGTAGACACACACAGAGTTTCCTGTCTACCCAAGAAAACTGCAAGGGCCCAGTAGGCCTTTGAAAGCCAATGCTGGCAACTTCCAGTTCCAGGCAAATCATGAACCTTCAGGAAGGTTCATGAACCTTCATTCTTGCAGATTGGTTACTGTCCCTGCTGGAGCTCCGTGGAAGAGGTAGGGAATCCAGGCCCAGGGAATGGGTGCAGAGCTAGAGCCAGCTGCCCCTTCACCCTATCCTGGGGCCCACCCGGTAAGCATTTCACTCTTTTCTCGTTGATATAGTCAAAGTAAAAAGTGTGAGCCTTAAAAACAAGATAGCCCATTATTTAATCAGCAAAAATGGGTTTATTCAGGAATAGCAGAGGAGTTGCAATTCAGGACATTCCAACTATGGCAAACTATAGGCCAGTCTGAAGAACAAAGGAGAAGGGCTTGGGAGGGGTTGTTCTCAATGAAAGTTCATTGCTGTAGAGTAGGAGTTTGGGATTGTGGTGATTTCTCATTAGCTGGGTTGTTGCTGAACAAGGAAAGAATCTTCTTTCTTGGGCGCCTGGGTGGCTCAGTAGTTAAGCGTCTGCCTTCGGCTCAGGTCATGATCCCGGGATCCTGGGATCGAGCCCCACATCAGGCTCCCTGCTCAGTGGGAAGCCTGCTTCTCCCTCTCCCACTCCCCCTGCTTGCATTGTCTCTCTCTGTCAAATGGATGAATAAAATCTTAAAAAAAAAAAAAAGAATCTTCCTTCTTCCTGAAGTATGTAAAGTAAGCTGTGATGAGTGGTATGTGAGTGAGAACCCTCCCTTTACTGCTTCCTGATGCCACTTTGAATTAGGTTTTCTTTGTTTATTTTCAAAAAAGCAAGGTTCAGCCTGAGGATTGGATTCAGAAGGTGTAGGGTTCCTTCTGGCTAAATGTGTGGGGTGTGGAGGTGGAGACAGATCGCTAGAAGATTCTGAGGGAACTAGAACATTGCTGGGTAACCTTGTGGCTTGTGGGAGGTGAGGGTCGAGTTCCTATTAGTGTGTATATACATTAACCATAGAACCTCAGTGTGGGTGACTCTTGTTTAACAGATCACTAAACTGAGGTCCAGAGACCAGTGGCCTAAAGAAAGAGCCAGATTCAAAAGTAGGCCTTCTTACCCTCAGTGCAGGGCCAACCGTCCTCTTCTGCACCATATCTGTTTGTCTACGTGGCAGTCGGTGGTTATATAAACATGTTTATTAATTTGAATGCATGTGTTTGTGTTTCATGAATAAATGCAAAAGTATATGTATATGTCAGGGGCTGGGAGGGTTATGTCACCAGGCTGAGCAGACTAGAACATGAGGACACACATCCCTCTTTGGGATCCAAGCCATGTTTGGAGAAAACAAGTGCTTTCTCTTGCACAGGGACCAGGGGAAGAAAGTGACCCATGTGGCTGACCTGTGCCGTGGACCACGTGTAATCTCGTGGCTGGCTGGGGTCTTGGATTGCCATTATCCTCAGCCACCCCAGGACCGCCTGCAGTGACAGCCATCACCCTTCCTGGGTGCTGAGGAGGTACTGCTCAAGTCCCCAAGGCCTTGCGGGTTGGCCAGAGAGATGTCTGTCCTCCCCTCCTACCCCGTGCCCTCCAACTCTTCTCTGACTACTCTGGTCTCCTGAACCCAGACCTTATTTCAGGAGGAGGATGCTTGTCTTTCCACCTGGACCTTGAGCTCTCAGAGGCAATTATCACTTCTCTCATGGCTCCCACAGAGCTGGCATTTTGTCTAGGATGGGTTGCTAAACGTGTGGAGTCGCAGAGCCACAGGGCATGCCCCTGCCCACGTGTCCCTGCCTTCAACGTTGACCCCAACCCTGCCCCTTCTTCTCTTACAGTGAATACAGTTCAGGAAGTCATAAAGCTGAGTCAACCCATCTCTCACCACCACTGACATTCACTTAGTCACTAAGTACTGCTGATGCACAAGTGCCTCTGAAAAGTGGGCAAGTCAAGTTTGGGACAGGAAATGCAATGGGTGAGTCCTAGACATCCTGTCATACCATAAGATGCTGTGAAACACCACCAGGATCATGTCAAAAGAACACAGGAGCCAACCTGAGTATGCTTCCACTAGCCAAAGGCAGGATTATTTGAGTATCAGTAAGAATAATAACTGTAATGTATTGCTTGACACCCATCAAACATGTTTCAATCCACTGATTCATATATATTTTAAAAAATAACTCATTTGTCACTTTAGGAGGATGCTAGGCAACTGATGAATGAAAGAAAAGCATCAGATATTTATCCTGTCTTTTCTACATGATCTCTCCCTCAGGGTAACTAATCAATGAAGGAAGTTTCACTTTGTAAAAGTATGCCTGCTAATTAAAGAAAAACAAATTTATGTTTAAAATATCACTATTTTGCAACCCCCCCTGAATCTAGGCAGTAATCATCAATGGTGCATACGTCACAAAAAGAGGGGCAACCCAAAATTTGGGTTTTCCTGATGGAAGCACACATCACCACCTAGGAAGCAGTCTCAAAAAAAAAAAATTGAATCAAATTTGTTCAATTTACAGAAAACACAGAAGGCAAAAGAACATATGAAATTGTACCAAAGGGATGCAATCAGCCCAATCCAGAATGCGGCAAACAATGAGGATGAATGACCTAATCTCTTCCACAAAACAGTGTTGCAAGAGAGAAAACAGAGATAGTGGGGAACTTATAGATTGAAGATTTGTCAACCAAGCACTATACGTAGATAATATTTGGATCCCAAGTCAAACAACTATTAAAAAAATGAGAGAAAAGAAAATTCTAAGATAATAGAAGAAATATAAACTGACTGGATAGCTGTTTCTATTAATGGATTATTGTATGATAATGTAGTATTTTTAAAATTTCTTATCTTTTGGAGCTACATACTGAAATATTTACAGATGAAATGATATGATGTCTTGAGCTTGCTTCAAGTAATCCAGGGGTTGTAGGAAGAGTGGGTGAGGGTATAGGTGAGACAAGATTGGCCATATGATACAGGGGTGCCCAGAGATTCATTTTACTATTTCCTCTATTTTTGTATATATCTGAGATTTTCCACAGTAAGTTTAAAAGAAATTTTTTTAAAGATTTTATTTATTTATTTGTCAGAGACAGAGAGAGAGCAAGCACAAGCATGGGGAGAGGCAGGCAGAAGGAGAAGCAAGCTCCTTGCTGAGCAAGGAGCCCAATGTGGGACTTGATCCCAGGACCCCAAGATCATGACCTGAGCTGAAGGTAGACGCTTAACAGACTGAGCCACACAGTCGTCCCTCCACAGTAAGTTTTTTAATGCTTCTGTATTCATTTGTTACAGCTATAGCCAAGTCTGTTGGCTGTGTAACAAACGGCCCTGCAAAACTCAGAATTTTGTTCACCTTTGAAGAGATGCTAAACTACCAAGAGGACTTGGCCATCTGACATCAGCCAACTTCAGTCATTGGCCACTCTGATGCTGGCCTAAAGGACACATGAGGGAAGTAGCCACAGTCAGAGGGAAGGAGGCTATGCATGGACCCAACAAACAGCGTCGGCTCCCACTAAAGGGTGACGTAGCTACTGCTGCTGAACAACGTCCACCACATCCCCCATTTAACACCATTCCTCAAGGAGACCAACCACCTCCTCGGTGGCAAGTTAACCTGGGCGACAAGTTAACGATTCTGGGCCCCTTCCATCCTGCTAGGGTAGCGCTTATTCCAAAAATCATCTTAACCAAATATTTAATGCCAACCAGTAAGAAGAAGTATATACATTTCAATCTCCAGACTCAAGTCACTCCAGAAAGGTTACGCTGAGAGCCGTTGATCATGTTTTCCTACAGAGATTGTACTACCATCCCGATTGAGCTAAGGTCTTAGGTTACTATACTCCCTCCCATCTATGAAACAATGTCCTGGGATTCTTTACTCTGCTTTCACCTGCAGTCTGTACATGAATGTACATGGATTTAAGCCATCTCAGCACCGTCTTGACTGCCTTTGGAAAGTCTTCTGTATTTGGGGTGGAATGTTGCTGGATGGAAAACTTTGCTATTAGCCAAATGATGGTTGAGGTTATAAAAGCCTGCTAAATGCCATTATAAAATGATTATTTGTGCTATCCTAAAAACAAACAAACAATGCTCAGAAGCTTAAAACAATAATCACATATTGTCATGCTCTGGGGTCTGTAGGTCAGCTGTCCCTTGAGGCTCCAAGCTACAGGTGCAGTTGAGGTGTGCTCGACATGGCTTTCATTCTCCTTGGACCTGTAGCCATCCAGGGCAAATGATCTGTTCCTGGAGAGTCATTCCAGGGCCCAGATAGAAGGGGCAGCGCTATCTGAGGTCTGTTCTTATCAAGGTAGATGATTGTAGCTCAAGAGGGCATGTCCTACTGAGCAAGCACATTTCAAAGCTTCTCTTGTCAGATTCACAGACTTCCTATTTATTGGCCAAAGCAAGTCACATGGACAAACACGAAGTCAAAAGTGGGAAAATGTTATTTATCCACTATGACAAAAAAGAGCAAAGATTTGGGTTAATGATTCAATCTGTCACAGCCCCTTCAGCTCCAGGCACCACCTTGGTTCAAGCCTCAGCATTGGATAATAGGAACATTCTGCTAGGAGACCGCCCTGCCTCTAGTCTGGCCTTTCCAAACCTTGTTGCAGCCAGAGTGATTTTTTTTTCACTAGCCCTCCTTCCAATTTTTAAAAAAATAATTGTAGTAAAAACTACATAACCTAAATTGACCATCTTAACCATTTCTAAGGGTACAGTTCAGTAGCATTAAGTATATTTGCATTGTTGTGCAACCAATCTCCAGAATTTTTTGATTTTGCAACACTGAAACGCTATAGCCCTTAAACAACTCCCCACCCAGCTCCTGACAACCACAATTCTACCTTCTGTTTCTATTAATTTGGCTACTCTGGAAACCTCAGATAAGTGGAATCACATAGTATTTGTCTTTTTGTGATTGGCTTATTTCACTTAACATGTCCTCAAGGTCATTGCATACTGCAGAATTTTTAAGGCTGAATAACATTTCATTGTATATACCACATTTTGCTTATCCAGTCATCCATCAGTGGACACTTGGGTTGCATCCATGATTTAACTGTTGTGCATAGTTCCGCTATGAACATGGGAGTACAAATATCTCTGAGGGATGCCTGGCTGGCTCAGTCAATAGAGTGTGTGACTCTTGATCTCAGGGTCATGAGTTTGAGCCCCACATTGGGTGTGGAGTCTACTTAAAAATAAATAGAGAGATAGATAGATAGATAGATAGATGATAGATAGATAGGTAAGTTCAAGTATCTCTTTGAGATCATGTTTTGAATTCTTTGAGGTATATACCCAGAAGTGGAATTGCTTGATCATATGGTAATTCTATTTTTAATTTTTTTGAGGAACTTCTATATTGCTTCCCACAGAGGCTGTACCATTTTACATTCCCACCAACAATGCACAAAAGTTCCAGTTTCTTTACTTCCTCACCAACACTTGTTAATTTTCTGTTGTTTTTTTTTTGACAACAGCCATCCTGATAGTATCAGGGGTTTTTTTTTATTTTTATTTTTATTTTATTTTATTTTATTTTTTAAAGATTTTATTTATTTATATGACAGAGAGACACAGCGAGAGAGGGAACACAAGCAGGGGGAGTGGGAGAGGGAGAAACAGGCTTCCTGCCGGGCAGGGAGCCTGATGTGGGACTCGATCCCAGGACCCTGGGACCATGACCTGAGCCGAAGGCAGACGCGTAATGACTGAGCCACCCAGGCGCCCCGTCAGTTTTTTTTTTTAAATTAAACTTTTTATTTTGAGATGATTGTAGATTCACATGCAGTTTTAAGAAATAATAGAGGGGCGTCTGGGTGGCTCAGTCGGTTAAGCATCTGCCTTCGGCTCAGGTCATGATCCCGGGGTCCTGGGATCGAGCCCCACATAGGGCTCCCTGCTCAGCAGGGAGTCTGCTTCTCCCTCTCCCTCTGCTCTTCACCCTGCTCATGCTCTCTCTCACTTGCTCACTCTCTCAAATAAATAAATAAAATCTTAAAAAAAAGAAAGAAAGAAATAATGAGAGATCCCCTTCACTTGGTTCCCACAACCCAGTTTTCCCCAATGATAACATCTTGCAACAGTACAATATTTATAACCAGGAAGTTGGCATTGATACCAATCCACCAGATTTGTTCAGATTTCAGCAGTTTACATGTTCAGGATGATCTTTTTTTAACCAGCAAATATGATCATATCACTGACCTGCTTTAAATCTTCCCAAGGATGTTCATTGCGTCATTGTTTATATTAGTTTATAAAAATTAGAGGGGCACCTGTGTGGCTCAGTCGGCTAAGTGTCCAACTCTTGGTTTTGGCTCAGGTCATGATCTCAGGGTCATACAATCGAGCCCTAAGTCGGAACCCACACTCAGTGCAGAGTCTGCTTGTCCTTATCCCTCTCTTTCTGCCCCTCCCCCCTGCTCACACGAGTACTCTCTCTCTTTCTCAAATAAATAAATAAATAAAATCTTAAAAAAAAAGAAAAAAGAAACAACCCAAATGTTCAACAGAGGGATGGCTTAATAGATTGCATTACATTCATATTATATGCATACAGTGCAGCCATTAAAAAGAATGCAGCAGCTGCATATGTGCTGATATGGACTGGTTCCTATGGTCCATTCTCTTCATCCTGAAAGGAGCCAGGTGCAGAACAGTGTGTACCTTCTGTGTACAAAGACAGAATGTAGAAGAGGATGTGTAAGACATTGGTCACAGCAATTGTCTTTGGAGAGGAACAAACTGTAGGGTGAGATGAAGACTTATTCACTTGTACCTATTTTGCAGTGGTTCCCAAACTTTTTGGTTTCAGAACTCCTTTATACTCCTAAAAATCATTGAGGACCCAAAGCACTTTTGTTAATGAGGCCTATTAGAAATTAAAGCTAGAAGCGCCTGGGTGGTGCAGTCGGTTAAGCCTCCAACTCTTGGTTTCCACTCAGGTCGTGATCTCAGGGTCGTGGGTTGGAGCCCCGAGTGGGGCTTCACACTGAGCATGGAGTCTACAGAAGATTCTCTCTCCCTCTACCCCTCTCCTCTCCCCAAAATAAATAAATAAGTCTTTAAAAAAAGAAAGCTAAGAAAAAATTTTAAAACTATATATTAATTCATTAAAAATAACTATAATAAACCAATTATATGTTAATGTAAAGAACTTTTGTGAAAAGTAACTATTTTTTCCATAACAAAAAATTTTAGTAAAAAGGATGGCTTTGTTTTGCATTTTTCAAAATCTCTTCAATGTCTGGCTTAATAGAAAACAGCTTGATTCTCATATCTGCTTCTGCATTCTGTTGCAATATATTGTTTGAGTTGAAGTATATGAAGAAAATTCAGTGTCACAAAGATATGCAGTTAGAAAAAGGAGGAGTATTTTTTTTAAAGATTTTATTTAATTATTTGACAGAGAGATAGAGAGAGCACAAGCAGGGGGAGTAGGAGAGGGAGAAGCAGGCTCCCTGCTGAGCAGGGAGCCCCACACGGGCTCAGACCCAGGACCCCGGGATTAACCCAAGCTGAAGGCAGACGCTTAAAGGACTGAGCCACCCAGGCACCCCATGGGAGGAGTATTTAATAGCCTTTTGTGGATATTATTCTTTGATAGCACATCAAAATTCGACAAGTGGCAGTTTCTTTCTTTCTTTTTTTTTTTAAAGATTTTATTTATTTGAGAGAGAGAGTGAGAGAGAGAAAGAGCACAAGAGGGGGGAGCGGGAGAGGGAGAAGCAGACTCCCTGCTGAGCAGGAAGCCCGATGCGGGACTCGATCCGGGACTCCAGGATCATGACCTGAGCCGAAGGCAGTCGCTTAACCAACTGAGCCACCCAGGCGCCCAAGTGGCAGTTTCTTAAAGGATAGTTGCCATGTAGAATCTGAAACCATAGCAATGGCATTTTTGTACTCTGTTACATTAAAATCTATTTTTTTAAAGATTTTATTTATTTATTTTGACACACAGAGAGAGAAGGGCACAAGTAGAAAGAGCAGCAAGCAGAGGGAGAGGGAGAAACAGGCTCCCCACAGAGCAGGCAGCGTGTTGCGGAGCTCAATCCCAGGACCCTGGGATCATGACCTGAGCCGAAGGCAGATGCGTAACTGACTGAGCCATCTAGGCACCCTAAAATCTATCATTCTATCTTGCACTTTGAATAAATCTTCTATGAATGCATGATTTTTAAAAAAGATTTATTTTTTTTTATTTGAAAGAAAGAGTGCACATGAGCAGGGGGAAGGGCACAGGGAGAGGAAGAGAGAGAATTCCCAAGCAGACTCCCTGCTGAACATGGAGTCCAACACGGGGCTCCATCCCACAGTCCATGAGATCAGCACCTGGGACAAAACCAAGAGTCAGATGCTCAAGCGACTGAGCCACCCAGGAGAACCTACATATGCATGATTTTGTGACAAACATGCATTTGACATTTGGAAAACATTGATTGAGATATGCAGATCTTCCAAATTTTAACACATTGCATCATACAATATTGAAAAATCACATTTGTTACTACCACTACTATTCTTTTTAAAAAATTTTTTTCATTTTTATTTTTTAAAGATTTTATTTATTTATTTGACAGAGAGACACAGGGAGAGAGGAAACACAAGCAGGGGGAGTGAGAGAGGGAGAAGCAGGCTTCCCGCTGAGCAGGGAGCCCAATGTGGGGCTCGATCCCAGGACCCTGGGATCGTGGCCTGAGCTGAAGGCAGACACTTAATGACTGAGCCACCCAGACACCCCACTACCACTACTAATCTTATCAGAAAAGTCTTTAAGGGGGCGCCTGGGTGGCTCCGTTGGTTGGGTGTCTGCCTTTGGCTAGGGTCATGATCCTTGAGTCCTGGGATCAAGCCCCGCATCAGGCTCTCTGCTCGGTGGGGAGTCTGCTTCTCCCTCTGCCCCTTACCCTGATCGTGCTCTCTCTCTCTCTCTCAAATAAATTTAAAAAAAATCTTAAGAAAAAAGTCTTTAAGTATTAGTAAAAGAAAAAAAACCACACTACTGTTTCCTCTCTATTCACACCACTTCTGACCCCTAAATGTGTGGGGTTTTTCCCACATCAACTGATTCTCTGGACACCAACTGGGTGTCCTACAATTCAATTCTGACACTAACTACTTGCAGTTAGAGCAGACCCCACAGTGAAGGGCTCAGTCCCACTTCAGATCCCAGCCACAAGTCCCAGGTTGTCACCTGTGCTTCCAACCAATCAGCTGTAAATCTGGGGTTCCACAACTTCCTTTCCAGTTTTGATAATTTGCTATAATCGCTCACAAAACTCAGGGAAATGCTTACTTACATTTACTGGTTTATTATAAAGGATGAAATAAAGGATACAGATGAACAGCCAGATAAAGAAGTACACAGGGCAAGATCTGGAACGGCCCTGAGTACAGAAGCTTCTGTTCCCATGGAGTTGGGGTGTGTCACCTCCCAGCTCATGGATATTTTCACCAACCCAGAAGCTCTCTGAACCCCTTTGGTTGGCGTTTTTATGGAGGCTTCATTATGTAGGTATGATTGATAGAATCATTGGCCATTGGTAAGTCAATCTCCAGCTCCGCTCCCCCCCCCCGGAGTAAGGGGATGGTTCCAAAAGTTCCACCCCTCTAATCACATGACTGATTCCTCTTGCAACCATCCCCCATCCTGCAAGAGTCACCTCATTAGCATAAACTCAGGTACCATTGAAAGGGGCTTATTATGAACAACAAAAGACCCTCCACTCAACCAGTCTCTTGAGAATTTCCAAGAGTTTTAGGAGCTCTGTGCCCAGAACAGGGAGGAAGACCAAACACACATTACTTATTATATTACAATATCACAACTAGGAAGCTGTCAAGCTCACAGTGGTTGATACAAATTTTCCAAAATTCTAACTTCTGCTTGGAAGCTCAAATTTTGTCATAAGCAACAAATACTGTCAGTTGTTTCTTGTTGAGTGGGACCCTCACTTCACATCATTTTTGAGAAAATGTCTACCAGTTATCAGAGTCTGAATCTCCATTGTTTGTTAGTCTTTCAAGTAAAAATGGTATTCCATGAAAAAAGCTAGTTCAGCTGGCAACTCAGAGAATCACACAAAGTGCTTTTCCTTAAGACAACCAACATCCTTTGGTAAGCAGCAGAAGTACTTTATGTATATTTCCCTTTTTTTGCACAGAATGTTAAAAAGACAAAAATGTGCACTACACACAGACTGAGATTTAATAAAATTTATATATTTTACTGCTTCATCATGGACATTCATAAATGAGCACTTTTTTAATTGCAAATACATGTCAATGAAGATCTATAATGACTACAAGTATAATTCGATATGTTGGGGAGAATACAATTTTCCTTTACCCTCTTTTTTTTTAATTTTTAAAAGATTTTTTAAATTTATTTGAGGCAGGGGGCACGAGAGAGAGAAAGCGTGCGCACTGGAGCAGGGGGGAGGGGCAGAGGGAGAGGGAGAAGCAAACTCCCCACCCAGCAGGAAGCCTGATGCGGGGCTCCATCCCAGGACCCCAGGATCATGACCTGAGCCAAAGGCAGATGCTTAACTGACTGAGCCACCCAGGCACCCCTCCTCTACCCTCTTAAATCGAGAGTCTGGGAGCCTGTGAATTAAACCAACAAGACAGATTATCAGGAGAAAGGCATGGAATTTTCATTAATATTTACATGCATGAGAGTTCACAGAAAAGTGAACTCAAAGAAGTGGTTGGACATGAGGACTTATATTCCATTCTAACAAAGGAAGGAGGTCTGGTCTTCAAGGGACAATGGACTGTGGGAAAGTGGCTAGGACTTATATGAGGGAATTAATGAAAGATAAGGCTTATTTCAGGAAGGTCTCTCTATACAGACTCATCTTGGTGTTCATGCTGCATTTCCAGTGTTGAGGGTGGCTCTTCCCTTTCTGGTGTGGGGGAAAAGACTTCCACAAAGAAAAGTTGATGCCCTGCCTTAGTCAGACAAAGGGAGGACAAAGGATCCTTCCTGTATCTGCTGATTCTTTATTGCCTTCAGGTCTAAATAATCCTTATGCTGAAATGGCCTATTTGGGCCGCTTATGCTGATCCCTTTAGGTCCACTGCCTCAATTCAGTGTCCAGTTTTACCCACCATTCCTTTTTTTTTTTTTTTGATTTATTTATTTATTTTGGGGAGGCTGGCCAGAGGGAGAAAGAGAGAGAGAGTCCCAAGCAGATTCCACACTGAGCGTGGAGCCTGATGCAAGGCTCTATCTCACAACTCTGAGATCATGTCCTGAGCCGAAACCAAGTTGGGTGCCCAACCAACTCCACCACCCAGGTGCCCCTACCCACCATTCTTTTGAGGGATTAGTCAAATGATAACTTAGTGAAAAGGGCAAATAATATCTTAGTATTTGTTTGAAAATAATCTTGACCTTGTGCATCTCCTGAAAGGACCTTAGAGACCTCCAGGGCAGGTCCACGGACCACACTCTGAGAGTGCTGCCCTCTGTACTGTATTCTTTATTTGTTTACCTTTACTGACATGTAAATTGTAAAGTACCCCTCCGTGGATCTCCACCGCCAAGGGTAAAGTACAAACGCTTTGGCATAAGATCCAAAGCCTGCATGACTGGTCTTGCCTTTCAGCCTCCTGTGGATCCTCACGCAGTGTCAGAACAGCAGCCTCGCTAAGGGACTGACTCGAATTCCCAGGATGTATCAGCAGCTGCTGTTTTCCTCCCGTCTGGCTCCATTTTCTCTCATGCATTCTGTAAGCCTCAGTCCCACAGCCATCTCTCCTGACTCTCTCAAGATAAGGCTAGTGCCACCGTGCTCAGTGAATGGCTGTGGATGCCCAGTGGAGTCGGATACAGCACAAATAGCCAAACAGCTTCCTGGGGCCTAGGCTGCCATGGGATCTCTGGTGTCAGATCTGAAAATCTAGGCAGGGCAGTAGGGGCAGGTGCTGGGACAAGGGAGGCCTGCCAGGAACTCGGGAGGGCCCCCGGGAGGAAGGCCACTCCTTTCTATTGCCAGGGTCCTGGCTCTCTTCATGTTTTAGGGATTGGGTGTTGGGGGATGGTCCTCCTGAGTGGCTACTGGGGACCCTAGTGGGACAGGCCTAGGGCTGCCAGATTAATATAGATGGCCCAGTTAAAATAGAATTTTGGATAAACAATACATATTTCATGGGACATACTTACACTAAAAAAAATTCAGTGTTTATCTAAAATTCAAATTTCTCTGGGAGTCCTGTATGTTAATTTGCTAAATCTGGCAACCCTGGGCCAGACCATTACTATTCGGTGCCCCAAGCAAGGTGAGTCCCTTTTCACACACCATGTTACCTTGGTCTTTCCTGAACCTAGTCCTTGGCACCCCAATGGGAAGTTTATACACTTCACTGAAATGACCCTTTTCAGTCTCAAAACTGCTGGGAACCAGTGGGGAGCAGAAGCAAACTGGGGGCTTGGATGGATACTAGGCCATGATATAAGGCCATGGCTTTGAAACTCTCTTCCTGCAGAAGGGAGCTCTCCCTTACAGCTTGAGCCTTCTAGGGGTACCTGTGGGGACACAACCTCCTTCCTTACCCCACTTCTTCTCCCCACCCTCGCCCTGAAACCAGGTTTTGGCGTCCCCGAGGGATTCCCCCCCGTGGGGTGGGCTCTGGGCAGAGGTTGGGGACGGTGATGGGTCCTCCCTCCCAGCCAGTGGCTCTCCACCAGCCACAGCGGCCTCCAGTTTTCTCCTTTTAAGGACCTGAGGGCAAACTCTCCTCCCTGCTGGGAGGACTTTTTCCTGCCAAAGATCCCAGAGTGGGAGTGTGCCCTCCAGCTTGCTTGAGGCCCTGATTTTCCTCTGATTAAGATGACCTTGACCCTCTTCTCTGTAGAGAGAACAGCTCCCGCTGGATTATGCTGAAGGTTCCTTCCCTCCTTCCAGGCCGGCTCCGTGTCCCCATGGAAACTGGAACTGCCTCCTGCCAACCGTCTGATTGTCCTCTCCTCCAGCCCAGGGTCCCCTCTGAGAATAATGCTGTGGGGGCGGGGGGGGGGGGGGGGGGGAGGCGTGGGAGCTGTGTAAATCTAGCCAGGGCAGTAGGGGCAGGTGCTGGGGAAAGGGAGGCCTGGGGTCTGAGACCCTACTAAACTGCCCCAGGCTGTGACATCCAGAATAGCGACCATCTCCCATTGTGAGCATTGATTGGGGGAAATACTGGCCATCAAACCAGCACAGGCTTGCCCTCCTGGAGGCAGAGGTGGGTGTATTCTGGAGGGGGTGATGTATTCTCCTAGGGAAGGTAACAGGGCCCAGGTTTTAGGGCCCACCTTCCAGCCCTGCCCTCCCGGCTCACAGCTGAAGAGTGAGAAGCGAGGCCAGTGGCCCAAGATTGTGCAGAGACTGAGCAGGTCTAGAACCCAGGGCTCCAGACCCTCTCTCAGGATAGGGGGCTGCATGGCCGCGTGGCAGATTCTCCCACCGCCCCTGAAGGGGAAAGGTTGGGTCTTCCTGGTGAGTCTTATGCCAGAAAGAACCCTCAGGGCTAATTCAAACCTTCCTCCCCAGCAAGGCCCCAAACCCCCCTCCTGCTCTTGGATTCACGAGGTCAGTGCTCAGAGACTGGCTCGGGGTCCCGGCTAGATGCCTTCTGGCTCAAGCAGAACAGTTTCACACAGGTGTAGATGTCTAGATCAGAGGGGACTGGCCGCCACCAGCCTGCCACCGCCCTTATATTTGCAGGCCTGGGGCAAGAGTCCATATAGAGGTTCCTACCCATGGCTGGCCCCCCTTCTCTTCTGTGGCATGTTGTGTATTCAAGGGTGGCCGCCACAGTCTACCCCAGTCCTTAGACTCTTCTCACAATGTACTTTGACGCTTGTCGTATTGGGAGGCCCGTCCCTCTCTCACTTGGGCAGCACAACTGATGTTCTATGACTTCTGCAAGTGGGTGACAAAGGGCGATCCAGCTTCTGCCTGATTCTTTTCGAGACTCATGCTTTTGGACCCCAGCTGCCACGCTGTGAGGGAGCCCAGGCCTACGCCGGCATAGGTAGATGTGCTCTGACCACAGCCGGCATCCGAGGGAGCAACTTTTGGGTTGACTGTCACCCCAGCCGCCATCTCCTTGCTACCACATGAGACCCCAAAATGTCTGTTCAAGTCCTCTGCCCATTTTTAAATCAGGCTGTTTGGGTTTTTTGTATTACATTGTGTTCGTTCTTGATATGTTTTGGATATTAACTCCTTATCAGATGTATGATTTGCAAATATCTTCTCCCATTCAGTAGGTTGCCTTTTCACTGGTCAATGGTTTCCTTCCCTGTGCAAGAGCTTTTTAGTTAGATATAATCCCATTTGCTTATTTCAGCTTTTGTTGCCCTTGCCTGAGGAGACAGGTCCCAAAAATATTGTCAGAGAGCTGACCCGCTCTGGTTTCTTCTAGGAGTGTTATGGTTTCCAGTCTTTCATTCAGGTCTTTCATCCATTTTGAGTTTCTTTTTGTGTGTGGTGTAAGAGAGTGGTCCTGTTTCATTCTTCTACATGTGCTGTCCAGTTTTCCCAGCACCATTTGTTGAAGAGACTGTCTTTTCCCCATGGTAGATCAGTTGACCATGCATGGGTTTATTTCTGGGTTTTCTATTCTATCGCATTGATCTATGGGCCTGTTTTCATGCAGTACCATACTGTTTTGATTTCTATACCTTTGTAGTGTAGTTTGAAATCAGGGCGTATGATACGTCCAGCTTTGTTCTTTTTTCTCAAGATTGCTTTGGCTATTTGGGGTCTTTTATGGTTCCATACAAATTTTAGGATTCTTTGCTGTAGTTCTGTGAAATGCCACTAGTGTTTTGATGGAGATTGCATTGAATCTGTAGATTGCTTTGGGTAGTGTAGACATTTTAACAATATTAATTCTTCCAATTCATGAGCACGTGTATCTTTTCATTTATTTGTGTTGTCATCAATTTCTTTCATCAATGTCTTATAGTATTCACAATACACTTTTCCAAAGAAGACATCCAGATGGCCAAAAAGCACATGAAAAGATGCTCCACATGACTCATCATCAAAAAAATGCAAATCAAAACCACAATGAGATATCACCTCACTCCTGTCAGAATGGCTAGAATCACAAAGATGAAAAATAACAAGTGTTGGCAAGGATGTGGAGAAAAGGGAACCCTTATGCACTATTGCTGGGAATGCAAACTGGTGCAGCCACTGTGGAAAACATTATAGAGGTTCCTCAAAAAATTATTAAGTAGAACTACCATAAGATCCAGCAATTCAACTCCTGGGTATTTATCTGAAGAAAAGGAAAACACTAATTTGAAGAGATATAGGCCCCCTATGTTCACTGCAGCTTGGTTCACTGTAGCCAAGATATGGAAGCAACCTAAGTATCCACTGATAGATAAATGGGTAAAGAAGATGCGATAGTTATAAATATTACTTAGCCATAAAGAAGACTGAGATCTTGCCATCTGTGACAACATGAGTGGACCTAGAGGGTGTGATGCTCAGTGAAATAAGTCAGTCAGAGAGAGACAAATACCATATGATTTCACTTATATGTGGAATCTAAAAGAACAAAACAAATATACAAACAAAACAAAACAGAAACAGACTCATAGATACAGGAAAGAAACTGGCGGTTGCCAGAGCAGAGGGGGTGTGGAGGGTGGACGAAATACGTGAAGGGGATCAAGAGGGACACACTTCCAGTTATGAAAGAAAGAAGTCACGGGGATGAAAAGTACAGCATAGGGAATATAGTCACTGATATTGTAATAACTATGTATGGTGACAGATGGTAACTACACTTATTGTGGGATCATTTCATAATGTATAAAAAAATATTGAATCACAATGACATACACCTGAAACTAATAGGTTATTGTATGCCAATTATATGTCAATTTAAAAAAAAGAGAGAGACGTGGGGCACCTGGCTGTTTCAGTTGGAAGAACATGGGACTCTTGATCTTGGGGTCGTGAGTTTGAGCCCCATGTTGGGTGTAGAGATTACTTAAAAATAAATAAATAAAATTGGGTGCCTGGATGGCTCAGTTGGTTAAGTGTCTGCCTTTGGCTCAGGTCATGATCCCAGAGTCCTGGGATTGAGCCTGATCTCTGGCTTCCTGCTCAGCAGGGAGTCTGCTTCTCCCTCTCCCTCTGCCCCTGCCTTCCTTCCCCGCTTCCCCCCCTCCTGCTCTCTCTCTCTCAAATGAATAAATAAAATCTTTTAAAAATAATAAATAAATAAATAAATAAAAATAAACTTTAGGAGAGAGAGAGACCCCAAAAGAGAACAGCCTCGCTGTGCTCAGTCAAACCCCAGAACCATGAGCAATGATAGCAAAATGACTGTTCTTCTTCTATGCCACCAGGTTTGGGGGTGGTTTTTTTTACACAGTAATGACAGGAACATATTCCATCCAGGCTCCACCCTGCATCATGAGCAGCCTTGGGTTCAAGTGTGTGGGCACCCCAGAACTTCTATCCATACTCTCCCCATTCCTCCTGTACAAACAGCCACAACCGGGCGCCCTCAGGCCAAGATGAGCGGGCCTTCCTGCCCTCGGGAAGACAAGATGGGCAGAGGCCAGCTCAGGTCCAGGGAGTGGGCTTGGGCAGGGGACCCAGAGTGTAGTCAAGAAGGGGAGTATGCTCCAACTGGGTTCTACCCTTGGTTCCAGCAGGGTGGGGAGCAGGCAGGGAAGGACCAGAATGAGGCCCTCCAAATCAGAGGGTCCAGGCAGAGGCCTGCTGCCAGGTTAGGGCAGTACATACCAAGTACTTGGTCTGCATCATCTCTCTCTCTTTTTTTAAATATTTTATTTATTTATTTGAGAGCGAGAGAAAATGAGCAGGGTGAGGAGCAGAGGGGGAAGCAGACTCCTTGCTGAGCAGGGAGCCAGAAGCAGGGCTCCATCCCAAGACCCTGAGATCATGACCTGAGCCGAAAGCAGTGCTTAACCGAGTGAGCCACCCAGACGCCCCTGCATCATCTCTTCATCTTCCCCCAGCCCTGCTCTTGTGGGTTCATTGTCTTCATCATGCGCTCAGAACACAGAGGCTCACAGAGAGTGAGGGCACATCACTGCAGCCAAGGCCAGGCCCTCTCCACATTATACCACACTGCTTCCAAGGCCCTCCCTGGCTCCAAATCACTGGATTGAGCATTTCTTAGAGTCTACTTATCTTTGCTTTAAAACAAAACAAGACTGTAACAGCTTTAAACTGAAAAGGGAGGCCCAGGGAGCCTGAAATAGGAGGACCCAGCCTTGACCGTGGAGGATGATTCCAGAACTGAGGGCTGAAAGCATCTAGCTGCCATCCAGCCAGGAGCCTGGTCCTGTTGTAGGTCATCAAACAAGCTGGCAGAGACTCATTTATCTCTTTAGCTCCCCACCAAGGGATATCTTTATCACCTGCCCAGCCTTTAAACCCAATGTCCACCCTCAAAGAGTGTCTTTTAAAACCGTTTGGCCTTGAGAGAGACGGTCTACTCCTTATCTCTCTGTTTTGTTCTGTGTTGCCTTCCTGGAGGGTTATCAGGGAGGCTTTGGTTTCTCTGTCTCCTGTTATCTCTGTGCTGTTTCAAAGCTGCCCTCACAGCAGCTCCTGGCCTGAGCGGGAGCCTTACCCCGCCAAGGCCAGTGAGCCTCCTGAGCGCAGAGTCCCAGCGCCTGGGACTTGCCTGTCCCTTTCCTGCCTGGGCTCTCACCAAGGCCAGCTGGGTGTCATTTGTGGCTTCTCCAGGGAATTTTATGACACCAGCCGGAGCTTTGATTTGGGGAGTTCACAGAGTACCCACTATTTTTTTTTTTAGACTTTTTTTTTAAAGATTTTATGATTTATTTGACAGAGACACAGCAAGAGAGGGAACACAAGCAGGGGGGAGGGGGAGAGGGAGAAGCAGGCTTTCCGCTGAGCAGGGAGCCCGACGCGGAGCTTGATCTCAGGACCCTGGGATCATGACCTGAGCAGAAGGCAGATGCTCAATGACTGAGCCACCCAGGCACCCCTCTTTTTTTTTTAATTAGGGAAACCAACCTAAGCTTCTCACTTTACTTTTGTATGTATGTGTATCTATTTGCTGAATACATTACAAAAAGCAGCTTCTTTTATTTCTTAAGAAAGAAGGAACATTTTAATTCCCATTGAGTGAGAAGGCTATTATGTCAGATTAAAACGACTGTGTCCCCCACTTCCAGTCCCACCCCCTGCCGAGAAAGGACAGCTGCACCCTCACATGACCCCTGAGGCCTGGGAAAACCTTGTCCGGCTGCACTGGCCCCTGGGCGGGTGTTAAGGCCCAGCTCTGAGGACACAAGGCTCTGGGAATTTCACAGAGCTGCCAGGTCCTCGCACACATTGTGCTCTTTCATGGGCCTCACTACTGCCCATGATGCTTCCCCTGGCACAGTCACATTCGTGCTTCAGACTCAGCTCAGGCTGTCCTCCTTTAGGCAAGGCCAGATGCAGGGGTGTGAGCTCTGTGCAGTCCACATGGGGCCTGGTCCTGAGAAGGGCCCTGTGCCGGGTCAAGGGCTCTGCTATTTGCCATCTTGAAATCTGAACAAGGGGCCTTGCGTTTTCATTTTGCCCTGGGCTGTACAAATTATGCAGCGGTCCTGGCTCCAACGACATCTTTCTGATGTCGCCTCTCACCCTGAGTTGAGTCCGGTGCCTCCCCTGGGCTGGCACAGCCCCTGTCCTCACTCCCTCCCTCACAGCCCAATCAACCTACACTAAGAGCCCTTACTCACTTATTTGTCTCCCCACTAGACTTTGAACCCCTGGAGGATGGGGTAGAGTTTACATGTAACCCACACTGTATGTATTTATTGCACAGCAGGTGCTCAGTAAATGCGTGTTGAAATAAACAGTCCAGATGGTTGAAGGCCTGGCCCACTTCCCTATATGATTATGGCCAGAGCTGGGCTTCAACCCATTTCTCTTGCTTTGGGGCCAAGACAATCCTCCCTGCCCTCTTGCTCTCCTGACCAGTGGCTGAAGGCCAAAACCAACCCAGACCATAGCCAAATATAAATTTGTTTTCTGACCTAGGACCCAAATTAATGTATTTTGTTTTTCCCAAAGGTACTCTACCATTTTCCAAAGCAGTTAAAGTCAACTAATCCAGAACATCAGAACATCCTCAACTATCCAGGACTGGGTGGGGTGGAGTTGGGGTGAGGACCACCCAAGGAGGACTGGGAGCCCTGCTGGGTCATGAGGGACTGGTGAGGTCTGGGCAGTCCACACTCTTGAATGTGTGTGGCAGGAGGACTGGCCAGTGCTGAGACTGGATTTTACAGCAGGAGGAAAGGAAGGATATGGCTTATACCAGGTCTGCCAAATTCACCACACAATCCCCTTATAGCCTTTCATCCAACCATCCATCCATCCATCCAACCATCCATCCATCCAGCCAGCCACCCAGCCAACCATCCATCCATCTGTCCATCCCTCCATCCATCCTTCCATTTATTTATTCATTCATGCAGTGGATGTGCTAGTGAGAAAGACTGACAGGTTCCAACCCGTTTGATGCTTAGGTTCCAGTCCTCTTTGGAATAAGGCAAAGTCTATAAACAATACAGGGGAAACAAGCCATTGGTGCCCAACTGGCTACCTGCACAGGATAGAGGCTCCACAGAAGCACCTGCTGGTCTTTTGTTGTCTTTAATAGCAGCCCTCTCCTTGCTTTGGGACCCAGGCCCAAGTCCAGAAGCGAAGTCAGGTTATCTAGGTGTGCAACGGGCAACACTGTGCTGTGCTCTGAATTTCCCCAACTGGGCCCCAGGGTCTCTTCCTCCTCCCTCCACTGTGTTCTCACCCAGCAGGCTCCGGGCCCCATGTGACCAGTCACTAGTGGAGAGCAGACCCACAGCCACCGGGTGTCCTTTGCCCATCCTGAAGACTGGGAGGTAAACTGGGCCATGGCCACCAACAAATACTCGAACATCGTCTGGGCGCCCAGCTCTGGGCTCAGTTACCCTGAAAAGGGTATATCCAGCCCCAGAAGGGAAGGGCCCTGGTCTGCCTTCTAGAGCTCTGGTCCCCCAGTATCTCAGAGCACTGAGAAAGAGTTACTGGAGAAACGAATGACCAGGCTGGGCAGACTCTAACTTCTGGATAGTTCGAGCACAGATGATCAGTGCGTGGCTGGTCAGCAGGGAGAAGAGGAGCGTTGGAGGGTGGGGAGGTGGCGGCGAGTGTGGAGGTCAAAATAAAAGGTTTCTATTTTCTAAATTCAAAAAAAAGAAAAGATTTCTGGGCCCAAGTCCCAAGCTGTGAACAAATCACTACAGATCCTTTCAAAACCTGACCCAAATCATCGCAGACCGCTTCACTTGAGCACCCTGAGAGCCAGCCAGCCAGTGGCAGCCTCATTCCAGTGTCTCCGCTTCTGAGAGCCAGCCAATGAGCGAGAGCCTTACTCCCCAGCGGTAACGCTTCGGAAAGTCAGCCAATCCCGAAGCTCCAAGGCTGAAAGTCAGCCAATCCCGAAGCTCCAAGGCTGAAAGTCAGCCAATCCCGAAGCTCCAAGGCTGAAAACCAGCCAATCTGCAAACAGACCAGTTTCTGAAAGTGCGCCGATTGCTGAAGAGCGTACTTTCCCTGCTCTATAGATCAGTTCTTGGGTTGCGGTGAGTCCGTGTTTGCTTGTAAGTAGAGACTCTGTTTCTGCAAGTGCTGAATTCTACTTCAGTGTTTCAGCTACACGTCCCCAGCGAGGAGGACTTGCACTCAAAACACGTCCCAGCGGCTGCCGAGGACATCCGTGGTACCGCCCCTCACCGCCACCGCATGCACACCAATGTGTGCTGGGGCAGGCTCCCTGGGCCCCTGGCATCGGTGTCTGACGGGTGGTTTCAGGGCCTCCCGGTCACTTCTCTAAAATCCTGTCCTCTTCTTTCCCCAGCTGTGCCTAGAAGGATGCGCGTGGGGGAGGTATGTCCATGAGGTCTTCTGTGGGTGCCCACAGGCAGGAGGAGGGGCTCAGCCTAAGGGGGATCCACTGACAAGAGACAAAGCTCTGCTCTCCCAGGGCTGGTCTGAGAGGGACAGTGATGGATGGGAGGACATCTATGATATCACGTCTGATTGGTGTGACATGGTCTGATAGAGGAGGCAGGATACCTTAAGAGCACTCAGCAAAACTCTAGAGCTCCCAGGCCACATCCAGTTAGACCCCTCTTCCCTGGATGCACTAAGTGTTGAGGTAAGTCAAGAAGTGCGGGTAAGTCAAGAAAGGCTTCCCATGGGAAGTGAGGCTGAGGGGGATGGAGGGCAGACTCTAGCTGGCACTTTGGGTCAGGGGAAAGAAGAGGACAACACAGCTCACCCCTTTCTGTCTTCGCCCATTCCTGTCCCCCAGTATCCTGCAGGCTAAGTCTCTGGTGGGGTGAGCCCAGAGCAGGAGATCGTTGCAGAAGAGAGCTTTTGTGGGCCTCAGGGTAGAGGAGGGAGGAGGGCAGGATGGGGGCATTTAGAGTGGCAATAAGCAGAATCAGCCTGCAGTGACGTTTCTTGCCCTGTTTGCCCCTTTCTCCCCCTCCCCACAGAGGCCTATCTCTGCAGCTCCCCTTCGCATCAGAGCCTCAGTCTTCCCTTTGTGCAGTGGGTGCGGCACTCACTCTGTCCCCTTCCTGCGGCACCTGCTCTGTCCCCTTCCTGCAGCCTGGCTACTCGTGCCCTGTCCCTTGGCCTCCCAACCCCCACCCCATGCAAACCTCCAAGAGGCTGATTTGCATAACACTTTGCCTCTGTTTGCCTGGTGGCTTCTTTTGGAGCCAGCCAGGAACTCCTAGGTTTTGGCTCCAAGGAGCTCTACTCCGTGTCTATCTGCCTCAGGAGGATGAGGTTCCTCAATCCTTCTTCCTGGAGTCCAAGCTGGGACCAGGGTAAGGCCGGCAAGGTGCCTACAGTGGAAAAAAGAATGTAAAGAAGGGGTCACTCTTCGGTGCCAAGCCTGCACTAGCAAGACTCTGAGGGTGAGTGCTTCCTGAAATCTCACACCCTAGATTCCTCGTCTGCCTCCCCTGAGCCCCTGCTGGGAGTGTTCTGGCCTTTGGGGTCTGAAATCAAATTTCATCAAATGTGCCCTAAAAGCTGTTAGTCCGGAGTCTGTCCTTGAGCTGGCCTAGGCAACCCCCTTCCCTGGCCCCTGACCCCTCTTGGAGGGGAAGCTGAAACAGGTAGGAAGAAGGATTGAAGTAGGTAGGACTGTAAGATGAATATGAGGATCAAGGATAGGAGGGGAGCCCCCACCACAGCCCAGAAACTGAGAACCATGTTGAAGGGATCTCGGGGTGACCTGCCTGCGGAAGGAACCAAGCTGGCCAGGCTGTGATTGGGACCAATGCTGATGTGAAACCCAAAACTCTGAGTTGAATTTGACCCCAGAAGGGTCCGAAGGGCTCTGGGAAAGGCCAGGGTTTAAATCCCAGGTCTCTGATAGGACTTAACTGTGAAAAAGGGGGGCTATTGTGTGACCCGGAGAGACAAGGCAGTAATGGTCCCTGACTGACTGTGTGGGCCCGGTGAGTGTGTGTGTGTCCCCGAGCTGCACACCTAGGCCTCGGTACCTGGCCAGGCACTGGGGCGACCTTCCCCCTCTCTTGGCCCTGCCCGTTCTTCGCTCTGCAGGTAGCTTTATCATTTCTGACCCCTTAGGATATCCCTCCTACTTTCAAAGTGCATCCAGAGCCCAAAACCCACTCTGTGCTTGGGTCGCTATTTGTGGTCTCAGAAAGTATCTTTTTGAGTCTAGTTGAAGGAAAGTATGCCCCTGCTCCCTGGCCCCTTCTAGTGATCAGATGGCAGGGGTCTATAGGCCTCTGTGGTTAGAACAGGGGGTGAGTGTCCTTCTCTGTCTGGGGAGGTGCTGAGCCAGAGCTGGGCGCTGTGTGTGTCTGTGTGTGTGTGTGTGTCGAGGTGCTCCTGGATTATTCCAGGCCGGGCCTTCTGCATTCTCTGCATGTCTGGGAGGCCTGAGCTCACTAGACAAACAGCACCCTGGCAGCTGGCCTGCAGGGTATTGTTTCCAGGAGGTGCTTCCTCACTTTGTTTGGGAAAAGGTAAAAACAAAGACAACAAGGCTGAGGATTCGGAGCCTCACAACTGGCCGGCCAGAGTGTGAAGTGATCCCAAACTCATTGCCTCCCCTATTCCTCCTCCCAGCTCTCTTGGGGCTGGGAAACTCCCAGGACAATCTGGACCCAAGCTGCCCCCCTGACACTTAGGAGACCTCTGATTGGCGGGCTTGTGCCTCACTTTGGCTTGCATCCCTCCAGTGACAGGGAGCTCACTGTGCCCCAGAGAGTATGAGGGGGTAAAAAAACAGAACAGACTTTGGACATAGGCTGAGGTGGTGACCTAGGGAGGCTGGAGGGACATGCCTATAAACCAGAACTGGTGAGGTAGACCCCACAACACTGACCCTGCAGCTTCGACAGTAAAGGGGAACAGTATGCCACCTTAGAATGTGCTTCGGTGTGTGGAGTATTTGAAGCTGGACATTTCAGGGCCAGCAGACTCAGGAAGGGCTTTTTACCTCCTCCTTAACTGCCTAAAAGAATTTAATAGGGGGCCTGTACCAAGTAGAGAACTCTAGTTACTAGAGATAACTTTTTACATCAGAAAGACTTATCTGCAGGGCATGGCCAACATTTGTTTACCAAACATTTGCTTTTCTCATCTTCCTGTGAATTGTCTTCCTCCCTTTGAAGTCCCAGACCCCTGCCCCCTTCTTAGCTCAGGATAGCATATAAGCCCCCATTACCTGACTGCCATGGGGAGTCTCCTATTTTTATGGGGTTCCTGTCTTTATGAAATGTGTTTTTCTCTTGTTAATGTCTTATGTCAATTTAATTATTAGACGAGCCAAAGAACCTAGAAAGGAAGAAGGAGTTTTCTGCTCCTACAACAGTGTCTGGGGCCCGCTGGCCAATGAAGTAAGTCCCAGGGAGAAGGCGCCCCGCTCAAAAAGAAGAAAGACCTTCTCTCAGCAGAATTGGCGGCCAGTGATCTGGGGGATTAATGAGTTTTCTGTCACTGGAGGAGTACAAGTGGAGAGTAGCTCATAGGTGGGGCTGTGAGGGCTTCCAGAAGGGCCCCTCCTGATGGGACAGGACCCTACTGACAGTGGCAGGCTGGGTCCGAGGACCCAGAGGGGATCCAGTAGGACCGGCGAAGAACGTCCTTGGCTTCACACAGGATCGAAATCAAACACAAGCCAGGAGGAAGTGAGAGCAGAGTTTATTTTATTTTATTTATTTATTTATTTTTAAGATTTTATTTATTTATTTGAGAGAGAGAGAGAGTGAGCACGAGAGGGGGGAGTGGGAGAGGGAGAAGCAGACTCCCCGCTGAGCAGGGAGCCCGATGCGGGACTCGATCCCGGGACTCCAGAATCATAACCTGAGCTGAAGGCAGTTGCCCAACCAACTGAGCCACCCAGGTGCCCGAGAGCAGAGTTTATTGAATAGCGTTAAGTGATAGAGTACAGCAGATGGAGGTTCTGGGAGCCTCAGAAAAGGAAAAGGGGGTCTCCTCGCTGCTTGGTGTTAGGGGTTTATATTGGAAAGGGGTCAAGGGTACATGTTCCTTCAGGAATCCAGGGTAGGGTCTGATCAAAGGTGAGTGTCAGGTGAACAATAGGTGTTTTTTTCCATAAATCACCGAAGGTAAGGGGGTATTGATGCCAGTGTTGACTGAGGTTTGTTCAAAGCTACTGTCTTGGAACATGTTTGGGATCCAGTTCCTCTTAGATGTTATCAGGTGTTTGGGGGCCTAGGATGAAACTTAGAGAATGGTTAACTTTCTTGTCTCGCCTTGGAGTGGGATCATAGCTGCTTTGGTTTATTCAGATGCAAAATATAGAGCATGAGTTGGTGGGACTTAGGAGAGAAATGGCAGCAGTGAAGGCTTTCTAAAACCGAGTCCCATAACCTGGAAGAAATGGATGCATTCCTAGAGATGCATCAACTACCAAAACTGAACCAGGAAGAAATAGAAAACCTGAACAGACCTATAACCACTAAGGAAATTGAAGCAGTCATCAAAAATCTCCCAACAAACCGAGTCCCTTCAGTTTCTCTATTTTACTACCCTGGGAAGATGGCCAGGAAGGCTCTCTCCTCCCCAGATTCCAGCTGGCCTGTCTGAGAGAGGGCTGGGGGCTGGAGGGATGGAGCCGGGGAGCCTGGGCATTGCCTCAGTAGCCTGCTCGCAGGACAGGCCTCTCCCCCTGGGCATCAGTAGTTGCCCTTGGCTTCCTCCCCAGGTCTGTTTCTGTGCCAGCTCCTGTCACTCAGCAAATTCTCACAGCCAGGTGAAGGCAGGATTGCAAGGGAAACCCGCACTGCCCAGCATAGAGCAGAGCACGGCAGTGCCCTCAGACTCTTCAGGGCGGGTCCTCACCTCCCTCTAGGACCTCTTGGATCCAGCTGAGTGAGGGGCCTCCCTTCTCAAGGTCCAGACCTGCTGTACCAGTGAAGTGTCTGGGGTCTGATCGACAGATCTTGCCCCTCCCGTGCAGCCAGCCTGGCCTCTCCCAGGAAGAACTCCTCCACGGCCAGGCTCTGGGAGGGCCCGGCTGCCTCACGGATAGGTGCTGATTGATAGGGAATGCACAGGGGAGGTTGTGGGGGCCAGAAGGGATCCTCCTGAGTCCTAGGATCCTATAGGTGGGCCTGTTCTGGGTGTGAGGCAGCAGGGACCCATTCAAATGAGATGCAGATCACCCTAGGGTGCCCCAGCCAGTCCCACTTCCTCTTCCTCCTGTCCCAGGGAAACCACACTGGGTCTGAGCAGCCACCAAGGTGGCTCAGAGCTGGGTCAGGCTCTTCCCCTCAGCCTCGCCCTCAGGAGAGATTCCTTTCCTCCCAAAGTCTCAGTTTCCCCAGGTGAACCCATCTCTAAGAGAGCTTGTCTCAAGTGAACTGAGGGTTTAAGCCAGGCCTTGGGGTGAGGTGGCTTAGAGGGTGGGGAGGTCTTGGAGGCCAGAGAAGGCTGGAAGCAGTCTGGGCCCTAGGGCCTGACATCCCAACAATGTGGCCAGTCAGCCTGTAGCTCAAAGGTGAAAGCTGGTGGGCCTGGGGGTGCGCATGAGGTGGGGACAGCTTATGCTAGTGGTATACAAAATCAGGATGGTGGGCGCTGTATACCCCAAGTGCAGGCAATAAGAGGGGGCATCATATGCAGAGAATTTAAAATCAATAATAAAATAAAGTCTGTCTGCCTTTTATTTTCACCCTGTGTTAGCAGTTTTAAACCATGTCAGTGATAAAACAAACACTCCTCTCTGGAAGTCCTTTATTGGTCAGAGTTCTAAACAATTGCTACAGTTACTACTGAATTTTTATAATAAATCAAATAAGCTTCAAATTAGCACCTTTGCTGCTTATTCATGAATATTGTGTTGCACATTAAAGTTCACCCAAAGAATTCCCTGTTACACACGTGCTGCCAGCACACGTTTGCAGTTCCTGGAGGTCCCCACTGCCCCTTCTAAGCCATTCCTGTCTCTGCCCCTGCCGGACAGAGTGCTGTGTGTCAACCGTGGGTTCTACATAAGCAGGGGTAGCCCGGTGATTGCAGACAAAGGAACAGAACTTGAGTGCCTTCAATTCCACCACTCTCGGACTGCTTGGAGGTTTTATTTCTGTTTAAAATTTAAACTAGTTAAATTGTGCAAAGTAAGATGTGTAATAATTTTTTTTTAAAGATTTTATTTGAGAGAGAGAGCGCGTGTGCGCTTGCAACTGAACAAGCAGGGGAGAGGGGCCAAGGGAGAAGGGCAGAGGGAGAGGGAGAAGCAGGCTCCCAGCTGAGCAGGGAGCCTGATATAGGGCTCGATCCCAGGACCCTGGGATCATGACCTGAGTGGAAGGCAGACACTTAACCAGCTGAGCCACCCAGATGCCCCAAGAGGTGTAATAATTTTTATCTGATAAATGCAAAATTTAGTTCATATGAAATATATTCGTTTCATTTCATCATCTTTACAGTACAATCATGTCAAGGAGGGAAGTATTAAAGAATGGTCCACTATGAGAGTCAAATGCGCTTGAGACGCCATTGGCTTGAGCAGCCCTGCAGAGGGAGACCTGTCTGCTTCTCCACGTGGGGGACCCTGACCCCAGGAGGCGGGCAGGGAAGGCGCTCAGCCTCCCCAGACAGAGAAATGGCCTCCGCTGCCCTTCCTGGCCCAGCAGAGGCACCAACCCCCCTTCCAGCTTCAGCTGTGGGTGAGATTCCCCAGAGTAGCCTGAAGCCACCCCATTGCACCAGGTCAGAGGGGCAGGGAATGGAATGGCTTCAGCTTAGCCAGGAGCAAGCTCTGATAAGGAGCAGAGGTCCCAAGTGGCCCAACCTCAGCCAGAGAGGGCAGCCTGGAAGGCGTCTAGAAAACCGAAAGGTGCCCTCCAGCCTTGGCCTGCATCTCCCATCCTACCCCACCTTCTCCTGTGCATGGTTGGAGGGGTATAAAATATGCCACTGTGTCATAAGGATTATTTTGAGCTGAAGATATTTGAGAATCAACACATATAGGAGGGGGCTTTTTTTCTGAACGTCCTCTTATCGGCCTAAAATCAGAGCCTCCGAAAAGAATTCAAGCATCATAAATCTCCTCCCCAGGAGTTTCACAACCACGGAAGATTGACTCCTGTCACCTGAGACCAGGATAAGAAATCACCTAGGCGGACATTATCACAAAAGGACCCTATCTCCCATCTATTCTAGAAGCCCATTTATCTTCCCTAAAAGTCATTTGTTTTCCCACAACTGTCGTTACTCCCTCCCCCCTCCCCCTGTCGAGATGGTATCTAATATCTGACAAGGGACAAGTATCTGAAATACACAAAGAACTCATGAAACTCAATAGCAAAAAAAAAACAAACAATCCGACTAAAAATGGGCAAAAGACCTAAACAGAGATTTTTCCAATGAAGACATACAGATGGCCAACAGACCCCACATGAAAAGATGCTCCACATCCACTCGTCATCAGGAAAATGCAAATTGAAACCACAATGAGATGTCACCTCACACCTGTCAGAATGGCTGTCATCAAAAAGACAATGATCATGAGTGAGAAACCCTCGTGCACTGTTGGTGGGAATGTAAATGGGTGCAGCGACCTTGAGAAACAGTATGGAGGTTCCTCAAGAAATTAAAAATGGAACTACTGGGGTGGCTCAGTTGGTTAAGCATCCAACTGTTGATCTCAGCTCAGGTCTTGATCTCAGGGTCGTGCGTTCAAGCCCCGTGTTGGGCTCCACATTGGGCATGGAGCCTACTTAAAAAAAAAAAAAAAACGAACTACCATATGATTCAGCAACCCCACTTCTAGGCATAGATGCAAAGAAAATGAAAACAGGATCTCCAAGAGAAGCATGTACTCCTGTGTTACTGCAGCATAATTCAGAATAGCCAAGACATGGAAACAACCTAAGTGTCCATCGATGGATGAATAGATAAAGATGTGGAAGTCCTTTATTGTATGCACTGATACACTACATTTTGAATATATTCTATATAGTTTACACAATGGGATATTATTCAGCCATGAGAAAGAAGAAAATCCTGCCATTTGCGACAACATGGATGGATGTTGAGGACATTAAGCTAAGTAAAATGTCAGGCAGAGAAAGACAGATACTGTATGATATCATTTTACGAGGAATCTAAAAAAGTGGAACTCATAGAAACAGAGAATGGGGTGGTGGTTGCCAGGGGCTGGGAGGATGGGGGAAATGGGCAGATGTTGGTCAAAGGGTACAAACTTTGAGTTATAAGATGAATACGTTCTGGGGATCTAATGTACAGCATGGTAATTATAGTTAATAATACTGTATTATATACTTGGAATTTGCTAAGAGAGTAAATCTTAACTCTTACCACCACAAAAGAGAAATGGTAATTATACGGCGTGATTGGAGGTGTTAACTAACCTGGTCATCATTTTGCAACACATAATTGTATTAAATCAACACATTGTACCACTTAACAATGTTATATGTCAATTATATCTCAAAAAGCTGGAAAACAAAATAAGGTGATATATGAGCCCCAAATTCTAACTGCTTCTTTGAGCCACATTTTCCATGAGCTCCTTGCATTAGTACATGAATAAACTTTATCTTTTCTCCTGTTAATCTTGTAACCTGTCAGTTTAATCCACAGGTCCTCAAGCACTGAATCTAAGTAGGTAGAAGAAAAGTTTGTCCTCCTGAACAGGATTATAATAAAAATAGTACTAGGTCACATTTGTTGATCATGTACTTTATGCCAGGCCCTGTCCTAAACCTTTGTATGTGTTATCTAATTTAATTCTCCAAATACCCCTTTGTTAGCTCCACTTAATAAAAACAAAAATTAAGACATAAAGAGGTTCACTTGCACAAGGCACCAAGCATAAGCTGTGGAGCTGGGATTTGAACTTAGTCATACCCAGAGCTCAAGGCTACGGAGCTGGGCCTGGGCCACAGGTGCTGGGAGTCCTGCTTCTGACTCTGCTGCCGCTGGCCTATAAACTCCCCTTGAGTGTGATCTGTCTACATGGTTCACAGAGACAGTGTCATACTACAGGAAGAAGCCAGTGGCTGCAGGGGGAGGGACCCTGGGCTGAAGCCCTAAGACTTGGGTGTGCCACCCGTCTCTGCCATGGCCTTGCTATGGACTTTTGGACCACTTGCTTGTCCCGTCTGAGTCTCAGTGCCTCAATCTCTCATCTATCTGGTCTTCAGTCTTGAAGATCTGAAGACAGGATGTAAACTACATAGAATATATTAAAAATGTAGTGTATCAGTGCATAAATTATGAGTCCCAGTGATGGTTTGACCACATCTTAGCATCAACATATAATGATTGCCTAATTGGCATATTTATCAGACCTATAGCCAGATTTGAGGGTGTCGTGGAACCTGCATATGTGCCAGTCCTATCAAGAGCAACACCTCCTCCCTGCTCGGCAGGGAGTCTGCTTCTCCCTCTCCCACTCCCCGTTTGTGTTCCCTCTCTCGCTGTGTCTTTCTCTGTCAAATAGATAAATAAAATCTTAAAAAAAAAAAAAAAAAAAGAGCAACACCTCAAGTTTAGCTAATTTGCATATTGCCAATCATAGTGAAGAAATGAATGGCAACTCCCTTAGGGGAACTGTGGTAAGATTTTTAAAAATATTATATATGTAATTATATATAATACATTTTCTCTGTGATATAATATATGTAATATATATCTACACTATATATATTCCTGGCACAGAGTTCCTAAAACCCTTGGAATTTCCTGATAGGAGTGTCTTTTGTTATTCGTAACAAGCTCTTGGGGGGCGCCTGGGTGGCTCTGCCTCTGGCTCAGGTCATGATCCCAGGGTCCTGGGATTGAGCTCCACATCAGCATCGACATCGGGCTCCCTGCTCAGAGGGAAGCCCGCTTCTCCCTCTCCCACTCCCCCTGCTTGTGTTCCCTCTCTCCCTGTCTCTCTCTCTGTCAAATAAATAAATAAAATCTCTTAAAAAAAAAAAAAACAAGCTCTTGGACTATCCCTGAATTTATACTAATGAGGTGACTTAGGGTGGGGGGCCCCCAGATAGTTCAGGATGGGGGCTGATCACCAGGATGGGGGAGGATCACTACCAAATACATGATTAGAGAGTTGGACTTTTCAACCCCACCCCCACCCTGACCTGGGAGGAGGGGGGTGGTGCTGGCTACTGGATTATAAAAACTCTTTAAAAAAAAAAAGATTTTATTCTAAAATTCTAAAAGTGGAGAGTGGCCCGGTGCTGGTGGAGAGCCAGACAAGAGGAATAAAGCAGATTGCTGAGTGGGTCGGAGCAAGCACCTGAGGTCTGCACCTGCAGATGCTGTTCTGTTTGGATTCCGAAGTTACTCTGAAGCCAGCAGAATGAGTGCAATGTGTCCACTGCAGGCCGACGCACAGTTTCTCCGTCTGTAAAATGAGGGAGCTGACTGAGGATGACCTTCGTGTCCCCCTAGTCCAATTCTGACCGTTTCTTGGGGAGAAAAGCGACCAGGAGCCCAGCACAGCTCACTCACACCTCCGCCTTCTGCTGCCTATGACCACACCTCCACAAGCCCTCGCCCAGCCCAGCCCCAGCCAAGGCCCAGTAACAGAATTCACATTCCCCAGTATCGCCTTCTGTACCCCAGGGACCCACAGGTGACTCAGACCCTGTCTCTACTATTTGATTGCTAATAATCATAATAGCCACCCCATTACCATCTGTTATTGTAGGAACAGCTGTGTGTCTGGCATATAAACGTGAACATACACACATGCATCTTGTTTAATCCTGACCACAACCTTGAAGATAGGCATCACTTCCCCATTTTACAGATGGGGAAACTAAGGCTTGGATAGTGCTCTGGGATTTGCCCAAGATCACCAAGGAGTAAGAGGGGCCTGGGATAGACTCAAAACACTCCATAGTTTGAACTTCTATGGGGAAGCCAATTGAAGAACATGCTAAAGGGGTGCCCATTTTCCCTTAATCAGACAGGTTTTCTCAAGATGCTATAAACTGGTTTGTGGCCAGTGTCCCTGCACACACTTCAGGCTAAAGGTCCTGGGCGGCTTCCTGTCTGGATAGTTCTGTGTGTGTGAGTGCTCAGCTGGAACAGTCAGGCCCTTTTCCCCCTCTTCAATGCAGCACAGCCTGATAGCTAGAGAGCTGAGCTTGGACCTCCATTGTGGGTCATCATCCAGACAGAGCTCAGGGGCACACAGCTCACAGGCTGAACTTGTGTTGTCAGGTTTGCCCACACTGTGTGGCCCTCCTCCCTGGAGAGATGCCCCCTCCAGCAGCTGGCTTGGAGCATCTGGCCACGCCTGAGAAACTGAACTGAAACCACCTTGGTCTGGGGCTGGTGTGGTATGAAGAGTGCCTCTTCCGAATCCTCTCTATCAGGAAGTAGACGCCTGGGACACCGCGGTCATTCCCCTCAAGGGAACAAACGACCATTCTTGATATGTTGAAATACTTTTTAAGCCAAGAAACTGCTGCTCTAAATTTGCTAAAACTGGGTCAATATTTGGCTTCAATCCTCAGGACAAATACCAGTATGGAGAAAAGTTTTATAGTTGTGGATGCTCTATAGACCAATGAATGCAACCAACTACATGTTGTCCAGATGGGCAGTGAATAGGGTGTTTGAAAATGTTATCTCTCATTTGTTTAGAAGCAAAAGGCACATTTTTAGAAAGTATTTTCAGGGTGCCTGGGTGGCTCAGTCGGTTAAGCAACTGCCTTCGGCTCAGGTCATGATCCTGGAGTCCCGGGATCGAGTCCCGCATCGGGCTCCCTGCTCGGCAGGGAGTCTGCTTCTCCCTCTGACCCTCCTCCCTCTCATGCTCTCTGTCTCAAATAAATAAATAAAAATCTTAAAAAAAAAAAAAAAAGAAAGTATTTTCAAAAAGAGGCAAATGGAACAGATGAGGCCGAGAGTTGGTGACCAACGTTCCATAACAAAACTGTATCTTTGTTTGTTTAACAAGTTCTTGTCCACCTCCAATGCCCTGTGAGTGCTTTCCCAAGCGAGGGAGCTTTCTTGCTGAGGAGGGAGGGTTTGGGAAGCTCTTTGGCCTCTCCTCCCCCCAGGATCTCCCCATGTATCTCCCAATGCACCGAGCATTAAATAACACTGCAGTTCCCTGGGGATCCTGTGGGGGCATCCTTCCCTCGCTTGGCTGACACATACACTCAGCATCCATGCTGAGGGCCCGTAGTTTAATGCACTGGGGTCCATGGCATTTCAGAATTCTTCACCATTTTATCTTTGAATTTGTGTAAACGAAGTCCAGTGGTGGTGATGGAGCCCGTGCCCGGAGCTTAGAGCCTCCTGCTCACAGCAGGCCCCACCTCCTGCCACCTCCCTGCTTCGCTGGACGGAGTAGTTGGCTGTGGCTCACTCACCCTGGGGTGCACGGGCCCACTGGGGCCCCTGTTCCTCCCCATCCGGCCGCCCCTGGCCGTCCTTCCACAGATGCAGCAATATGGTGCGTCCGCATAGCGACATGGACAGGGCGAGCCTCTCTCCCACTCGCATCCGGCTGCCTAAGCATATCCTGTCCTGGAGATTGGGACCTGGGTGGGGACCCCAGGCCTGTGGGAACGGAAGATGCCTGACTTCCTGGGGCATGTGGTGGCTGGCAGGAGGCGCAACCTGGTCGCTGGTGGGCCCCAGGTGAGCGTGCCCTCCTCCACCCCCTACTGGCAGGTCTGCCCTGTGGGTATCCCCGCACTGGAAGGAGTGCACCGGGCAGTAAGTAAAAAGAACATTGTAATAGTTGAGAGAGAAATCGCAGAAAGAAGGAAAAAGCTTTCCTTCTGCTTTTTGAACAAGGGACCCTGTAATTTCATTTTGTACTTGGCCTGGCAAATTATGGAGCCAGTCCTGTATGCAGTATTGTGCTGGGGCCAGCGCTCACTGGCTCCCAACTCCATGATCAGTGACATCATGTTAGAAGCTTGAAAAGAGCCATGGTGATAATATTAACAATACAGAAATCAGGCAAATGCTGCAAAACAGGACTTTTTTTTTTTAGAGCTGGTTGTTAAACATTTACTAGCACGCCATTGCACAGAGCATTAAATAACACTGGAAACTTCTTGTTCTTGTTCTTTTTTCTGACTAAACCTGCAGGCCCAAACTTCTATGGGGACAGTGCAGAGCCATGCAAGGAAGGCTAAGGGAGAAGACGGCTTACTCAGTGCCAGGACTGACCCAAACCACTTCACCACTGCCACAGGGAGGAGGAAACAAGCTCCCAGAGAAGTAATGGGACTCACCCACGACCACACAACAGGATAGCTGCTGAGCTCACGTTTGGACCCAAAGTCCTAGCTGTTGGGAGAGGCTCATTAGAGCCACAGGGCGCCTGTCCCTGCACAGTGTCTAGCACAGGGTTCTGAGTTTCAGGAGTAGACTGGGATGAGGGTGCTCAGAAGGAGGGGAGCTGGGGGAAGGACCCGGAAGTCCCAACCCTGCAGTTTTATCCTCTTCCAGGATCTTCACAGCCTGAGGCAAAAGCCTGGACAAATGAGCAGCAGGACAGAATGTTCCAGCAGCCACTGACTACATCAGAGGCACAAATATTTGCTAAGCCCAGGGGCCTCCCAGACATGCTGGCAGGATTGGGGAAAGCAAGTGTATGGAGACTCTCCCTCTGGGGCCAGGGAATCCAGAGAAGGGAGAAGCCCCTTGAAGAGATGTCCCCTGACCCCATTCTTTTTGTCATATTTGTATATGAGTTTCTCACACCCATAAGTATGTAAAGTCCTGTCACAAAGCACCTTCTCAGCCATGAGCAGAACAGAGAGCTGACGCCCATTTTACAGATGAGGAAACTGAGGCCCACAGAGGGAAGAGAATATGCAAAGGGGCTGGGAAATGGGAGAGCCTGAGGTGGAGACAGGACCAGAGAGCTGACACCCAACACCAATAGTCTCCCACTCTGGGCGGGGTCTGCTGCCCCCTACTCAAGAACTTCCCTTGAGCCTTGTAGGCTTGGACTAATTGCTAGTCACTGACCGACCCCCAGACCATCTTCTCTGGTCAGACCCCCCGGCAATACTTGCTTCTTACAGCTCCCCTGGGCTGCTCCCTCTCCAGAGGATCCTCTCTTCTCTTCTTACCTCCCAGCTCATGGAGCCCTTCCAGCCCCACACCCTCTCCTAGTCCTGACCTTCCTGCCTTCCCTTGACCTCCAGTCCGGGAAGCTGTCCTGCACTGCTCCTATCACAGGGCTTTTGCCCTCTCACGAGTGGGAGCATGAAGGACTGGGAAGCAAAGGTCTGGATCCTAGTTGCAGCTCTGTCACCAACACACCGGGCGACCTGGGGCTACCCTGCTCTCTCTGAGCCTCACTCAGATCGCTTACCTGGACTCAGCTCACCTGCCTCACCAGGGAACTGAGAGTCTGGGTGGGAAAATCCTGGCAGCGGACACAGGCCACAGCCGCTAGGGTTCTTGTTGGCATCTGCATTGTCCCAACTTGGGCTCCATCCAGATCCATTGTCATCCAGCCACACCTTGTTATTGACTTCTGCCTCTTCCCTGGGGGGCAGGGGGGAGGGCTGTGTCTGGCCTGAGAACTCAGCTGGGGTGGCCACCTGCTCTCCTCCACTGGCCCCAGTGAGCCAGACCTGGGCATAGGGCTGGGGGCTGGGGGTTGGGGGTGGGGTGCTGCAGCAAGAGAATTTGGAGCCCACCTTGAGTCCCAGCCCCGAGGGTTCTGCCCTTCAACCCTCCAGGGTGTTAACAACTTTTCCCAGGCAAGAGCAAACTCCCTATCCACGCCAGCAAAATTAGAAAAGGCCCCTGGGAAATGCTGGAGTCTTTTTTCCCCCTAGGCAGACTCTTGGAGGGCCCAAAGAAGCGCTCCCCACAATACCTAGAATCAGAGACTGTCACAGCAATGCGCTGTATTGTACAGATGGGAAAACTAAGACCTAAAGAGAGAAGGGGACTTGCCACCACCGCAGTGGAGACCCTAGTGTGTTCAGATGGAGGGCCCTTGTCTTGAGGCTGCGTGGGCCTACTAAGTTCCAGTTCTTTAGTTTGAATGTTATTTTGAGTTGCTTTGGGGGCTCAGGCCCTTTCGGAGTCACCGCCGCCACTGCTCTGCGTCTTAGGACGTCTAAGGCGGAAAGAGGACCAATCCCCGCCGGCGCCGAGCGACCTCCTGGAACTGGTTCCGAGGCTCCGGACTTTCGGATGCCCCAGGACTTGGCAGCGCTCCCAGAGTGAGGGGGGCGGGCTCGGGGCGGGGCTACGGGGCGGGGCCGGCGGCTATGACTCCGCCCCCGGCCAGTCCCCGCCCGGGTAAACAGGCGGCCACGGCGCCTGGGGGCTTCTCCTGCAAGCCAGGCGCCGAGTTACATCACGGTTCCCGGGAGCTTCCCGCCCCGGCGGCCAGGTCCCCGCGGCCCTCGCCCGCCCGCCCGCCGCCGGTGTCCGAGGAGCAGAGGGTGGCGAGGCGCCCGCCTGCCCGGGACCGCAGGGCAGGGAGGCCTCCGCGCTTTCTCCGGAGGCCCCTTGAGACTTCGTGGAAGTCTGGCTCGGCTCGAGGGTGAGGGCTGTCCCTCGGCCGCGCAGAAACTGCGCCTCAGTTTCCCCATCTGAAACCAGGGGGCTGAGTTAGGACTGTGTGTCTCCCAGCTGGGGGGATGCGTCCTGAACCCGGGGCGAGGGGCGGCCCCTGGGATGGGCCGTGACTCTGGGCGCGCTTTCCACTTTAGCCGGGTGGTGGGTGCTCGCAAAATCACGTGGCCCAGAACGCAGTCGCGGCCCCCCGAAGGCCTAAGACACCACTCAGCCACGCAGAGGACGGATGACTTTGTAGTATTCCCCTCTCTCTCCACTTGCTGCGGACACAGACTCTCTGGGTAAAATGAAAAACATAGTTGCAGCAATGCCACCCTCCCAGCGGGTTCGCGCCAGCGCTGTGGAAAAGATACTGGGTTGCACAACCAGGAGGGAGTTTTCCGCGCAACATCAACAGCTTCCCCCTTGAAGCCTGAGAGGAACAGGCTGCCTAAGGAGACAGGGGCACCTCGCGCTTGGGAGACGCTCAAGCAGAAGGTGGGCCAGAGCTGGTCAGGGAGGCAGTAGAAAGGATGCTTGCTGGGATCTCCAGAGGCTGCCCAGTCCTGGGGCTCCACGATTTGGTGGTTCTGCAGCTGCGCTGTCCAGTAAGAAAACCCCTAGCCACATGTAGCTACTGAGCACTTGAAATATGGGGTGAGGACCCACTCTCAGACCCCCCAGAGCTGGCATGATTATTTTAAGACATTTGAGATTCAACCAATGCAGAAAAAAAGCTTCCTCAGAGCTTCCCTTATCTGACTAAAAGTATCAACTGGGAAGTGAGGCTACATAAATCCCCTCTTCAAGAGAGTTTTGTGGCCTGGAAGAAGATGAGAGACCATTCATACCTGTATAGACAAATATTATCACAGACTTTCTTATCTTTCTTATGTTCTCCTAAAAACTTATTTGTGTTTCCTAAAGAAATCTATTTGTTCTTTAAAAGAAGTGGGGGTGGCGGCGCCTGGGTGGCAGTCGTTAAGCGTCCGCCTTCGGCTCAGGTCATGATCCCAGGGTCCTGGGGTCCAGCCCCATGTGGAGCCCTGCGTGGGGCTCCCTGCTGTATGAAGCCTGCTTCTCCCTCTCCCACTCCCCCTGCTTGCGTTCCCTCTCTCGCTGTGTCTCTCTCTCTCAAATAAAATAAAAATCTTTTTTAAAAAAAAGAAATCTATTTGTTTTTCCCATTGAACTTATTTCTCCCACTCTCTTTTCCCTACTAAGGTATGTAAACCTCTAACTGTAATTGTTCAAGGAGACTGCTGCTTCCTTAGTTGGCTCCTGTATGAGGAGGAAATACCCTTTTTTGTCCAGTTAATTTCCCTTTTGTCAATTTATTTTTTTTTTAAAGATTTTATTTATTTATTTGAGACAGAGAGAATGAGAGAGAGAGAGCACATGAGAGGGGGGAGGGTCAGAGGGAGAAGCAGGCTCCCTGCCGAGCAGAGAGCCCGATGTGGGACTCGATCCAGGGACTCCAGGATCATGACCTGAGCCGAAGGCAGTCGCTTAACGAACTGAGCCACCCAGGCACCCCCCCTTTTGTCAATTTAATCTGTAGGCCCCAGCAGCTGCACCTCTGAGGGTAGAGGAGAAATTTTTTTCCTCCCCTACAGTCCACATTGATAAATGCAAGAAGTGTAAAATACACACAGGATTTCAAAGACAGCATGAAATAAAAGAATGTAAAATATAGGGGTACCCGGCTGCGTCAGTGGGAAGAGGATGCGACTCTTAATCTCAGGGTCATGAGTTCAAGCCCCATGTTGGGTGTAGAGATTATGTAAATAAATAAAACTTTGAAAAAAAAAAGAATGTAAAGTATATCATCAATAACTCCATATATTGATTACATGTAAAATCATATTTTGGATAAATTGGGTTCAATAAAATATATTACTAAACTTAGTTTCACCTGTTTCTTTTTACTTTTTTCATGTCTACTAGAAAAACTTTAAAAGACATATGTGGTTGGTATTATATTTCTATTGGAAAGAACTACTAAATGTCAGGTAACCTTGTGTCTTTGGGTTTACTTTTACCAGGCAACCTCACAAGGCTTTATTAACTGAATGCTCTGTGGCAGGTCCCGAGCCGCTTTGGCAGTGGGGGGTGGAGAAGGATTAGGCACTGTGCCAGCCCTCGGGGAAGCTGCCAAGCCCCTCTTGGCTCTCAGCTCAGCCTGGCTGGGTCCTCCTGCAGTCCTGCCTTCCCTCCTCCACAGGACACTCAGGCCAGCACAAGGCTGGGCAGAGGGTTCGGGCCTGCCAGGGCTCTGGGAACTTAGGGAAGGAGCTTCACGCAGGCCAAGGGTTCAGAAGACAGTGTGGCCAGTGGCCAGGAACCATGGCCGGCCCTCGAGAGCCGTTCCCATGGCCAGGACCACAGACAAGTTGTTCAGCTGCCCAGTCCCAGCCTCACTGCCCAGCAGCTCCTGGCTGTCTCCTCGTGGCAACGGAGCCCACCACCAGCCGTGCCAGCACCACCTGGTTGTGCTGGGAGAGGCTCCTCGGCTCGCTCATTCTCTCTGCCACCTCCTGTTCCCCCCAGGCTCTGCTCAATTCAAAGATGTTTCCGATAATCATTCAGGGGTTTCAGGGGTACAGGCTGCAGTTTGGGGACAAAAGATACCTCAGACTCAAAAAAAAAAAAAAACCCACCAAAAAAACACCACCACCCAAACTGCAGCTGGTGTTCCTGATTAGCAGCCCACACCTAGCAATTTGGAGGGACGGTCCTGCCTGGTGTGACCCAGGTTTAACCCATGCAGCTGATACACATGTGACAGCTTTACAGCCCTGTAAAGCTACCCAGACCTGTCCATAATTAAACAACCTTATCTAACTTTGCTGTTTCTTCTCCTATATAAACTTGTCATAATAGCGGACACTCGTATCATGCTTTTCAGGCACTGTGCTAGTAGCTTACAAAGCTTAATTCACTTAATTCATTAAGTTTAAATTTAATTAATTCAACAACAACCCTGTGAGGGAAGCCCTACTATCCTCCATCGTTCATGGGTGAAGAAACTGAGGCACAGAGAAGTTAAGGCAGGTCACACAGCTAGAAAGGTGCAGAAGTGGGATCGAAACCAGGCAGTCTGGCTTTAGTGTTTGTGCTCCAAATCACTTCGTTACACAGCTTCTCCCAGGATGCTGGAGGAATCTATTGTGTTTTGTTCTCCTCGACTGCTTCCTCTGCTAACCCGTTTATGATAAACCCGTGACACGTGCTCGTGGTCTAAAAAGTGTCTGAGATTGGCTTCAACAGATGAAAAATGATGAGATGGGAAAGGGATCAGACTCGAGGGGAAAGAAAAAAATCTGTCATTCTTTGTCCATTTCTCTATATGGGTGGCAGAGTGCCCTAAGAATGGGTCAAGCTGTGAGAAGGTAAAGCACAATAGAAGGGTGCTGTGGCCAGGGCGGCTAGATGCCCCCAGCTTAGCAAAATGCCTGGCCGGGCTCAGAAACCTGGAGCCGTATCTGGTTTGCACATATGTGTGGGGGTGGAGGGCTAAACTGCTATGAATGAGGACAGGAGGACAAGCGTTTCAGAAGGGGAGAGGGGGTTCCAAAAAGAAGATGCCAGCAAGCTGTGACCTGAGTGGGGTGTGGCCAGACAGGAAATAGCTGAGGGGTTTGAAAACAAGATGGCCACCGCCTGTCTGCCTTGCTCGTTCTGAGTTGGGATGTTGATCTTCCTCATCCTCCTGACCCTTGGTCAAAGTCTAACACCAACTCTGCTTCGTGCCAGTCAGTGCTGAGGGGCTGAGGGGCTGGAGAGAGGGGTCCAGCTTGGGGAGCTGGAGGCCATGGGCACGTGGGGAGCTGCTGGGTGGGAAGTCTGCCTGGAGAAATGTAAGCTGCTCTGCTATCCTCAGAGTTATGGGGAAGGGGGTGTCGCCAGGTCCCCGCCACTGGCAGGTTGGGCAATGCACAAGGGTGTCCAGCCGAAATGGCATCTAGCCCCTAAAATCCAGTACATGCTCTGCTCCCAAGTCAAGCGTCCTGGTGCAGGGCTCTGTCTGCCCAGAGTGGTTCCTCTGCCCAGGGCGTGTGGCTGGCAGCGGCCCTGTGGGGAGCCCCCGTTGAAAGCCAAAGAATTAAGGCCCCTCAGGCAGCAGTCTCCTGGGTCCCGCACACACTGTGGGTCCTGGGCTTCTGCTCTAGACCCTCCAAAGTAGGAGAAAGCCCCAGTGGGACTTTCTGGGCCTTCCTTATCCTGACTCCTGACTTAGCCTCCCACCTTTTCCTGAGGCCTCCCTAGGCAACCTCCTCTGGGCAGCCTGCCTCTGCAAGCATATCCTGGCCATGGGAACTCAAAGACACAGAGATGGGGCCCATGATGGGAGTCGCTAACAATATGCTATGAGCAACAGAGCATCTGAGTTTGCTAACTAGGGTTTTGGTATTGTTTTAAGAAGTTAGAGCTGACTCAAGAGTTTGTTCATTTATTTATGCATTTGTTCCTATCGTTTATATTAACCCATACACCAGATACGTTGGTTTTCTAATTTAGTGTCGCAACGTATCTCTCTTGTTTTCTAAGTAGTAAGTCCACGCCCAGCATAGAGCCCAATGCAGGGCCTGAACTCACAACCCTGAGATCAAGACCTGAGCTGAGATCAAGAGCCAGACACTCAACCAACTGAACCACCCAGGAGCCCCCATATCTTTGGGTATTTTTATTTCCAAATTACCAATGAGGAAATTGAGAGGCAAGGGGTAGCTGGTACTCAGCCCCTGTCTGGATTGTACTCCAGCTCAGCCGGGGTGGGGCTGGGGCAGCCTGGGCTTCGACCTTGAACTGAATGAGGGGATGAGGGAAACTGGGTGCTCCTGCGGGCCACAGACCCACAGAAGAGCCACAGTGGGCAAAGAGGGGCTTGTGAAAGAGAAGGCAGCTGGGGCTCGCACAAAGATGGGAAATAGGGAGGGAGGGGATGGGGTGCTCTCAGGGCCTCATGGAAGCAGATAGAGGCTAGAGGGATGAGAGGCTGGTGGGTGCCCAGTGGGAACCGCCTTGCAGAGGTCCCCTGGCATAAAGTGATGGGACTACCTTGAGGGTGGGGTGGGTTGCCCATGTCTTCTCCACTGAGCTGAGCAGGAAGGAGGGACTCCAGCTGGGTGAGCTGGGCCTTCCCCCATCCCTAGACACTGTCCAGGGCTGTTGTCTGGACGGGGACCACCTCCGTCCCTGGCAGGTGGGAGTGGATAAGCAAGTGAGTGTCTCGAATGGCGCTTTTCATTCAAGATCTTCTACCTTCCTCCCTTCCACAGTAAGAACATAAAAAGGCATAAACAGGGATACCTGGATGGCTCAGTCTGTTAAGCATCTGCCTTTAGCCCAGGTCATGATCCCAGGGTCCTGGAATCGAGTCCTGCATCATGCTCCTTACTCAGCGGGGAGCCTGCTTCTCCCTCTGCCTGCCGCTTCCCCTGACTGTGCGCTCTCTCTCTCTGACAAATAAATAAACAAAATCTTTGAAATAAAAAAAAGGCATAAGCCCCATTTTAGAGACAAGAAAGTGGGCCGACCAGGGCGCCTGGGTGGCTCAGTCAGTTAAGCATCTGCCTTCTGCTCAGGTCATGGTCCCGGAGTCCTGGGATCAAGCCCCGCACTGGGCTCCCTGCTCAGTGGGAAGCCTGCTTCTCCCTCTGCCCTTCACCCTGCTCATGCTCTCTCTCCCTCTATCTCTCTCAAATAAATAAATAAAATCTTTAAAAAAAGAAAAAGAAAGTGGGCTGACCATGTCCAGCTATGTGCCTGAGGTCACAGAGTTAGGCCGGGGTACAGCCAGGAGGCAAACTTGCCTTTGCTGGTCTGGTGGAGGAACTTGGTGCAAAGCCCAAGGCCGTGGGTGCCACGAATGCGGTGGGGGGAGCAAAGCTGGAGAGTGGGGAGGGGGTGATTGAACATCCCCACCCCAATGCCCACCCTCCCAGCACCTCCTTATTTTGAGCCAGGGCCTTTTAGGGCCCTCCTGCCTTAGGTGACTAGCGGTCCCTGTGGGCACACCCAGAGGTCACGCACACCTCAGCCTCCCAGTCACCCTGAGAAAGCAGATGAGCGGATGAGGGCAAGAATGCATGACAAGCTGGGTCTGGAGGTCTGTCTGTGCACAGGGGTGCTCCTGCGTGAACGTGACAACCTTGTCCTCGGTCCTCTCAGCTCCTGGGAGTCCCGCCTGGCCAGGAGGCCTCCATTCAGAGGGAGGTGCCAGGAGCCCAGTGTTGGGAGTGAGGAACCCTAGGCTCGCCTGACTCCTGGATCTGCAGCTTCCTGGTGGGGAGACCCTGGGCAAGTCCCTTCACCTCAGCTTCCTCCTCTGCACAGCAGGCCTATGAAGCCGGAGCGCAGGAGAGGGCTGTGCAAGACAGTCCACTCAGCTCCATGAGCTGTAAGTCTCTGCAATGGTATTCTCCTCCTTACAATTAGAGTCAGCGGCCCTGGACAGAGTCCACAGGCGGGGTGGGGGGAGGACAGGAAATGAGGCAGGTAGAGGAGGGAAGGCTGAGCAAGGGCTGGAGAGCAGTGCACACCCCGGGCAGGCCTGTACTGGAAGGGGTGCTCTCGCTCGTCCCAGGCCAGACAGGCCTCCACAGGCATGAGCGCCACCAGCTGCACAGCCCGGCTTCGGACCCCCGACCCCTTGGGTTCACCTCCTCCAGGAAGCACTGAGCATTGCTGTGTCCCAGCTCACGCTGGGGTCCCCATGTTCAAGCCTCACTTAGTCTGCCAGATTGTCCCATGACATGGGTGACAGTTATCCTAATTTTATACCTGTATGAACGGTGCTTCTGGAAGGTGAAGTGACTCGCCTAAGGCAACACAGCCAGGAAGTAGCAGAGGCGGGATCTGAGCCAAGGAAAGGCCCCCATCTTCCTCCACCACTCCAGCGCGCAGTGTGGGCCCCCTTCCCTCCAGTCCCCTGGCCCCAGGAGCACATTACTGAGACCTGGGAGGGCCCTCATTCTGCCTGTCTTGACTTGTCATGGGGTGGGGAGCCTGGCATCCTGGGGGAAGCAGATCAGGTCACAGTGACAATCCTGGCTCCCCAGGGCTTGGCTCCTGGGGGGTGGGTGGCACTCTACCCCACTGAACCTGGAGCATGGGGTCAGTCCATCAGGGAGCCCCTCAAAGTCCACAGGGGTGCTGCCCACCTGAGGGGCTGCAGGAGGGGCTGCCGGAAGCGGCCCAGTTCTGGGCAGCTGCTGAGAAGGAAAGAGGGCTGTCCATGGGGAAAGCTGTGGTGGGGTGCGTACCCGGGGCCGGGCTGGCCTCTCCTGTCCAAGCCCAGACCCATTTCTCGGGTTCACCAGCGTTCCCTCCCACCTCCCACAGTCCCCAAAGCCCAGCAGAGCAGTGGGCACAGTCTCCCCAGTTCCCCCAAATGGCTTTCTGAACCCTTTGCCCTCGAGGGCTTCATGCTGCCACTTCTGGGTACAAACAGGGACCATGGTCACAGGCAGGGCTCAGGCTGACCACAGCCTCCGCTGGGCTGTGGCTCATGGGGCAGGTCAGGTCGCAGGAAGGTGGCAGGAAGCCCCCGTGACTCCTGGACGGGGCCGCTCCAAAGGTGGTTGTGGGTAAGGAGGGCCCTGCCTGGCACAGCAGTGCCCCTCCGGCTGCCCCCTAGAGACACAGACACATGCACGTGCCCCATCTCAAGGCCTTTTATCCCTATTAGGGCTGTCCTGGTGTGTTTACTGGCTGTTGTCTCAGAATTGAGATAGGGATGGGGACAGAGCTGGGACTGGGAACCGAATGGGGGTGAAGATGGGTGGGGTGGGGCTGGGGCACCTGGGGCTGGGATCCAGAGGCTTGAGAGCAGGAGGTTTTATTGGAAGGAATTCCCTGCCCCCTGCCCGCCAGCAGTGAGCCTTTGCAGGGTATCTGCCTCTCCAGCCGCCAGGGGAGAGGCTCACGACTGACCACAGCCGGCCAGCGGCCCCAGGTGGCCTCAGCTTGGGGTGGGGCTGACTTCCTGCCTGGTTGGGTCCCCCGCGCCTTTCGCACTGGTTACTCAGGCCTGACATGCACTCCTTCCCCCAAGCCTGAGCAACAGAATGCCCACTCCCCGGGCCAGGGCTGCTCTGAGTCTGGGGGAGGGAGACGAGATGTGGCTTCCCTTGCCGCTCACCCCCTGCACGGTGGCCTGGGTGCCACTGCCTCCTGGTCCCATAGCGCTATTGCTCACCCCACACCCAGCCTCTTATAATCCTCCCTGGCCCCTGGGGGCTGTTACTCTTATTGTCCCTGGGTCAGAGATGGGGAAACTGAGCTCAATCAGGGCACATCTCCACCTGCGCCTGGCCCTGGAGCCACTCTACCGTGCTGTGACCCCACACACTCTGACAGTACCTCAGGACTTACCACCTCCTTTTGTCTCTTGCAGGAGGCCTTCCCTGACCCCACCAGCCACAGGCCACCCCCCCCACCCCCCCTCAGCTCCCTGATCAACCCCAATTGGTTTTGCCTCCTTCCCTAGGGGAACTTGGGGACTTGGCTGTCCTCCTACCCTTCCCTGCTGCCCGCCCGTGTCCCTGATTATCTTAGCCAGCCAGGGGTCCCTGCATAAGCCGAGCTGGAGAGGAGGTGGGTGTGGGTGCGGACACATGGCCCCAGGGATTGCTAGCAGAAGCCCTGTCCCACCTGGGGCTCCGCTGCCTCCCAGCCACCCTACTCTAATCCCTGAGGGATTCTTCAGTTGGGTCCACTGCCCTGTGCGGGGGAAACCCATGCCAGTGAGTGCCAGGGGGCATCTGTAGGTGCAGGGAGACCCACAGGGGCCTTGCAGTCTGGCCCCTAAGCCTGCCTGGACTTGCCCTAGTCCTGGGCCCCTGAGGTCACAGAGACCTCCTGAAACCCCTTCCCAGGCAGACGGGCCTGATGAGGTGCTAATTCCTGAGCTAATTGGAGCCCGAGTGAGCTACAGATGGCCTGGCTGACAGGAGGTGGGGCCTGCACGAGGGGAGGGGGCTGCCAGCGAGGGCAAGCAGAGAGGCCCAGGTCCGGAGCCGGCTGTTTGCTCAGGAACTGTTGACTCACTGTGCTGACCAGCTGCTTTGAAATGCAGCCCGGCCCCCTCCATACCTTGGCCCTGGCTTTCCCTCCACAGAAGGACTCGTGTTCTGAGGCCCTATTTGTTCGAAGGGTTCTTCATGGAGCACTTTGCAGGGGCAGAGTGCTCTGCTCTGGGGAGTCCTCAAGGAGAAGGGAGGCCCACCACCCCGTCCTGGGGCCTCCAGGCCTATCTCGGCCCAGGCAGACACCGGGTTGGGTGCCGTTGGAGGCTGCTTGTGAGAACAGAGGTGACATCACTGGGTCATCCTGGAGGGGTCTGGGTTCTCACCCCATGCTGGCCCTGACTCTTTCTGGACCTTGGCCTGGGCCCTGTCCTGAGAACAGGCCTGTATGGCCTCCTAAGGGGCCAGAGAGCCTGGGGAGATAGACTTGTGCCTGGTGACCACAGAAACCTCACAGATCAGGGATGAGATTGACCCCCCAGAGAGAGGGCAGGGGAGTCAGAAGGCCATTCTGCTGCAACCAGAAAGGCAAACAAGTAGTACCCTCCTCCCTCCCACAGGTTCCCTGCTTCAGGGCCCCCTGCACAATGCAGTCATTCTCAGCACCCTGAAGCTAGGGGGCACTCTGGTCACTTAGGGCCAGACCCCGGCCTCAGCAGGGCAGCGTGCGGCTGTTACTCACATTGGCCTGCGAGTCTCAGCAGACCCCAACTCTAGCCAGGGCTCCCCATGGCTCCTGACCACCGCATTCTGCATTCTCTCTGGTCTCCAGGCCTTTCTTGGGGCTGTTCACCCCACCTAGCATCCCCTCTCTGCTCCTTGCTACCTAGTTAGGTCCCCTCCACTCTGCCGGCTCTGAATCCCTCTGCATCCCAAACTGCTCCATGACCTCCGGCTTGACCCACACTGCCCCCCAGCCCCTGCTCCTCCTGCTCCCCCACACCCCTCACCGGGCCCAGGACCCACACTCACGTAATCAGGAGAGAGAGCTGGGAGGCTAATCCTCCCCAAACTGAGAGAGATGATGGATATGAAAGGTAGTAATACCAGCTTACTAACATGGTAACACTTGCTCTAATTTTATAAGTGCCTATTTCTGGGCCACACATTGTGCCTGGAACTTTCTGTCCCTTCCTTCTTACGGCAACCCTCCAGGAGCTTTTCTTGTCTTCACTTTCCAGTGACGAAACAGAGGCTCGGAGAGGCCACATCATTTATCCGAAGTCACAGAGCAACTAAGTGACAGCCTGGCAACTCCCAAGTCATCCCCCTCACAAAGGGGGGGGGGTTGTCATTATTTTTTTGCCAACCTGTTTCCTTCTTCCCCCTCCCTCCCTTCCTCCCTGCCTGTTACCCTCTACCTGGTGAGCTTGCATCATTACTAGGGCCCCGCAGGTCCAATTAGGGGGCCTTCCCAAGGGAGCTGAGGCAATCCCTGCCCCAAGGGGTCCTCCCTGAGTCAAAGTTTTAATTAGCCATCACTGCTCTTCCTGAAAGTCTGACCTGCTTACGGCTACACCAGCCCAGCCTGGCTTTGCGGCAGGAGGCGGACCTGGCATCCAACCCAGCGGCACAGCGAAGTCACCCCAGGACAGCGAGGGGGCGTGCCCGGGCCCCTGTCCCACCACAGCTCCCCAGGTGGACCTCAGCATCACCTCATTTAATCCATTAAATGGATTAATAAATGGATTAAGTCACTTAATCCATTAAATGGATTAAATAAATGAAATGCACTAATATTTATAAAGCACTTAGACCAGTGCCTGCTACCTAGCAAAGGGCTATAGGAGTATTAAGTTGAAAACACAAAGAGTGAGGGGCAGGATGGGGCGCGAGCTATTCTTGGACGTGAAGATGGCATGTTCCTGGGTCACCTGGCAATACTGGGTGGCCAGCGTGCGGGCCATCAGCATCTGTAATGTTTGCCCCCTTGTAACGTGGGAAGCTTGGGGCTTGGAGGAAGGGAATGAACAGCTATGAAGAGGAGGCTATGTGCCAGGCACTGCTCTGAGCATCTTATATACTGCACGCGGCCTTATGAGACGGGCTAGCATCCCATTCTACAGATGAGGCAACTGAGGCTCAGACAAGCAGTTAATATGCCCAGGGCCACACAACCACTGAGAGGCAGGGCAGGATTTAGACCCAGTGTAGACCCAGGGATTTAGGCCCTGTACCCTGGGAAATCTGACTCCTCACATCCCCCACATCAGGCCACAGGGTGGTGGTCAGTAAGGTCAACAGGCCACACCTCCAGTCCCTGAAGAGGGAAGCGTGCACCTCTCTGCTCCCACTCAGCTTCCCCCAACCTCCCAGAAACCTGAGGGCTCTGAGTATGGGTGTTGGTGTGGAGGGCCGTGGAGGGCCACGGAGGGTGGCTGGAGGCCCCTTTCCTGGGGCTGGGCTGTGAGTCTAAGCTGCGGTAACGACAAGGAGTTCTGAGTTTGCAGAGCTGAGGCACCATCCCCCAACCCCTCCCGGGAGCATGAGGCCTCCCGACCATGACCCTGGCCTCAGCCGGCCAGGCCGAACGCCTCCCCTTCAGCAGCAGAGAGCCATGCCAGCCCCAGCCAGAGCCAGCCCTCCCGACGCGGTTGCCTGGTAACTGGCCCTAAGTGACAGAAACCCCAGCAGGCCAGTAATGAGGGGGCAGCGCCCACCACCTGGCCCAGACCCCACTGCCCCAGTGGCCTTAGGAAGGTTTCGATGGACAGTCCGCCCCGCCTGCCCACGGTAGGAGAGGATGTGCTCTGGCACTGGGGGAGGGGGCCTGGGCAGGGCCAGGAGGAGCTGTGTTGGCGGCCCCCCAAGACCTTTGAACTGGGGAGCTGCAGGGAGGTAACTCCCGATGGAGGCCGAAGCTAGGTGGGCACTGGGCAGGAGTCAGGGCTGTGGGTACAGCCCGCCTAGGCCCAAACCACCATCCTGCAAACAGCTGTGCTGCTCTGTCCAGGGCACAGAGGTGGGGGGAAGGGATCCCCAGAGAGAGGGCCTGGATGGGGAAAGGAAAGGAGGTGATTAGGGAGGCTGGCAGAGGTCCAGGCTCGGGCTAGGGGGAGCAGTCTGCTGCAGCACCGAGGGGGAAATGCATCAGCCTCTCCTCTTTTCCCTGAGCTCCCCCTCCTCTTCTCCTCACACCCCCAAGCCCAGGCTAGAGGCCTCCAAGGAGGGGGCTGCCCGCAGCTGGAAGCTCAGGTGGAGCTCAGCCAGGTGTTTTTCCATCCTGGGTCTGGGGACAGAGAGGGAGAGGGAGAAGCAGAGTCAAAACAAGAAGGCAGCTGGTGTGCAGACTGGACAGGCCTTCGGGCGACATGGGTTCAAGGCTCGCCTGCCCCAGACCCTGGGCACGTAGCTGCCCCTCTCCGGGCCTCAGTGTTTCCATGTTGAAATGGGCACTGGCAGCAGGCTGCTGCTGGTCCGAGGTTTGGTGTCATGGGTCCTGAGAGGCTCAGAGGAGGGAGTGCAGGGGCTTTAGGGGAGCTTTTGGCAGTAGGGGCTCCCTTCAGACACTCATCTCTGGGCCCAGGCAGCTTTCTGTGCCCGTCTTCCCTCTCAGATGAGCAGAGTCCTCCTTTGCCATTAATCCTTCACTCCCTAACCATGGCCCCACTCCACCCTGCGCTGGGCAGACCCAGGCCCTGCCCTGGAAGAGGTCCGTCCCCAGTCTAGCAGGGGAGCCAGGCTGGTAACCCGGCCACGTTAGCACAGGGAGCTGCGGCCAGGCTGACGGGCTAACGCGAAGGGGAGTTTAGAATGCTATGAGGCTCCAGAAGAGGTGACCAAATCCAGCCTAGAGCTTTGGAAGGCTTCCTGGAGGAGTGGGTCTAACTTGAAGACAGGTTAGCAAAGAAAGAGCTGGACGAGCAGCAGAGGCCAGGGCTCTCAGCCAAGGAGAGCATACTCCAAAGCACAGAGGTAATGCCCCAGCAAGGACCTCGGGCTGGCGCTGGGGGCTAGAGTGGCAGGCGGTTGGAGAGGGCCGGTCAGGAGGCAGGCAGAAGCCTGACTGGGAAATTGGATCTTGAGGGTACTGGGGAGCCATGGGAGGCTCCCAGCTGGGGAGGGGAGGGATTACAGGGTCAGATGTGGGCATTAGAAAGACCTCTCTGGAGGCAGGAAGGTAATGTTTCCCACTGTTTCCAGCACGGAGCCAGACAGAGCCAGTGGCTGGGCTCTGGCATAGCCAGAATGGGGGACACTACCCTGACTCAAGGCTTAGTACCCTATTCCTCAGGCCTCTCTTGGGCAGCCCATCCCTACACAAGCACACGTCACCCCAAAATGCCATGGTCCGTTTCACATCTGTCTCTTTCACTGCACTGGGAAACAGCACTAGAAGGAAGGATGGGAAGGATGGTTAATCCACCCTGGCTGTTAATTAATCAGAGTGCTCCCCATTCCCCTGCACTAAGATCCCCAAATTATTGTGTGTGGGCTTTTTCTTTCTAGCCAGTAGGCTGGCAGGCACCGTCCTCCAGAGGAGCCCAGTGAAAGCCCATCTCCCTTTCTTGATCTTGGGGATCCCCCTCTGAGAGACTCTGATTTCCTCTGGAGATAGAGCGGGGCTCCTCCAGAGTCTGGGGGCTTCCCACTCCCTGCTCGCCTGGCAGAACGGCAGGTCACTGCCTGCCTGGCCCTCCCCACAGAAGGAAGCTCTGGTTTGCCTGCACATCTTTGGGAGGTGGCAGACTTCACCCTGATGAGATCCCATGGCCCTGCCCCTCATGCCAGGTCCCGTCCAACCCAGGCTCTCTAAGCTACTGTGAGTCCAGGCTGATGGCCCCTGGTTCAGCCCAGCCCTCAGGCTTTGTGTGCTTGAGTGGTAGAGAGTTCCTGACCACCAACTCTACCAGAGCCTTCTCTCCGAATACTTTGGGGTCACACAGTTCTTTGGGGGGAGTCCCAGCTCCTCCATTTCTTGGCTGTGTGGGCGAGCCACTTCTCCCCACCACCCCCTTCCTCTAGAGCTACCACCAGTTAAGGTCTTACTATAAAGCAAGCTGTGAACTCACTGGATCTGCATGAGACCTGTGGTATGTTCTCATTAGGCCCATTTGTCTGATGAGCAAACTCAGAGGTTAAGGGGCTGCGTTAAGGTCAACACAGCTCAGTAAGTCAAACCTCAGTTTGCCTGTTTCTCAAACCCTGGCCTCATATGGTTGTTGTAAGAATTAAGTGAGATGTCTATTAAGTGATTGGCCCAGGGCCATGCTCCAAGTAGGAGCTCCTGGCCTGGCCTCCCCTTCCTCCCCACTGAACTATTCCTCTGCTGAGTGGGAGTAGGGAAGGGAGCAGGGAGCAGACATGGCAGAGTGTTGCGACAGCTGTCAGAGGGCCTCCCTGGAGGATGCAATGTGTATAGCTGGGTCTGGAAGGATGGGAGAGAGCCTTGCTGTGTGTCTCAAGGAAAGGTGCCACGCTTCTCTGGTTCTCTGCCTACACTGTGGCCGCCAGCACCACATCTCCCTCCTCTGGGCTAAGAAGCTCCTGGGAGGCAGGAAAGAGATTTGTAAATAGCAAGTGTGGCCTCATGGGAGGGAACGACATTATTAATAACTATAGGTCCAGCTGAGGTTGAGGGGGGGTTGACCTTTTACCTCGCCTTCCCAGAGAGCCGGGGGCGGGTAATCAGTGTCTGGGGTGGGGTAGAGGAGCGCAGACTCGGTGTGGCAGGGTGGGGGGGAGTGTGAAACCTCCCTTCCAGGCTTTTCTATGCTACTTTTCTTCGTTAACCCCACCCAGGAAGCCCACAGAAGGACAGACTGCTCCCTTCTCTGCTTTTGTTAACACTATCCCATCCAGCCATGATACCATTTCTCCTCTCCAAGACCACCTCCTAATAAACCCTCTGGGGCTCCCAAGGCAGTCACCTTGGATCCATCAGCCTCCTTCATCCAACAGACCAGACGCCTCAGAGCCACTTTTCTTCACAGGCTCTGCACATACATGACCCTCAGGGTAGAGAAGAAAAGGACAAAGTCTGGGCCTTCGGGGGCTCACAGCTGACACCCTACAGAGCTTTTTATCATTTACAAGCAATTTCCCACCCGGTTTTGTGCAACACTCACCTCCGTCTGTGAGGCAGGTCTCATGGTTCTCATTCTGCAGAGGAGGAAACTGAAGCTCAGAAAGTTACAAAGTGTATCCCAAGTTCCCCTTTCTTTGGTAGTGCAAGGTAGGTGGAAAAGGAATGGGCATGATTAAGGTGGCTGCTGTCTTTGTGAAGTATCCCTGAATTAAGGCAAGACTCAGAGTGGGGCCACAGAATCTTAACTGGCCCCTAGGGTCTCCCCAGGCTCATCCAGGCCTGGGTGGGTCCGACTCAGGCTCAGAGAGATTGGAGAGAACACCAGGTGATCTGAGCACACAACCTGAGAGTCCTAGGCCCTAAGAATTGAGAATACTGCCCTCCTCCCACCACCCCTGCCCCCCAGCAGTGCAAAGGTGGGAGAATGGGTGTTGTGCTAAAGAACGGTGAGGGGGAGGGAGGGCAGAGTGGTGAGGAGCAAGAGTAGGGATGAATAGCCTGTGAACTGAGGCTTGGCCATGACCCCCAGTTGTCACCCACAGGTGTACTTTCCTGATGTGAAGGTGTGGGAGCCAGGAGATCTGAGTTTTTATTCCAGCCTGCTGTGTAACCCTGGGAAAGCCCCAACCCTCTCTGAGTCTCTGCTCCTCAGATCTCTCCAGACTCTCAAGACCCTCCAGCTCTCAACTGATACTCGCTCCCCTCCCCCCAGGTGACCTCCACTTCCTCTTCCTTTTCTTACCTGCAGTGTCCAGCCCCTCCTCAGCTCCAGCTGCTTCCTGACTCTGGGAACCTATGGCCTCAGGCCTCCTCTGCCCTCTGACTCAGGCAGCCCTGACCTTTGGGATCTGAGCCAGTGGCCTGGGTGGTTTTGCCCCATGAACTTGCTCTGACCTTTGGCATGGCCACCTGCCTCCCCCCTCCTCCACTGCACACACCTGCCCCTAGTCCTTGGGCAGCCCAGGAACTGTGAGGGACCAGGTTTCTTTAGAGAAGATAGCAGCATCGAGGGGCTTCACATCCAAAATTAGATGGCCCAGGGAGTCAGGGCAAATGGAGACAGCCCATCCACCCCTCCAGCCCCTCTCTCTGCAACATACCATTCCTGGCTGGGAACGCTCCATCCCATCCCACCTCCCAAGCTTCACGTGTTCAGGCCTGTCTTAGTGAGGGAGGTTTGCCAAAGAGGTTGAGGTACCCACTGAGGCCACTTAGCAACCGCAAGCCCCCTCATTCCTGGCCCACTACAGTGATGGAGAAATCACCCCTTCCTCACCTACACGTGGTGCCCTAACAGGGATTGAGATACATTTGTCTGGAATTTGCCCTCAGTGGCTGCACTGAGATGCGGGGACAGACTCAGGAGCCCTTCTTCAGCTCCCTAATGCAACTAGTACTGCTCAAGGCAGCCAGAACACCCACTGTGTGCCAGACATCTTAATACAACCTCTTCTAAGCCTTTACACCACCACCACTAGGATAGAATTCCACTTTTACTAAAATAAGGAAACTGAAGCCCAACAAGGTCAAGAGGCATGCACGAGGCCACGTAGCTAGAAAGTGGCAACGAATGAATGATCTAACGGAGTGACTGAATGAAGGCGTGTGCTGGGCGCGCTGAGCAGCGGCTCGGGGAGTGCGATGGGTACAGACCGTGCACAGCACGCGCGACCGGGTCCTCGTAGAGCAGGCCGCCGCAGGCCCTCCGCAGCCCCGGGCCCAGGGGATCGCGGGCTCCCAGAGGCGCGGCGCGGCTCAGCCTCCACCGCGCGGGCCGCCCCGCCCCCGCTCCGCCCCCAGCCCGCCCCGCCCGGGACCGCAGACGGCGCCCAGCGGCGGCGCGAACGGCCGCGAGGAGGGTGTCTCCGCGCTCGGTGCTCACCGCCACTTCCCGCGCAGGGCCCGGCCGGACAAGGACCCGCGACCTCCGCGGGGCTGGAGGATGCGGCCGCGGCCGCGGCCCCCGGCAGCAGCAGCGGGAAGCCCGGCGCCTTGCAGGTAGGAGCTCGCCGGCTCGGGCGCGGAAAGTTGGGCCGAGTTTGCGGGCGGCGCGTGGAGAAGGGGCGGGTGGCGCTGCCCCAGGGCGCCCCTACCGGCCGGCCGGAGCATGGAGCGCGCCGGGCCTGGGCCGAGGTGCTGCCGCTCCGGGCTGCGGCGGGCCCCGGGCTGCGTTGGGCCCCGGGCGGGCGGGCTGCGGGGTAGGGGGCGCGCGGCTGCTCCGACTTTCCCCGGACTTCGAGGCCCCCGGGGCCTGGGAGCGCCTCGCAGCGCTGGCGAGGCTCTGGCGCCGGATCCGGCGAGGGGCTGGCGAGGAGGAGCTCCGGCTGAACCCTCGGGCCTCCCAGGGGGCCCCGCTCACGTGGACTGCCGGGGCGGAGATGTGGGGGCGGCGGGGGGCTGGGCCTGGGGTGGAGGGCCGCGGGCTCTAAGGCGCCGCGGGGCCCTGGACGCGCCCTACTGGGAGGGTACGGCCCTGCGGTTTCCTCGCTACGGCTTGACTCACCCTCTGGCCGCAGCCCAGGCTGGCGGGATCGCCCCGAGGCGGTGGCTGCCCGGACACTGCGGCCAGGCCGCCCCCAGCTCCTGTCCCCCATCCAGTCTTTGGGTGTCGGCCCTCGGGGCTGGGTGCGCGGGCCTTCCTGTGTGCACACGTGTGCGGGGCCCGAGCGAGGGGAGAACGCAGTTCTGGAGGGGCGTACGCAGTTCTGGAGGGGCGTGTGTGCAGATGTGGGCCATGCACGTCCTTGCAGGCACGGGTTTGCATGCGTGGCTGCGGCCTATGTATCAGCCTGCTGGGGTGCACGTGCGTCCCAGCGCCAACGGACAGAGCATGGGGACACCCGGAAGCCCGCGGGGTCAGGCGCGGCGGCAGCCCCAAAGCCAGGTTGGCGGAGGGCCCGAGGCACCACGGTTATGGGCGGGGCAGGTAGAGGGAAAAGGTGGTGGAGGCGGATCCTGCGACCCTTCCCCCTCCAGCGGAGCCTAGGCTGCGCCAGGTTCTGTAGGGCCCAGAGCCTCAGCTGGGGGAGGTGTGAGGACGCCGGAGGGGTCCTGACTCAGCCCTCTAGGGGAGGCCAGATGCCAGGCCCCAGCCTGGCAGGATCGCTCTCCTCTTCCTGGTCTTTCCCAATTCCCAACGTCCCTGGCCTTCCGGAGAGCAGCTAAGAGATGGAAGAGCTGTTTGTTTCCCCTGATGCTTAGGGCAGGGATGGCACAGTGGCGGTGGGCTCTTTTTCTGGACCCTGCCCTGGGCCCTGGCCGAGGTTGGTCCTCCCAGTCCAGCTCCAACCTCAGCCAGCAAACGGCTTGGTGGCCCAAAGGGTGATGTGACCTGGCTCCCTGGGGTCCCGTCCTTCTCCAAGCAGTTGCTTGTCTCCTCCGTGAGGTGTGTGTGTGTGTGTGTGTGTGTGTGTGTGTGTGTGTGTGTGTGTGTGTGAAGGAGGCACCTACATTTTGGCTACGGTTTGAGTGGGGAGGGGCCTCCCTCAAGGGAGTGTACACTGGGTTCTTTCTACTGGCTGGAGGTAAGGGCAGCCCCATACCTTTCAGAGTCCTGTGCTGACTCCCTAGAGCCCCATCTCTCCCTCAAAGACCCCTGAGGGTCCCGGGTGGCTTCACTTCTGTTGGCTGGGTCCCAGGGTGGAGGGGGAGGCTGTCTCAGGAAGTCTCCAGGGCAAAGGGCTCGCAATGGGCAGAGCCCAGGAGAGAAAGACTCCTGGGGCTGGGGTGGGTGTGGAGCAGGCTCCAAGGGGCATGTGGGGGAGGTGAGACCAGAGCCAGCACTTAATTAAACCAGAGCTCCCCGTGGTGGTGTGAGGGGGGAGGCTTAGCACCCCCAAAACCGTACAACTCCTTGCAAGGTTGCTGTGCCACAGGATGGGGCTTTCGGTCTGGGATGCAGATCTCTGTCATAGAGCATTGCTATCAATACTGTTACGCTGATGCCCCTTCTGGTCTTCTAGGGGACATTCCCTTCTCTAGGCTGTCCTGAGGTGTTGGATTCTGGCCAGGAGATGAGCCAACTTTTTCAGAGTGCCGCCTGGCTTCCGTGGCGCAGTTAGGCTGGGATGGGAGTGGGCATTGGCCCTCATACTACCCTTGGCTTTTCTTGTCCCCAAGATGTGATGGTCTCCTTCTGAGCCTGTGGTTGTCACTGGCCACGCGCCAGAAGGGAGGAGAGGGCTGGGAGAGGGGGCTTGGTCATAGCTTGCACCTGATCCATGGCCTAATCATAGCAAGAGGGAGCTGATTCATCCTTTCTAAGCCACCTGAGGGTTTCGGGCAACAGGGTGCTAGGGGAGGTGGAAGAAGGGTGGTGGCTCAAGAAGACTGGCCTCAGATGACCCTTAATGGGTCATTGGGTACCTGCTGCCTTGAGGAAACCCATGCTTGACTTCTCTGGGCCTGGGTCCCAATCCTTGCTTTCCCTTGCTTCAGGACCTTAGTCTTGGCTGTAGCATTCAGTGTTTCTGTCAGTGCAGTGGGGGTAGAAGCCAGCTAGCAATCTGTGGCCCCTGGGGACTCCCTCCCTGGACATTCACATCCTCCCATCTCCCCACCTGCTTGTCCCTGGGGCCGTGCTACCGTGCTGCCCTCGTATGCCTTGGAATAGCCAACTGCAGCTGAGGGCCTGGGATGCACACAGGCTCTCCTCCGGGACACTTGGGGACCTTCCTGCTGGTGCCACAGCGCCATCTACTGGACAACCTCGGCTCTCCTGCTGAGGGCCGGGCCCCTACGGAGCTATGCTGCCCACCACTTCTCCTGGGGGAACAGCCCTACCCTACGGAACCAAGCCCAGTACCTGTGTTGCTCTGGGCCTAGGGACCTGGGTTCCAGGCTTGGCTTTGCCATTTTTGATGAGATTGGCCAGTCAGAGAGTGAGCCCTAAAGAGTGTCTCAGGAAATCTGAATTCATAGACAATGTCCAATTCCACATCTTGGCTGCAGCGGTCATCTTGAGATCCCTATGGCATCTGGAATAAGAGCTGTAGTGGGAGGTAGGAAGCCTGTCTCTCGTTCCATCTTTATCAGGGACTTTGGGATGAATGGGTCTCCTCATCTGTATATGGGGAACAGGGGTAGCCAAGCGAATGGATCTGCAGACTGTGCCCTGCAAAGTCTGAAACCCCAGGAAAGGGGTCTTGGGACTCATGTGGAGAGAAGCTGAACAGAAGGGGCTCCTGGAAGGGGGGTGGGGGGTATACGTTGGCAGCCTCTGTGTTGTGTGACTCATGCATTCAGTCATTCATGGTCTTTATCAAGCATCTGCTAGGTGCCAAGTTTTTCGGTGTGGCGGTGAGCCAGTGAGAAGAGCAGCCCTCAACTGCTTGCCTGTAGCCTGTTCTGACAGCCCCTACCTTTTTCCCTCTCTCTCCCAGGTCAGCAGTTGAGTAGCTGGGGCCCCTGAGGGCTTGAAGCCTTCACAGTGATGGCGGAGAAGCGGCCACTGGGGACCCTGGGGCCTGTGATGTATGGCAAGCTGCCCCGCCTGGAGGCAGACTCCGGGCCCGGGCACAGCCTGCCCCCCTCTGCTGGTAACCAGGACCCCTGCAGCTACAAGGGTGCCTACTTCTCCTGCCCTATGGGGAGTGCTCCCAAGGCAGGGTCTGAGAGGTTGGCATCTTGGACCCCATATCCACCCTTGTACCCTACCAGCATGGCAGGACCTCCTCTTCGGACGGATAGCCTGTTGACCAGCTGCCTGCTCTACCGCCCACCAGCAGAAAGCTCTGAGAAGGTGCAGGACCCTGGTCCTGTTGAGCTCCTGCCCTTCGGTCCCCAGTCTCATTCCTACCCAGGCCCACCGTTGGCGGCACCCAAACCTGTCTACCGGAACCCTCTGTGTTACGGGCTCTCAACTTGCCTGGGGGATGGGGCAGCGAAGAGGCCACTGGACGTTGATTGGACGATGGTGACTGGACCCCTCTTACCTCCGGCTGACCCATCTTGTTCTCTGACCCCAACTCCTGGCAAGGGCCCGTCCCTAGATGGCACCTTCTTGCGTGGGGTGCCAGCTGGCAAAAACTCAGTAAGCTTCTCCCCGTGCCAGGCATTTCTGGAGAAGTATCGGACCATCCACAGCACAGGCCTCCTGGCCTCCAAGTATGCAGGTCCTTACTCTGGGGACCCCAAGCAGGCATTGTCCGACGGACCCCCCAGTCCTTGGACCCAGCTGGCCCAACCCCTGGGGCCAGCCTGCCAGGATCCAGTGCCTACCCACTACCCGCTCCCTCACCCTCCACAGGCCCTGCCTTGCCCAGCAGCCTGTCGCCACCCAGAGAAGCAGGGCAGCTATAGCTCAGTGCTCCCTCTACAGCCTCTGGGAGCCCACAAAGGGGCTGGGTACCCAGCTGGTGGGCTGAGCAGCCCCTACTTGAGGCAGCAGGCCGCCCAGGCACCCTATATGCCCACAGTGGGCCTGGACACTTTCTCCTACCCCTCTGCCCCACTTCCAGCACCCTCACCAGGCCTCAAGCTGGAGCCACCTCTTGCTCCCCGGTGCCTGCTGGACTTTGCTGCCCCCCAGACACTGGGCTTTCCTTACACCCGGGATGACCTCGCTCTCTGTGGAGCATCTCCGGGGCTTGGAGGGACGCCACCTTCCCAAAACAATGTACAGGCTGTGCCGCAGCCCAGTGCCTTCCAGCGAGCGTGCCAGCCCCTACCCGCTAGCCAGCCCTGCCCAGAGCCCGGGAGGCCTGCAGAGAAGCCAGTCCAGGAAGCAGAGGAGAAGATGTGGCTGCCCAGCTGCAGGAAAGAGCAGCTCCAGCCCCAGCTTGGTGAGCACCCCGGAGCACTCATTGTCATTGGAGATAGCCCGGGTCCGCGCACCCCTCCGGCGCTCCCGCCCTGCGCCCGGGAGCGCCAGTCTCTGGTGCCGAACGAGGGCGTGCTGCCGCCCAGCTCTCCACCCATGCCGATTATCGACAATGTCTTCAGCCTGGCCCCCTACCGTGACTATCTGGACGTGCCGGCACCCGAGGACACAGCTGGGCCTGAGCCAGCCCCAGCCCCCAGTGAGAGCCCTGCCAAAGACTGGGGGGGGGCCCTGCCTGCCCGGGACGCCCCTTCGAAGGCTCACTGCTCACTTAGAGAAGAGGTAGCCCTGGACTTAAGTGTGAAGAAGCCTGTGGCAGAGGCTCCCGTCGGGGTTCCTAGTCCCGCGGTGCGTGCCGAGCCCACGGCAGCCCTGGATGCGCCAGCTGTGGGGAACACAGTCTCGGATCTGCCAGACCTGGAAAAGATAGTCTCGGAGGCACCGGGGCTGCCCGGGGTGCCGGCGACCACCGAGGCCGCCCCGCGGACCAACTTCCACAGCTCCGTAGCCTTCATGTTCCGAAAATTCAAGATCCTCCGGCCAGCACCCTTGGCTGCAGCCGCAGCCCCATCGGCTCCCACCCCTGCCCCTGCGTCTGCCCAGCCTGTACCCACCCCCACATCCGTGCCCCTTGGTCTCCAGATTCTCACACAGCCCTTGCCTGTGGCCTGCTTCAACCTGGCGCTGCCCAGTCCTCCAGCCGTAGCCATGGCCTCCCCCACCCCGGCCCCGGCCCCATCACCTGCCCCGGCCCAGGCTCCGGCTCCCGCTTCTACCCCTGTGGCGGCGGACTCTCCAGAGCAACACTTCACAGGACTGCATGCGTCCCTGTGTGATGCCATCTCGGGCTCAGTGGCGCACTCCCCGCCCGAGAAGCTACGCGAGTGGCTCGAGACGGCGGGGCCTTGGGGCCGGGCGGCTTGGCAGGACTGCCAGGCTGTGCAGGGGCTGCTGGGCAAGCTGCTGTCGCAGCTGCAGAGCTTCGTGTGCACACAGCAGTGCCCCTTCCCCCACGTGGTGCGGGCCGGGGCCATCTTCGTGCCCATCCACCTGGTGAAGGAGCGGCTCTTCCCACGGCTGCCTCCCGCCTCCGTGGACCACGTGCTGCAGGAGCACCGCGTGGAGCTGCGGCCCACCACGCTGTCCGAGGAGCGGGCGCTGCGCGAGCGGGCCCTACACGGCTGCACATCGCGCATGCTCAAGCTGCTGGCGCTGCGCCAGCTGCCCGACATCTACCCCGACCTGCTGGGCCTGCAGTGGCGTGACTGCGTCCGCCGCCAGCTGGGTGAGCATGGGGCAGCCCCAGTGGCCACCGGAGCCGTGTGAACGAGTGACAGGTGTGTGGGCTGTGTGAGTGGTCGCAGCCAGGGCTGACGGACGCCTGGGCCTCGGAAAGCGCGGGGAGGCCCAAGAACTCGTGCTGGGGAGGGCGCTGGCCATCCCGGGGAGGCCCTGTGGACCCCCCCCCCCCCCCGCATTCCTCCTCACCCCGGCACCACTGGGGGCCTTCACAGCGTCTGCTGAAAGCATCTGAGCGGGCCTGCTGCTCTGTCCCTCTGGAAACTTTTCTTGACCTTCCCCGATGCCGCCGCTTGCCGGCTTCCCTCCTCCGCTGTGCCTTCTCCGGCCACGGTGCAGACTTCTCTGGATTCTGGGGCTCTGACGAGGCCCTGTTCTCTATCTGAGGTCTCTTCCCCCTGGGTCTGTGTCCCACCCAGCGTCCCTTCTTCTGAGCTTGAGCCCCAAATTACTGAGTGCATGCTGGCCTTTTGCACCTGGTATCTCTCCGACCCTTAACTCCTCCCAGACCCACACTCCTGAGCTTTCCCCTGAGCCCTCTGCCCTCCCCCCACAGCCTTCTCCACCTCAGTCAATGGCACCTGATTCCCAAAAGCGGGCAGGGATCCCCTTCTCCCCCCAAACACGGTTACCTTTTGAATGTGCAGTGTTTCAGTCCTCCCAGTATTTATATTCACGGAAGTGCACCCATAAGTCGGAGCGATGTTTTGTGGTTTGCTTTTCCCCTACTAAATGACGTCTCGTGCATATTGTTTTCCAGCTTGCTCTTTTTATGTCCTGGAGCATCATGTGCATTGGTTCAGGTCGCTTGGCCCTGCTCTGGGCAGCTGTTGCGGGGTCACATGCTGTGTGTACTCATTTCTTCAGCCGGGACTTTGGTGATGGTGCCAGGTGGTGCCCATCGTGGCCTCTCCTGCATCAGGACACCTGGCACATTGAGGCCTGTGACCCGCTCTGTAGTCTTTCCTTGCTGCTCTGCCATCCTGCCACCAGGCTTCTGTCTGGGCTGTGTCTCCACAGGAACGGTTTCTCGTCATCCTGGCAGCCTTGCCGTGGGCTCTTACCTCGTCCTGGCTCCATGTCAGGGTGGGGAAGGCGCCTGAGGCAGTGAGGCACAGATGTGGAGCTTGGGGTCTGGGTGATAAGCAGTGCTGACCCCCGAGCACTTAAGAGGTTGGCGCGTTTGCCCTAATGGGTGCAAAGAAAACACAGTGGGAGTGTTGTTGAGCGGGGGTGGGGGGTGTATCGTGCGTGGCTCAGAGGCTCCAGCCCCGTCTTCTCCCTGGACAGTTGGGCACTTGGGCCCAGAGAGGACAGGGCCGTATTTCCCGGGCTGCCGGCTGGGCGCTGGGGCCCGGGCGCTTCACAGTCCCCTCCTGCCCTGACTGAGCCTGCAAGAGTCTGGGGCCTAGTGAAGAACTGATTGGGACCCAGCTTCTTCCTGCTGCTGGCTGGATTTGGCACCCCAGTCCCCACTCCCTGAGCTGTGAGTCCTCCCCAGACCCGGGGGGGGGTCCACCCTTCCATGGGTGTCCGTGTTCTCCCTGACAGTCTCCCTTGCCAATAGGCGTGCTCTTGGTCAGAAGCCCCCTCCTGCCCCCTCTGCTGCTTCCTCCACTCCTGGGCTCTGGGGGTGGTCTGGTAGAAGGATGCTACACTTATGTGTAGCAGGGCTCTCTCTCCCCATGCCTCAGTTTCCCTGCCTGTACAGCCAGTGGTTCCTGGCCTGTTGGCCGCTTTCCTTTTGTTCTTGCACCAGACACTTCGCCTGAGAGGTACCGTCATCTAATAGGGCTCTGGCGTCACCTGGGGAGAAGCATACTCTTCGGCTTGATGGTCTGGCCTCCAGCACACATGGAGAAAGGTCGTAATGGCCGTGACCCTGCCGGGGCCTTCCAGTCCTGAGGCAGAGTGGAACCACTGGTCTAGGTGGCTTTGGAGGCCAGGAGATGGGGCCTGAGGGTGCTGGGGTCTGCGGCCTGACTGTGTGTTCATTTTCCAGGTGACTTTGACACTGAGGCTGGATCTCTGCCCTCCTCAGAACCCACCATGGCCAGAGATGAGCCGGAGAGCCTAGCCCTGGCTTGGAAGTCACCTGTCCCCAAGGCCAGGAAGCCAGGGAGGAAGCCACCAACCCCTGGCCCGGAGAAAGAGGCAGCCGCTGGGGAAGGGTCCCACGGTACCTCCCCTGCCCCTGCCGCCAGCACCAGCCCCCCTGGCCCCACGCTAAGGGCCCGCTTCCGCAACCTGCTGGAAACTGCCTGGCTCAATGGCCTGGCACTGCCTACTTGGGGCCACAAGGCCTGAGGGCCGGAGCGGCCTGTGCCTCACCCACAGGTGCTGGGTGGCCAGAGCCATCGCTGTAGCACTGGTGGCTGTTTGGGGGTCACTGTCTGAACCCTTACCTTTTGTAAGGCCAGCTGCCCAGGGCCAGGAGTGGACATGCCCTTGGAGCTTCTGCTCTTGCGGCCCCCCGCCCCCCCGCTAGGCTGAGAGCCTCCGAACTTTTAACTTGCAGACCTTTATTATTAGAGGGGACTACTTCTTGTTTCTTCCTTAGAGAAAACGTGTGGGCTTTGGAGCTCAACAGACTTGGGCTTGAATTCTAGCTCCTGTGTTCTTGCTGTGTAACCAGGCAAGTCACTTCCTCCCTTGTGCCCTCAGTTCCCTGTTTGTAAGATAGGACAACGCAGCCTACCTCACAGGGTTGTTGGGGGGGTGATGCCTGACGCACACCCAGTAAGGTTTGCTGTCTGCTTCCTCCCCAGGACAGGGGCCTAGATCCCAGCCAGAGCCTGGAATAGGAGGCTAAGGCAAGCAGAACCTTCTAGAAAGTCTTCGTGTGTCATAGGATTTGGTTATTTTAGGGTGGTACGGTGTACAGTGTGTATGAGTTACACTTTTCTAGAGTCATTTCCCAGGAAAGCCTCCCTGACCCCCAGCCTGGAGCTCCCTGGGGGAGCCTGCCCCTTCCCTTCTTCACTACGGGGGTTGCCTGGATACAGCCTGGGGCTGGCATCCTTGTTCTGGGCCTGCTGCTCTCACCTCTGGGAGGCCCCAGGCCTGTCCTGAATTGACACCAGTGACTTCCCTGAGCTGCCGCCTCCACCCGGTGTATCTTCCCGAGAAAGTTGTATGTTTGCTAGAAGCCGAGCAGCTGCAGTGACTCAGGGACTAGACAAGACAGGCTGAATGACAGCTCAATCCTGGGAGGTCTCTGAAGATGTGGACTAGGGACCCTGGCACTCCCTAAGCCAGAGCCCCCATCAGTCAGGCCTGCTATGAGTTACCTCCTTGCAGAGTGCTAAACTGAGCCAGAGGCTGGTGAGCTGGGCCCTTGACCTAGCTAAGGTTTGTAAGAAGGCTGTGGGCCCTGGAGGCAGGCCATTAAACATTAAAGCATTTGGGTTGTTTTTGGACCTGAAGCCTGGCTGTGTTTTTTGGGGCGGGGGAGGGGGGGCGCACCACAGGTTTAATAGGCCATCACGCAGTCCTTAGCAGTTCTCCCTCCTCCCAGCCCAGAAGGTGCCGAGGCTCTCTGGCACCATTATGCTAGCTAGCTCTGGCCACGTGGGTCCTGGTCACCCATCCACTGGGCAGCCACTGCCCTGCTCAAGGAAAGTCCTTTCCCTCCCGAGACCTTTGTGGGTCCTGGTGGTTGTTGGGTCTGTAGTGCACTGCCCCAGTGAGAAATGCTGGTCACCAGCCCTAGCACATGCCCGTCTCTCAGCACCAAGGACATGCCCACCAGCGTGTACCTAGAACAGTGCTGTCACCCTGTTCCCATGCTGGTGACTCCATCCCACGGAGGGACAGCTCCTCACCCCTAAGCTGGTATGGGGAGACACAGCACACCCTCCAGAGACCCTGCCTCTGCTGGGCTCTTCCTGCAAGAGGTTTGTTCTCAGGGCTGCTGAGGTGGCTTCCTGGTTTCCCACTCCCATCCAGACAGAGGGTCAGTCCACTAGGACTGGTCAGACCTGCCGGTGTCAACCCTAGTCTTCGTGAGCCTTCCCTGAGTCCAGCTACAGTATCCCTCCCGGGCCTGCCAAGAGCTGGAGCCTGGCTTTGCACTAGGCCAGGATGTGGAACGGCAGCCACCATTGCTCCTGCTGCTGCCTATCCAGGCCTGAGGAGTTCCCCGGCAACTCCGACATGTGGTCACCACAGTGACAGAACCCGGGGAAGCGTGCTTTGGAAGCTTGGAAGGGGCCGGTCCTAGCTTAGGGACAAGGAGGCGTCCTTGGATCCCAGAAGAGATGCTGCCAGAAGTGGCCCTTGGAGGCAGGGAGGAAGAAGGTAAAGGCAAGGGTGACGTGCAGTCCAGTGAACAGCGTGTGAGGAGGCCAAGAGGAATAGCTGGAGAAGGGAAACAGGTGTGGCTGGAGTGCCGGGAAACATGGGTGGGAGTGCAGCAAGCTTCTAGCCCACCAGCCTGGAGGATAGGGGCTGTGGTGCTCGTGTTTTGTTTTTTTTTTTTTAAGATTTTATTTATTTATTTGAGACAGAGAGAATGAGAGAGACAGAGAGCACATGAGAGGGGGGAGGGTCAGAGGGAGAAGCAGGCTCCTGATGCGGGACTCGATCCCGGGACTCCAGGATCATGACCTGAGCCGGAGGCAGTCGCTTAACCAGCTGAGCCACCCGGGTGCCCGGTGCACGTGTTTCCCAGAGAGCTGAAGCGCGGCCAGTCTGCTTCACTTGAGGCTAACTCCTGAGTGGGGGGCAACATGGGTGGAGTCGCCGAACCCCCAGGCCCTCTGCCACCCCGTCGACTTCATCCACCTCATTGCCAGAACCTTCGGGATTTGGCTCTGTTTCTTCTTTTTTTCTCTTCCTTTCCTTCTTTCCTCCCTGCCATCTTCCTACACTTCATTGCCACTTCTCACCAGCAGTCCCGGGTGGGCTCCGAGGCCTCGGCATAGGCAGAGCTGCCCAGCACCCAGGGGCATCTGTCTGTCCGCTGTGGCCCTAGAGGGCCTCCATGGTGCAGAGGCTGGGTTTCACTGGCCTGGACCTGGATCTTGCTGGGGGAGGTGGCTGCGCCCAGGGGACAACTCTGGCCTGGGAGCCCTCATCGGGTGGGGCGGGGATGGAACTGCCCAGGACTCCCGTCTGAGGGAGGCTGTTCTATTGCCCCTCACAGGGGTTTTCACAAGGCCTGTTCCATGCTTCAGTCAGGGTGTTGAGAGCTGAGGGTGTCGGCAGCCCCCGCCTCTCAGGGAAGCCAGAGCAGGCGCACTCTGCCTTGGCTGAATGTGGCTCTTCGGGCCCCACAGTCCCCTGTAACTGTCCAAGGCTTCTGGGCTGGGCTGAGCTCAGGTAACTTCTCACACAGAATCATCTGGAAAATGTTTGCCCAGGCCCCACCAAGAATGGCCCTTGGCGGAGCCCAGAAAGCTGGGTTTGAATCCAGCTCCCACGGTGATTCTGGGTCAGGTGTTCAGGGATCCTTTTGAGTAACACAGACAACTCCCTTCCGGTTACAGATGAGGAAATGGGTCCCGGCACTTGCTGCCGGTTACATCAAGTTAGGGGCTGTGTCAAGATGCGGATCCAGTCCTGGGGGTTGTGGGCCAGCCAGGAGGCCAGGAACCTTCTGTACCTGCCTCTGCTTACCACAACGGCTGAGTCCAGACCTGCTTGCCAGGCTTCTCTCCGCCTCAGATGGCCTCACTAGGCGACATGAGAGTCTCTGGCCTAAGTTGATAAAAGGAGGATGGCACTCAGGTGAGCCCGTGGCCCGAATGAGGCCCTGCTCCCCGGCTGCCCTACTTGGCTCTCTGACCCAGTAGCTTTGCCCCCAGGAGTTAAGCCTCAGGCCTGCAAGGTAAGTGACGGGGCAGCTTTGTCCCTTGAGCCTGTGTAACGGGGAGGAAGAGCACAGGGCTCTGCCTGATGAGGGGATTATGAAGACCCCCTTGGTAACCTCCAGGTGCTTCCTGCCCTGCCTAGTTCTCACTAAGGGGGTTGGGGTGAATGGGCTGGGTCTCCCGAAACCCCCCAGAGGAAATGGAGCAGGGCCCAACCCACCTGCCTGAACGTGCCTCTTCGGACCCCACGGTCCTCCTGCTAGAGGTGGGGGTAGTGTCTCCAGCCCCTGGGCCACCCCCCAGCCCAGCCTGCTGCTCCTTCCGCCCCAGCCCCAGCTGAGAAAGGCCACAGGGACACCCCAGTCGGGGGGCACGGAGCCCTGCTGCTGGCTCTTGCCCTGTGTGCTCTCCAGACCCCTTTGCTGGTACCTCTCCCAGCCCAGCCTAGGGCAGCCCCTCCAGGCCGCAGGGCAGGGGTAGGTGTTGCAGACCCCCTCCTGTCCCGCCTCTAGCTGGACAGAAGCCTCTGGACTGGACTGAGGCTGGCAGGCAGGTGGATTCTAGATACATTGTTGCTTCTGTGGGGCTCCTGAGCCTGGGTGTCCTAGCGGCTCCCCCCTCAGAGGCTGCTACATCAGTAGAGCTACCCACCCCATCCAACGCTCCCACCCCACCCCCAGCCTCCAGCACCTCTGCCTCGGTCTTGGAGCGGCCCAACTCCCAGACCTCTGTGTCTTCTTGGGGCCATGAGAGCCTGTGCTCCTGGGAAGAGGGTGCCGAGCCCCTGAGTCCCTTGAAAGAACCTCAAGAGGCCCCTACTACGATTACTAGCCCTCGCAGGGGGTCCCTTGCTTCTTTCTCCGCTAGCCACCAGATAAAATCATCTACAGACCACTTCTCAGATGGTGGTGATGGGGACAGCAGGCTCCTCTCCTACATACAGTTCAGAGCCTGGGACTCCAAGCTGCGCGGCTGCTTCTCAAACCCTATAAACCTCTCAGACCCGAGCACCCTGTCAGCAGAATGGGAGCCCTGGCCTGGGGCCCCTGGGCACAGACGCTAGGGGCTTCTGTCAGCCTCCGCCCTTCCTCCCAAAGCATCCTTATGCCTGGGCTCCCGTACGGCGTGAGTGGGCAAGAGATCTCTGGAGAAAGCCCCTACTCAAAGAGGCCTGGGTCCCCCCAACAGACCTGGGCCCTGCCTGCCTCTCTGTGAGGCTTAACACCTCGCTGGTGTGGGAGAGCCAGCGTCGCCCTGTCCAGCCTTCACTGCCACCCCTTAGCTTGCCACCTGCGGGCGCTGAGGACACACCAGCTCTCCCCAGTGCTGTCCGCTACCACCCTGGCGTCACCACGTCAACAACGGCAAGGGTCCCCAGCCACTAAAGGGCTGGTCCTCACCAGATCTGCCCGGTGCTTCCCTAACTCTGCCTTGCAGCTCAGCGGGTGTCCCAGGCCCCCAGCTTCTTGTAGCCCAGTCCTTTCTAGTTGTTGCCAGCTTGGAGCTGCCTTCTGGACCCGTGAGTGCTGTTCCATCTGGAGTTAGCTTAGACCCTTCTGGTCTCGTTGGCGCCTCTGATCCCAAGCGCCTGGTCTTCCAGGACTGGTGAGGAGGCCTCTCCCAGCTCAGCCGATGCCATGCCCCATACACCAGGCAGCAGGTAGCCCCATTCCCTTGGGGCGCCCAGACCCCTGCCGTGTGGGCCCTAAACCTGCAGCTGGGCCCACCCCTGCAGAGGAGGTGCTGAGGCTTCTGCAACACTTCCTCTCATGCTGGGCTCCCCGCCACAGACCCCTCTAGCGCCTGGTGCCATGGACCTGACACAGCCCAGGCCGCCTTCCTCCTCACCCATCAGGGGCTCTGTGTCCATCAGGGCCCCTGACTGCTGAGGGACCGACACGAAGGCTTCAGACCAGCCCAGACGCACAGCCCCCTTTCTGACTGCTGGTCCTTCCACAGCCTGGACATTTGAGCCTCTGAGCAGAGGTTTAATGACTCCCGGGACGTTCCTGTCAAGCAGAAAATCTACTTGGCACCAGGCCCTGGCTCTCTGGGCTGAGCTGGGCAGTGGGAGCGTCTCCGAGGCCACCTGGTCAGCGGGGCTCAGCCCTGAGCAACCAGTACTCACAATTCCTGCCATGCTCCTATCCCACCTCAGATATCCCACCTCAGGGACCCAGCTCTCTTACCTTGGCTGCTGGGTCCCCACCCCAACTCACCCAGGGGTCATGGAGAGACCACCCCAGGAAGCCACAGCCAACTGGGAGGAGTGCCCAGTGTTTGCACCCCCTTTTTATGGTGCCCACTGGGCAGAAGGGGCTTTGGGTTCTGTGGGGAGACTATAGGTCCTTCTTTGCCAGCCTGTGGGTGGGTGGGCTCCCAGCTCAGAAGGCTGCCCCAGAGGACGGGACTGTCTGCCGCCCCTAGAGGCAGATCCGAGTCATCCAGGCCCAGCCCTCCCCTCAAGCAGAGCCCTTCTGTTTGTTTTTCCAGCTGGTCAGCAGACCCAAAGTCCCAGTGATGTCTGGGCGGCCTGTGTCCCCTCCCACTGTGTCCCTTGCCCCTGAGAGGGGTCTGGCTCCAGTTGTGGCCTAGAATTTGGATACCTTTGAGCTGGAGGCCGCATCTGGCAGGTCCCAGGACAGACTGCCGTGGCCAGGTAGTTACCACACGCAGGCCCGGGCTTGTCCACGTCATGCACGTCACCTGTGCACCACTCCTGACGAAGCCAGACTCCGCCGGCGTCCGCCAGCTCAGCTGGAAGTCACTGACGGTAGGAGGATAGTACCATCTGAGCTGTTGGTCAGGAAGGGAGAAGCCTGGTTTGGGGGTGAGGGGAAGAGGGCCTGAAGCAGAATGTCTGGGAGCTCCTCTCTGCTAATCTTCCTTTCTCCTTGGCCCTCAAGGCAGTTTTCTCCATGTCCCCTAGCACACACAACACTGCCCCCGGTCTTTTCCCTCCCTAGAACGTATCATCCACTTCCGTGTGGGACTGACAGCTTTGTTTTGCCCTGGGGTCCGTGTGAAATGTGGTTATCCCTGCTTTCCTCATCAAAGAGGGTCAGCTGAGGTGGAGAGGTGGAATGGCTCCCCCATGGAACCAAGCCTTCTCTGGGTGGTCATGTCTAGTGGGTGCCAAGCTTAGGGGCCTCCCTCTTAGTAGCCTTCTCCTCAGGCATGTGCTGTCCTCGCCCAGCTTCCTAAAAGCCAGAGTCTGTTTCTAGTAAGTCTTCTTGGCTCCATGGGGTGGCTGGGGCTCCAGGCTCTAGGCCCTGCCCTGTCTGCCTCTCAAGCCCCTTTCAGACGAGGGGGAGACCTGATGCCACTGATGCCCACTAGCTGCCTCCTCTCCAACCAGCTCCCTGAAGCCAGAGCTCGCGCTAGGTGCAGAGCTGGGTGGGGGTCTAGGGGCAGAGTCTGCCCACCAGCTCCCGGACCTGGCCCCGCTCAGCCCCAGTGGTGAGTCAGATGCTATCTGCTAGAACATGCCCACCACACTTTATACCTCCTGGATTCCCTGGTAGACCTGTTACCTACCCCTCTGCCTGCCCTGAGGCCCAGCTCAAACCTTCCCTGCCCACAAGAACCTTTTCCCGAAGGGTTATCCCCCATCCGTACACCCCCTCACTTCAGGGCTTTTGGTGGGGGTTCTTGTTAGGGTTGGACATAGGGGATGGCCCATAAGGGTCCAGAGGAGGGCGCAGATAGCTGTAATTCCTGCAGGGCCAGGCCCTCCTCTGCTTGGACAGCCCAGTGCCCTGCTTCCTTTGGTCTCGGGCCTGCTGGGAGCTATGGTTGTCCTTGCTTGATTTGGCTTCCAAGGCAATACTGACATCACTGTGGGACAGAAGGGAAGACTGGCCTAGCTGGGGTTGTCCCAAGTCACCACAGGGTCCTGACCAGGTCAGGGTCACCACAGCAGGGCCTGGGTCTTGGCACAAGGTGGCCGGGGGTCTCTGTTCAAGGGCCTAATGCCCTTCTAGTTTTGTGCCCTGCAGGGTCTATCTGGAGCACCTGGAGCCAGAGAAGCTGCCCATCACCTTGGTGATCCTGGGATCCACGCCCAGCTCATGAGGAAGGCTGAACCTGCTGAGCCCTGAAAGCAGGTGCAGCCCCTCCACCTTCCACAGCCTTTGAGTTGGGAGGATGTTCCTAGAGGCATAGGGGATGGGAGCAGATAGGGAGGCCAGGGCATCTCAACACCAAGCCTCCATAGGCTGTCCTCCCCAGGGGAAGCTCTGGGCTCCAGGGGCGGGACCTCTGAACCTGGCCCTTCCCCTGTGAGTCTCCTGGCTCCAAAAAAAAAGAGTGCTTGTCCAAGGTCACCCTGGAGGGAGGGGCAGAGTGGGACACTGGCTCTTCTTCACTCAGATACAGCTTTCTGTCCCCTCCCTCACCAGGTAGCAATAACCTGGGCAGCCTGTCCACTAAGATTTCACCTTCATTTACATCTGGAAGGGGTGGGAAGGAATAGGGGGCTGGGGGTTCCCAGCCCTGCCTTCCCTGCCACCTCTTCTCCCACTGGGGACAGATGTCATCTGGGCTGTAGCATGAGTGGCTTAGACTACAAAAGGCATCCCCCAGGCTCATCACTGGGCCTTGGGTAGAGTGCTCCCAGGTGCTTCTTTTCTGTTTTTTAAGATTTTATTTATTTGACAGAGAGACACAGTGAGAGACGGAACACAAGCAGGGGGATAGTGGGAGAGGGAGAAGCAGGCTTCCCGCTGAGAAGGGAGCCCAATGCGGGGCTCGATCCCAGGACCTGGGATCATGACCCGAGCTGAAGGCAGACGCTTAATGACTGAGCCACCCAGGTGCCCCACTCCCAGGTGCTTCTTGATCCAGGTGTCCAGGACCTTGAGTCTGTCTCACTAGAGGTCCTCAGGCCCCCAGCCCCGGGACATTCTCCACTCTCAGCCCTGGAGGATCCCAGGGCATAGCCATCCCCCTGGCTGCCACACCAAGACAGGTTTTGGTCATTGCGGTTTCCCCCTGGAGCCTCAGGCCATTGCCCTGCCACCTTCCAGCCCCTGGAGGGACACTCAGCCTGTAGCTCCTGGTCCCTGGGCCAGACCTGTGGGTCCTTCTGTCCCAAATGAATCATCTTGGCATATTGGACACAGCTTTGCTGGATGTCCTAGGCTGAGCTAGGCCCCTCCCCACAGCAGTGGATCTATTCATTGAGGCTCCAGCAGGCTCTGAGGTGAGGGGGGGGGGGGTGGGATCTGACGTAAGTGACAAGATGTCCCAGGACATCTGCTTAAGTTCTTGGCCCCTGTGGTCTCTTTGGGGCATGATACCTTATCACGTGTAGGTTCCTGCCAATGGGCCACAAGAGCCTCTCCTACCGCCCTCCCTACCTCAGGCCAGTGTCAGTGCACCTGCGGTTCCAGGCAGAAACCCAAGGGCAGAGCCAGGCCTGGTGAATGGTCCCCAGGTGCTGACGGCCCTGGCCAACCAGCCACGGGCCCAAGCTCCCTTGCTGTGGCTGGTGAGTGACACCCACTGCCCTTCCGCAGCCTGCTGTCCCTCTGGGGGGCCAGGCGTGGCCCCACCTGACCTTTGTCTGCTTCTAGCCTCTCCTCTGCCTGCCAGGCTCTCAGCTGAATGCAACTGTCCTGCCTATTTCCTTGACTATCCCCAACAGGAAATGTATAGAGCCACACAGACATCATGTCCTTTGTCTACCAGGCCCTTGCCAGAGACATGACTACCTCAGTAGGCCTGGGGCCAGGCTTGAGGTACCCAGAGGTCATGTTCTCCTTCTGGGACCTAGTCCCAGTGGCTCCCATAGACCTTTCTCCATCTGAGCAATGGCTTGATGGGCAGCTGCCCCTTCTCCAGTGCAGGGCACCTTACAGGGGCAGGACAGTGAGGAGGAAGGTCAAGCAAGAGCTCTTGTTCCTGCCTCCCCCGTTTAAGGTTCGTTGGAGGTGAGGTGTCCATCCCTGCCTGCCTCTCCCTCCCTGACCTCCTGTAGGTTCCATTTGGAGGTTCCCAGTGAGTGTCAGAAGTGGGGGGAGGGTGGTGCTGGGCCTCAGCATTCCCTGTGACCTTCTGGGCCTGGGCAACCACTGGTCCAAGAGAGCCTTGGCCAGCTTGTTTCCCACACTTCCAACTCCCAGTACCTGGCCTGCATGCTTCGTCCTCTGGGTGGGCAGAAGGAAGAGGCAGAGTTCCTACCTTCCAGGTTCAGATCCTAGTAAAGTCCCTGCCATGGGGACATGGTGGTTAAGAATGCAGGCTCTGGAGGCATTCAGACAGTTGGGGTTTGAGCCCACCCCTGTCACTTTGTGACCTTGGGCAGGTCACTTACCTCTAATGCCTCCCGTCCTTCAGCCATTCTGTGGGGACACTAGCACCTGTTTCACAGGTACTTGATGAGCATTAGGTTGTTGGCAGGAACAGAGTTCTGAGGAGGTGGCAGGCGGAGTGATTGAGCCTCTTACCCATCTGCAGAATGGGGTTACACGGCGCCAGCGTTGCTGCGAGAATGGTCTGCATGCTTCTGGCGGTGGGCCATGGTAAGTGAGCCTGCAGCCCCATCCTGCCCACAGGGAAGACCCACTTAGGAAAGACTCCTCGTCTGTGTGGGGGAGCTGGTATTCCCAGCCCCAGGCCAGACCCCTCCACCATCCTGCTGACCTTGTGGTGGCTGTCCTGCCCGATGGCCATCTGGCTGACTCACCTCTCCAGGAGGGCCCTTCCTCCTTACGTGTTGCAGGTACTATCATGTCACCTCCCGAGAGGCCAGGCCAGGTGCATGGGTTCTCTTCCCTTTGCCCGACCCTCCTGGGGTGTGTGCCACCCCCCCAAAACCTATAGTGTTCACTGAATGCATCTTAACTATATCTTCATGCAAGGCCTCACATGAGACTTGACACAGCCTGGTCTGTGGAGGGCTAGGAAACCAAAGCCCAAAGAGGGGAGGGGTCAGCTCCCACTCAGGCTCTGTCCCTCTCTATCCCACTCGTTTGCTCCCAGGTCACCTATGAGGACTCCCATGGTAATGGAGGTGGCTCAAGAGAACAAGGCTGGCATAATCTTCCCTCCCTAAGACAATCTCTAATGGGGATGTTTTAGACATCCTAATAGTTGGGGGAGCATCCTCCAGGGGCCCCTCTGACACCCTGGCCTGTCCTGGCCCTTTAGTCAGAAGTTGTGGGCACATGGAAAGTGAGGGCTGACCCAGGGTATGTGCATATATCAGGCTGGTCTTTGAGGTGCTGGGGTGGAACCTTGGGGGCAGGGGCCCCTCAGAGGTATGAATGAAGTAGAAGAACACACTAGCAGTCAATCCCTGTGTGGTGACCTTCTTGCTGACTCTCTCTGGCATTTTGGTGCTGGTTGCCATCTTTGGCTGGGCCCTGGGGCACCTCATGGGGCCTGTTGGCTCTTCTGTTGGTGGAGGAGCCTAAAGTAGGACTACATTTGAGTCCCCATTTCCTTCCAGGTCATGAGTTCAAAGACCATCTCCTCTGTGCTACAAAATCTCTCTCATGCCCCAATAGGGCCCAGGAGCTGTTGGACTTTTGTGAATCAAGGCCTTTTGCCACGTGGGTGTCACCCAGAGATCACTAAACCTGCCTGCAGATGACATGATGCTATACACAGGAAACCATAAAGACACCACCAAAAAACTATTAGAATAAATGAATTCCGTAAAGTTGCAGGATACAAAATTAATATACAGACATCTGCTGCATTTCTATACACTAATAATGAAGTAGCAGAAAGAGAAATTAAGAAAACAATTCCATTTATGATTGCACCGAAAAGAATAAAATACCTGGGAATAAACTTAACCAAGGAGGTGAAAGACCTGTATCTGAAAACCATAAGACACTGATGAAAGAAATTGAAGAGGACACAAATAGGAAGATACACCATGCTCCTGATTGGAATAATACCGTTAAAATGTCCATCCTACCCAAAGCAATCTATAGATTCAATGCAATCCCTATCAAAATACCAATAGCATTTTCCACAGAACTAGAACAAGTAATACTAACAAAATTTGTATGGAACCACAAAAGACCCTGAATAGCCAAAGCAATCTTGAGAAAGAACAAAGTGGGAAGTATCACAATTCCACACTGTAAGATATACTACAAAGCTATAATAATCAAAACAGCATGGTACTGGCACAAGAATAGACATACAGATCAATGGAACAGGATGGAGAGCCCAGAAATAAACCCACAATTATATGGTCAATTAATCTATGACAAAGAAGGCAAGAATATACAATGGAGAAAAGACAATTTAATAAGAGGTGCTGGGAAAACTGGACAGAGTGAAGCTGGACCACTTTCTTGCACCCCACACAAAAATAAAATAAATACCTAAATGTGAGACCTAAAACAATAAAACTCTTAGAAGAAAACATTAGCAGTAATCTATTTGACATTGGTCTTAGCAACATTTTTCTAGATATGTTTCCCCAGGCAAGGGAAACAAAAGCAAAAATTATTGGGACTAAAATTAAAAGCTTGCACAGCGAAGAAAACCATTAACAAAACGAAAAAGGCAACCTACTGAATGGGAAAATATATTTGTAAATGATGTATCTAAAATATATAAAGAACTTCTACAATCAAAACAAAGCAAACAAACAAAAAACAGTTCAATTTAAAAAACAGGCAGAGGATCTGAATAGACATTTTTCCAAAGAAGACATACAGATAGCAACAGGCACATGAGATGTCACTTCACACCAGTTAGAATGGCTAGTACCAAAAAAACCCCCAGAAATAACAAGTGTTGGTGAGGATGTGGAGAAAAAGGAACCGTCATGCACTGTTGGTGGGAATGCAGTTACTGTGGAAAACAGTATGGAGGTTCCTCAAAAATTTAAAAATAGAAATATTATATGATCCCATAATTCCACTACTGGGTATTTACCCAAAGAAAATGAAAACATGGGCACCTGGGTGGCTCAGTCAATTAAGCGTCTGCCTTCAGCTCAGATCATGATCCCAGGGTTCTGGGATCAAGCCCTGCATGGGGCTCCCTGCTCAGCAGGGGGTTTGCTTCTTCCTCTCCCTCTACCCCTCCCTCCTGCTTGTGCGCTCTCTCTTTCACTCTCAAATAAATAAATCTTTAAAAAAAGAAAATGAAAACACTAATTTGAAAAGATATATGCACCCCTATGTTTATTGCAGCACTAATTACAATAGCCAAGATATGGAAGCAACCTAAGTGTCCATTGATAAGTGAATGGATAAAGATGTGGTGTATATATACAATGGAATATTACTCAGCCATGAAAAGAATGAGATCATGCCATTTGTGACAACATTGATGAACCTAGAGGGCATTATACTAAGCAAAAAAAAGTCAGATAAAGACAAAACCAGACCCTATGACTTCACTTATGTGTGAAATCTAAAAAACAAACAAAGAAAGCAGGAACAGACCCATAAATACAGAGAACAAACTGGTAGTTGCCAGATGGGTTGGGGGGGATGGGCAAAATGGGTGCAGGAGAGTGGGAGATACAGGCTTCCAGTGGTGGAATATATAAGTCATGGGGATGAAAGGTACAGCATAACGAATATAGTCAGGGATACTATGAGGGATAGTGTATGGTGACAGATGGTAGCTAAATTTGCCATGGGCATAGCATAACATATGGTTGTGAATCACTATGTCATACACCTGAATCTAATGTAACATTGTATGTCGACTGTAATTTTTTTTAAAAGATTTTATTTATTTATTTGACAGAGAGAGACACAGCGAGAGAGGGAACACAAGCAGGGGGAGTGGGAGAGGGAGAAGCAGGCTTCCCGCGGAGCAGGGAGCCCGATGCGGGCCTCGATCCCAGGACCCTGGGATCATGACCTGAGCCGAAGGCAGATGCTTAACCGGCTGAGACACCCAGGCGCCCCAATAATGATTCTTTTTAAACAAAAGCATATGACTATTAGACCTAAAAGGTAATATTAACAATTCCTTAAAATTATCAAATGTCCAGTAAGTCCATCATTCAAAGTTCCTAATTTTTGTCTCTTTTTTCCCCAGATGAAAATGCAAATCAAGATTCTTAAAATACCCTTTTATTGTATAAATATATATAATGATATATATATTTATATGACCTATGACCTAATGGCAGATCATCAAAAACTGACAGAACTGAAGAGAAAAATAGTTCTACAATAACAATTGGAAGCTTCAATACTGCACTAACAATAACGGATAGAACAACTACATAAGTTAGGGAATAGAGGACTTAATATAATATACTGAATATTAGTCTCAATATAATATACTGAATATTACTCAGTCTATCCTTTTATTGTATAAAAGGATATTTTAAGAATCTTGATTTGCAACTGTACTTTTTGCTTTCTACCCATTACATTTATGAAAAAACACAATTATTAGTGTAAGAGCTAGTATACTATAACTTTGGTGGGTAATTCCAAGTCTTTTTTCTACATAATTTATGAGACTAATGCATTTAAAAGAATTATTAATTTATATTTTTGGACACATAATGTATAAAGATGTAATTTTGTGGCATCAACAACCAAAAAGGGTGAGGATGAGGCTGTAAAGGAACAGAGGTTTTTTGTTTGCTTGTTTGTTTGTAAGTAGGCTCCATGTCCAACATGGGGCTTGAACTCACGACCTCAGGATTGAGAGTTGCATGCTTTACCAACTGAGCTAACCAGACACTCAAACAGTTTTTGTGTGTTATTAAAGTTAGGCTGGTATAAATTCAAATTAGAGACTCCTGACTTTAAGATGTCAAATATAATTCCCACAGTAACCACAAAGAAAATAGCTATACAATATACACAAAAGGAGATGAGAAAGGAATTTAAACATTTCACTATAAAAAGAAAATCAACTTAATACAAAAGAAGACGTGAATGCAGGAAATGGGGGACAAAAAAGCTATAAAACATACAGAAAACAAATAGCACAATGACAGACGTAAGTCCTTACTTATCAGTAATTACTTCAGATGTAAACGGATTAGATTCTTCAATTAAAAGACAGATATTGTCAGAATGGATAAAAACACATGATCTAACTATATGCTGTCTACAAGAGACTCCCTTGAAACCAAAAGACACAAACAGGTTGAAAGTAAAGGGATAGGAAAAGATATTCCAAGCAAATAGTAACCAAAAGAGAAAAGGGGTAGCTATACTAATATCAGACAAATAGATTTTAAATTTAAAAAATTTACAAGAAACAAAGAAGGACATTATGTATTAATAAAGGTTTCAATACTGGGGCACCTGGGTGGCTCAGTTGGTTAAGCGTCTGCCTTTGGCTCAGGTCATGATCTCAGGGTCTTGGGATCTAGCCCTGTGTCAGACTCCCTGCTCAGCGGGGGAGTCTGCTTCTCCTTCTGCCTCTTCCCCTCCCCCTGCTTGTGCTCTCTCTCCCTCTCTCTCTCTCTCAAATAAATACATAAAGTCTTTATTTAAAAAAAGGTTCAATACAGCAAGAAGATAGAACAATTATAAACATTTATGCACCTAATGGCAGATCATCAAAAACTGACAGAATTGAAGAGAAAAATAGTTCTACAATAACAATTGGAAGCTTCAGTACTACACTAACAATAATGGATAGAACAACTACATAAGTTAGGAAATAGAGGACTTAAACAACATAATATACTAACTAGACCTAACCGAGATACAGAACACTCTATCCAACAACAGAATACACATTCTTCTCAAATGCATATGGCACATTTTCCGGAATAGATCATATGTTAGGCTACAGACTAAGTCTTAATAGATTTTGAAAGGTAGGTATCAAATGAAGTATCTTCTCTGACCTGAAGTATCTTCTCTAACTTCTCAACGGGATGAAGTTAGAAATCAATAACAAAAGGAAAACTGGAAAATTCATAAAATTGCAGAAATTAAACAAAACACTTATTTTTTATTTTTTTTTAAAGATTTTATTTATTTATTTATTTATAGGACAGAGAGAGACACAGCGAGAGAGGGGACACAAGCAGGGGAAGTGGGAGAGGGAGAAGCAAGCTTCCCGCCGAGCAGGGAGCCCGATGTGGGGCTCGATCCCAGGACTCTGGGATCATGACCTGAGCCGAAGGCAGATGCTTAACGACTGAGCCACCCAGGTGCCCCCTTATTTTTATTTTTAAAAAAGATTTTATCCATTTATTTGACAGAGAAAGAGAGAGCACAAGAGCAAGGGGAGCAGGGGTGGGAGAAGCAGGCTCCCCACTGAGCAGGGAGCCCAATGCAAGGCTCGATCCCAGGACCCTGGGATCATGACCTGAGCCAAAGGCAGATGTCCAACTGACTGAGCCACCCAGGCGCCACTAAACAAGACACTTTTTTTTTTTTTTTTTTTTTTTTTTTTTT
>NC_058411.1:112433412-112468983 GCF_002201575.2 Neomonachus schauinslandi
TTTTTTTTTTTTTTTTTTTTTTTTATTCATGAGAGACAGAGCGAGAGAGAAAGGCAGAGGGAGAAGTAGGCTCCCAAGGAGCAGGGAGCCTGATGCGGGACTCGATCCCAGGACCCTGAGATCATGACCTGAGCCGAAGGCAGACGCTTAACCATCTGAGCCACCCAGGCGCCCGACACTTTTTTTTATATATATAGATTTTATTTATTTATTTGACAGAGAGAGACACAGCGAGAGAGGGAACACAAGCAGGGGGAGTGGGAGAAGGAGAAGCAGGCTCCCCACAGAGCAGGGAGCCCGATGCGGGACTCAATCCCAGGACCCTGGGATCATGACCTGAGCTGAAGGCAGTCGCTTAACCAACTGAGCCACCCAGGCGCCCCCAAGACACTTTTTTTTAAAAAAAGATTTTATTTATTTATTTGACAGAGAGAGACACAGCGAGAGAGGGAACACAAGCAGGGAAGCGGGAGAGGGAGAAGCAGGCTTCCCGCCGAGCAGGGAGCCCGATGCGGGGCTGGATCCCAGGACCTGGGACCATGACCTGAGCCGAAGGCAGACGCTTAACGACCAAGCCACCCAGCTGCCCCAACAAGACACTTTTAAACAACCAATAGATCAAAGAAGAAATCATAATGGAAATTAGAAGATAATTAGAAGTGAATGAAACTGAATACCCAAACTTATCAGATGAAGCAAAAGTGGAGCTAAGGGGGAATCTGTAGCTATAAATACTTACATTAAACAACAAGAAAGATCTCAAATCAACAACCTAATAACAAACAAAGGAACTAAGCCCAAAACTAGTACAAGGGAGAAAGAATAAAGATTAGAGCTAAGAAAAATGAAATGGACAATAGAAAACAAAAAAATCAATGAAACCAAAAGGTGGGTCTTCATAAAAATCAAGAAAGTTGAGGGACGCTGGGTTGCACAGTTAAGTGTTCAACTCTTGATTTTGGTTCAGGTTGTGATTTCAGGGTTGTGAGATAGAGCCCTGCATTGGGCTCCATGCTCAACGGGGAGTCTGCTTCTCTCCTTCTCCCTCTGATCCTCCCCCCACTCACATGCATGGGCATGTGCTCTCTCTCTCTCTCTCAAATAAATAAACAGATCTTTTTAAAAAAGTTGACAAACTTTAACTAGATGGACTAAGAAAAAAAGAAATAAGACTCAAATTACTAAAACCGGAAATGTAAATGGCGGGGATGCCTGGGCAGCTCAGTCGGTTAAGCATCTGCCTTTGGCTCAGGTCATGATCTCGGGGTCCTGGGATCCAGCCCCTTGTTGGGCTCCCTGCTCAGGGGGAGCCTGCTTCTCCCTCTCCCCTTGTTCCTCCCCCACTTGTGCGCTCTCTCTCTCTCTCTCAAATAATTAAATAAAAATCTTTAAAAAAAAAGAAATGTAAATGGGGACATTACTACTGATTCTACAGAAATAAAGAGGTTTGTAAGAGTATGGTGAACAATTGTATGCTAACAAATTGGATAAACCTTGATGAAATGGAAGAATTCCTAGAAACACAAAACCTACCAAGACTAATTAATGAAGAAACAGAAAATCTGAATAGACCTATAAATAGTAAGGATATTGAATCAGGAGTCAAAAATTTCCCATCAAAGAAAAGTCCCAGACCTGATGGCTTCACTGGTGAATTCAACCTAAACCTTAAATAAGAACTAATATCAATCCTTCTCAAACACTTCCCAAAAATTTGAAAAGGAGAGACACTTCCTAACTCGTTCTATGAGGCCAGCATAACCCTGGCACTAAAGCCAGACAAAGACACTGCAAGAAAACTACAGACCAACATCCCTTACAAACACTGATGCAAAAATCCTCAGCAAAATACTAACAAGCAGAATTCAGAAGCATTTTAAAAGGATATACCCCCAAGACCAAGTGGGATTTATTCCTGGAATGCAAGGATGGTTAAATACATGAAAATTGATCAACAGGCCACATCAACAAAATGAAAGGGGGAAAAACACATGATTATTTCAATTGATGCAGAAAAAGCATTTGAGAAAATTCAACACCTTTTCATTATAAAAAACACTCAACAAAACAGGAATTAAAGGAAATTCCCTCTACATAATAAAAGCCATATATTAAAAACCCACAGCAAACATAATACTCAATGGTGAGAGACTAACAGCTTTTCCTCTAAGATCAGGAACAAGACAAGTATTCCCTCTTTCACTCGTATTCAACATAATACTGGAAAGTCCTAGCCACAGCAATCAGACAAGAAAAAGAAATAAAAGACATCCAAACTGGAAAGGAAGATTGAAAAACCCTGAAGATTCCACATACAAAAAGACCTGTTAGAATAAATGTATTTAGCAAAATAGCAAGATACAAAATCAGCACAAAAAAGTCAGCTATATGTCTATACACAGTGAACAATCTAAAAATGAATTTGCAAAAGTAATTTCATTTAAAATAGCACCAAAAAGAATAAAATAATTAGGAATTGATTTAACAAAGGAGGTGAAAGACTTGTACAATGAAAACTACAAAACATTGCAGAAAGAACAAAGAAGACATGGATAAATGACAACACATCTCAGGATCATGGGTTAGAGGACTTAATACTGTTAAAATGTCAATACCACCCAAAACAATCTACAGATTCAATGCAATCCCTATCAAAATACCATTGATATTTTTTGCAGAAATAGAAAAACTCTTGACACCAAAAGCAAAGGCAACAAAGCAAAAATAAACAAGTGTGACTATATCTAAAAAGCACCTGCATGGCAAAGGAAACCATCAGCAAAATGAAAAAGCAACCTACTAAATGGGAGAATATTTGCAAATCATATATGTGACAAAGAGTTAATATCCAAAATATATAAAATATATAAAATTCATCTGGAATCTCAAGGAAGTGAGATTGGTAGCCAAAACAATTTTCAAAAAGAACAACAACATTAAAGAACTCATACTTCTTGATTTCAAAACCTACTATAAAGCTATAATAATCAAAACACTGTGGTACTGGCATAAAGACAGACATATAAACCAATGGAATAGGATAGAGATCCCAGAAATACACCCTCACATATATGGTCAAATGATTTTTGACAAGGGTGCCAGGACCATTCAATGGGGAAAGGATAGTTTTTTCCACAAATGGTGTTGGGAAAATTGGGTATCCACATACCAAAGAATGAAGTTGAATAGGATCTAACACATCTACAAAAATTACCTCAAAATGGATCAAGAACCTAAATGTAGGACCTAAGATAATAAAACTTTCAGAAGAGGGGCGCCTGGGTGGCTCAGATGGTTAAGCGTCTGCCTTCGGCTCAGGTCATGATCCCGGGGTTCTGGGATCGAGCCCCACATTGGGCTCCTGACTCAGCCGGGAGTCTGCTTCTCCCTCTCCCTCTGCCTCTCCCACTGCTCATGCTCTCTCTCTCTCTCTGTATCTCTGTGTCTCAAATGAATAAATAAAATCTTTAAAAAATAAAATAAAATAAAATAAAACTTTCAGAAGAAAACACAGGACAAAAGTTTCATGACATTAGATTTTTTAAAAATTTCTGGGCTATGACACTAAAGTACAAGTAACCAAAAGAAAAAAAAATAGACAAATTGGATTCATGAAAATTAAGAGATTTTATGCTTCAAAAGACACTATCCACAGAGTAAAAATTCAACCCACAGAATGAGAGAAAAGATTTGCAATCATACATCTGACAAGGGATTAATATCTAGAACAGGGAACTCCTAAAACTCAACAACAAAACAACCTGATTCAGAAGTGGGCAAAGGACTTGAATAGACATTTCTCCAAAGAACATATAAAATGGCCAATAAACACATGAAAAGATGCTCAGCATCACTAACCATTAGGGAAAATGCAAATCTAAACTACAATGAGGTATATAAGGTATACTTATTAGGATGGCTACTATAGAAAAACAAACAAACAGAAAACAAGTGTTGGCAAAGATGTGAAGGAATTGGAGCCATTGTGAACTGTTGGTGGGAATGTAAAGTGGTACCATTGGTGTAGAAAACAGTATGAGGAGTCTCAAAAAATTAAAAACAGAATTATCATATGATCCAGCAATTCCACTTCAAGGTATATATTCAAAAGAATTCAAAGCAGGATCTTGAATAGACAGTTGTACTCTATGTTTGTAGCAGCATTATTCCCAGTAGCTAAAATGTGGAAGCAATTCAAGTGTCCATGGACAGATGAATGGATAAGAAAATGTAGCATATACATACAATGGAATATTACACAGCCTTAAAAAGGAATGGAATTCCACAATATGCTATAACACGTGTGAACCTTAAGGGCATGAGGCTAAGTAACATTAAGCCAGTCACAAAAGATAAACACTGTATGATTCCACTCATATGATGGACTGAATGTCGTCGAAATTATAAAGATGGAAAGCAGAACGGGGGCTGCCAAGGGCTGGGGAGAGGGGAGAACAGGGAGTTATTGTTTACTGGATACAGACTTTCAGTATTACAAGACGGAAAGTTGTGGAGACGGTGGTGATGGCTGAACAACGGTGTGAATGTATTAATACCATACACATAAAAATCTTTAAGATGGTAAATTATATGTGTATTTCATCACAATAAAAAAGAAAGAATTTTCCCTCTTCAGTTCTCATATTTGGTAAGCCTAAAGTATAATTTATATAAGAGAAGCAGAACAAAAAAATACTTGATTCTTTCCATTTTACTTACCAGTTTTTACAATAAAAGTTGGTTCACTAGAATACTCCAAAGTCAACCAACTTATTTTTTTCTAAATAAATAGAATGGCAGACTTGACTTAGTCAGCTATCAACTCAGAGCAGTCATAGATTCTTGATGTATTTTATGTGTTTCAGTTCATTGCAGTTCTTTTTGATGCTTGAAATATTCTCTCTTTTGCTAGTGAGAGGCTATTCAAAGCCAAAGACAGGATTTAAAGAAACTCTCTTCTCCTGCCCCTGGAGAGTAGAATGGGCAGGAAATTAGACATGGAAATGAATTATAAGTATGGCTTAACTGAAACAGAAACTAAATTCAGGCCCCCGATAGAAAAGTTATAGGTATGGGGAGATTTGAGTGGGTACACCTGAGAATCTTGAACTTCCAGTTTACTCTGAATGCTCTGGACTAGAAGCTGCCCTGCTTCTTGCTAGAAGAGAGCAGCCTCCCTCTGCCTGGAGACCAGGCAAAAACCTTCCCTGAGTTGAATGCCTTACAGAATGATGAAGTGTGTCCTCCTCATTGCCTCCCCATATTGCTACCAGACCAATACCTAGGGTCAGTCCTCATCATGACTCAAGATCACAAGTACAGTCCTGCTCTGGGTGAAACAACTTACCAAAAGAGTTGCACGAGCTGTCTAATATGTACTGGAAGAATATGAGGGGGGCGGGTGTAAGAGAAGATGAGGGTGCTGGATCAAGGGTAGAATAACAGGTATATACGTGAGAATTTATTGACCTGGGAGCATTCTCCTGTGTCTAAGGATTTAATGTCCTGGCTGGGACACCTGGAGCTCTAATACACTGCTGGAATGATTCCTTGAAGCATAGACATGATGGCTACTGCAGTAAATTAGGTGGAGATTTTATAACAGCTTTCCCAAAGTATCCCAAAGGAAGGAGTCAGAAGGTTCAGGGAGGTAGGAATGTTAGAATGGTTTTAATATATGCAAGCAGACAATCCACCATTTGACTATGTTCCTTTAGAAGGCTCAAAGGAATACGCTTCTCTAATTAATAAGGAGGGCACCAGTGAGGGGGGTACCTAAGTCTTTGAGACTCAATAAATCGGAGTCTTTGTAGGTCAGGCTTGACAGTAGAAGATGCTGCCATGAAACCAGTCTTTTTAAGTGTCATTGGGATTGGTGGGATGCCAGAACAGCAGAGGCCAGGTAATGGGACTTAACCATTAACAAAAAGGTGGATGTAATTAACTTGATTGACAGCAAGGCTGGTGTGAGAACCACAGTGCCCTTGATCTTCAGGAATCTGTGGTGGTGTTACTGATGATATTTCTGAGTCAGGTTATATGGGCAGTTGGCTAGAATATTGCTTGACTTGATAAACCAAACCAAACCAAGAGCTGGCAAGCAGAAGGCAACAACAAAAAACTGCAATCCCTTGCCTAGTTTCCAGACTGAGACAATTGAGGCCAATAGCCCACTGAACATAGGGGAGGCTGGGTATTCTTGAGAAAAGATCCTGCAAAATTACCACATGTATATTCAATAAATATTACCTCAATCCTTTCCCAATGGGATCCATGGTCATTTACCAAAGTAACTGGTAAATATCTGGTGAAAAGGGAATACCTAGATCTTTCGAGGGTTGTTAATACAAGACTGAAGTTGGCACTAGCACCATGAGACTCACAATGCCATCCATTAAAAGTGGACATGTGGAGGGCTGGTAATGAATGGAGCCCTGGATGAGTTCAATCTCATGGTGAATCCAATGAGACCATAGCCCCACCTTATTGTCACTTCTCTTCTTTCTAAACAATTGAGATAAGTATGGGTAGAACTAACAGAGTGCTCACATTTATTCTCTGACCTGTGGATAGGAATCATTATAGTAGGAAGGGTCAAGTTGAAATCTGGGAACTTGCCCCCTCCCCACTGCCAGGAGCAATACAATATTCCAGGTGGGACCATCCTCAGCAGGGTTCACCACCTTACAGCATTATACTTCCATTCCCCAACACCCCCATCCTGTCCTTTATGCTATCCTTGTAATTGTTTTACTTCTACATTTGTTATGTAAATGTAAAACCCATAACATATTGTTGTAACTTTTGCTCTAAACTGTCAATGTTTTTTTAGAGACCAAAAATGAGAAAATATCATCTTTTATATTCTTCCACATATTTATAATTTCAATGTTCTTCATTCCATTTCCATCTGGTATCATTTTTCTTCTGACAATGATTTTCTTTTAACATTTTTTGTATGCAGGTCTGTTGGTGATTATCTCCACTTTTGTTTGTGTGAAACTCTATTTTGCCTTCATTTTTATTTTTATGTTCTATGATACTTCTATTACTACATTGTTGTATTGAGATATAACAGAATTTTTTAAAAAGATTGCTTGTTTTATATAATGCCAGTCCATTTTTCTCTTAATTCTTTTGGGTGCTGAGAATTTAACAAATTTTGCCTTCATTTTTAAAAGTTTTTTTTTTTCTGGGGCGCCTGGGTGGCTCAGTCGTTAAGCATCTGCCTTCGGCTCAGGTCATGATCCCAGGGTCCTGGGATCAAGCCCCGCATCAGGCTCCTTGCTCCGCGGGAAGCCTGCTTCTCCCTCTTCCACTCCCCTTGCTTGTGTTCCCTCTCTCGCTGTCTCTCTCTGTCAAAAAATAAATAAAATCTTTAAAAAAAAGATAAATAAATAAAAGTGTTTTTTTTCTGAATATAGAATTCTAGGGGGATGGCTTTTTTTTTTTTTTCTTGCAGCATATTAAAGATAGCATTCAACTATCTTTTTTTAAAGGATTTTATTTATTTGAGAGAGAGAGAGAGCAAGCACGAGTGGGGGGAGGGACATAGGGAGAGGGAGGGACAAGCAGACTCTCTACTGAGCGCCAAGCCTGATTTGGGGCTCAATCCCAGGACTCTGAGCAGAAGTCAGATGCTTAACAACTGAGCTACCTAGGCATCCCTCAATTATCTTTTAATTTACGTAATTTCTGACAGGAAGTTTGATGTCATTTTCATTCCTCTCTGCATAATAAGCCTTTACTCTCTACCTTCTTTAAAGAGATTTATCACTTTTTTCTAAGCAATTTTACTATGATATGCCTTGGTGTGGTTTCCTTCTCCTTGGGGTTTACTGAGGATCTTGGATCTGTGGGATTACAGTTTTCATCAACGTCAGAAAAATTTGGCCATTTCTTCAAATATTCTTCTGTCTGCTTCCTCTTTCTTCCTTGGATTCCAATTACATGTATGTTAGACCTCTTGATATTGTCTCCCAAACCACTGATGTTCTCTTTATCATTTTCAGTCTCTTTTTCTAGCTTTCATTTTGGATAGCTTCTATTTAAGTTCACTGCCTTCAGGTTCACTGATCTTTTTTCTGGAATGACTAATCTGTTAATCCCATGCATTTGTCAACCCTTTTTGTCTCTAGAAATTCCTTTTTTAATATCCTTCATTTATCTCTTCTCATCATGTTCAGATTTTCCCTACCTTCTTGAACACATGGAACATACTTATAACCACTGTTTTTAAATGTCTCTGTCTGCTAATTACATAATCTCTATCATTTCAGGGTCTATTTCCATGGATTGATTTTTCCCCTTGTTATAGCTCCTATTTTCTTCCTTCTTTGCATTCCTGGTAATTTTTAACTAGGTGATAGATGCTGTGATTTTGATGTAGATGCTGAATTGAGTCATTTTCTTTCAAATAGTTTTGGACTTTCTTCCCACATCGTTTAAGTTACTTAAAAAAAATTAGATCTATTCAAGGCTTGCTTTCAAGCTTTGTTAGGACAACCTCAGAGCAGCCTTTATCCCAGTGCTATTTGAGCACCCCTGTTAAGACAAAACTTTTTTAAGGATTCTGTTCAATGTCCTGTGTATTAGGAGGTGTTCCTATTCTGGCTAGTGAAAATAGGAATTATTTCTAGTCTCTTATAAGCTCTGGGAATTGTTTGGTCTTCCACTTTCCAGTTTTCACCCCCCACACTTGTTTTCTCTCACGTGTGTATATGTCAGTACCGAGCCAAATACTTCAGGCATCTTCTGTATTTCTCCAGAATGTGCTCACTCATGCTCTCTCTCTGAAGCACCCTCCTCTCTGGTATTCTGCTCACAGACTCTATCTGCCTTGATCTTCCTAAACTCCAGTCTCCCATCTCAACTCAGCAAGAGAGCTGGGCTTTATTTGGATTCCCCCTCCCGGGGTTGCAGGCTGTTATTTGCTTCCAGCAGTAAAATGAGGAAGATGTAAGGTTCACCTTCTTTTAGAAATCATAATTCTGCTCTACCTATTGTCTAATGTCTGAGGGCTGTTGTATTTTGTCCAGTTTTTCTAATTGTTCAAATGGGGAGGTAAATCTACTCATTATTACTCCATAATGGCCATAAGTAGAAGTTTCTACATTTAGTCTTTTTTTTTTTTAAAGATTTTATTTATTTATTTGAGAGAGAGAGAATGAGAGAGAGCACATGAGAGGCGGGAGGGTCAGAGGGAGAAGCAGACTCCCCGCTGAGCAGGGAGCCCGATGCGGGACCCGATCCAGGGACTCCAGGATCATGACCTGAGCCGAAGGCAGTTGCTTAACCAACTGAGCCACCCAGGTGCCCCTCTACATTTAGTCTTAATCTGTATCTTTCTTATCAGTGAGATTGAGTATCTTTTTGCATGTGTCAGGAGAATCTGCATTTTTTTCCTTTGAACTTTTATATGTCTTTCCCATTTTTCTTAGAATTGTTGGTCAACAATTTTTAGAACGGAATGAATAATAGCACTTCTCGGGATTGTGACCATGATGGAGTATTGATTATAGCCTCCCATCATAAGGCTAAAAAGCTAAACAAAATGTATAAAGAAATTTTCTTCAGGCATTGGGCAATAGACAGTGCAAGGTTACAATCTCTGAGAGAAGGTAATAATGTGAAGTGGGTTCCACATCTTTCTGCCTGGAAGACGTTTCCAAGCCCTAAATGATGGCACAAGGAAATGGAGTTCAGTAGACAGCATTAGTCCTGCTTGGTAGAAGAAATACAGATTGGAGTTCAGGGCTGCTAAAATGTGTATGGTAGAGTACCAGAAAGGAGTTACAAAGGAGCCCCAGAAATCTTACAGAGATTCTCCTCAGCCCCTTGGTCAAGTCCTAACTGTGAATATGTGAACTGAGACTCTGCAAAGCCTAGCAGAAAACAGCTCCCAGGGAGCTGAGAGTGAAACAGATATTTCAGAGGTCACAGGATACTGGAGAGACATTGGAATTCTGACCCAGCCAGAGTGGAGAGATCTTGGTGAACATCGCAGACATTCACATGAGGGTCTAGAAGGCTATGCTTTTGGAGTAAGGAAGATTCCTAGGAATAAGGGCAAAATGGAAAAAGACACACCCTAACAAAACCTAAACCAAGCCTTGATATACATGATCAAGTTAATCCATCAGTAATTTAATTGCCTTCTGGAACAAAATTCAACACTATTTAGAGTAAGATAACATAATCCAAATTTCTACAATGTATGTTTACAATGTTCAACATATCAAAAAATATTTACTAGACATGTGATGAAGAAAGTATATCCAAAAATTAAGATAAAAACTAGTCAACACAAGCAGACCCATAAAAATCTGAGTGTCCTATAATTCAATTAAATTCTGACACTGTCTACTCAGAGTTAGCATCAGAACCCATAGGTTAAGGGTTCTTTTTTTTTTTTTTTAAAGATTTTATTTATTTATTTGAGAGAGAGAATGAGATAGAGAGCATGAGAGGGGGGAGGGTCAGAGAGAGAAGCAGACTCCCTGCTGAGCAGGGAGCCCGACATGGGACTCGATCCCGGGACTCCAGGATCATGACCTGAGCCGAAGGCAGTCGCTTAACCAACTGAGCCACCCAGGCGCCCTAGGTTAAGGGTTCTTAACACTTAGTCAGTCCCAGTCAGTACCACAAGACTGCCCCCACTTCAGACAGCAATTGAAGTAGGGGGTTCCCCAGTTACCTGCACTCCTGTCTGGTTAGCTACAAATCAAGGTTTTCACAACCCCTTCAAGTTAATTTGCTACAACAGATGACAGGAATTAGGGGAAACATACTCACTGGTTTACTATATTATAAAGGGTATAAATGAACAGCCCAATGAAGAGATACATAGGATGAGATGCGGAAGGGTCCTGAGAGGAGGAGCTTCTGTCTCCACTGAGTTGAGATATGCTACCCCCCAGCATCTGGAAGCTCTCTGTGGCTCAGAGATTTTTATGGAAGCTTCGTCATGAAAGCATGATCAATCATTAACTCAATCTCTAGCCCCTCTCCAAGCTTCTAGTCATGGCTTGGTATTCCTGGTGACCAGCCCCCATCGCAAAACTATCCAGGAACCCACTAAGAGCCACCTCATTAAAACAAAAGAGGCTCCTATTACCTAGGAAACTCCAAGGGATTTACTTGCTCTCTGTCAGGAACTGAGAGCAGAGACCAAATATATATTTCTTATTATGTCACATTTGCATGTTCATGGAAAAAAAATCAGAAAGGGCTGTTAGAGCAGTTATTTAGGGAGAGATGGAGTTTACTAATTTTTTGTTTGTTTCCTTAACTTTTCTATATTTTGTGATTTTTTCATGCCTTTTTGTTTATTTCAAAATGAAAATTTTTTAGGTTTTTATTTTAATTACCCACTGCTCATCACAACAAGTGCGCTCCTTAATCCTCATTACCTTTTTTACCACCACCCCCTCAACTTCCCCTCTGGTAACCATCAGCTTGTTCTCTATAGTTAAGAGTCTGTTTCTTGGTTTGTCTCTTTTTTTCCCTTTGCTCACTTGTTTTATTTCTTAAATTCCACATATGAGTGAAATCATATGGTATTTGTCTTCCTCTGACTGACTTATTTCACTTAGCATTATACTCTCTAGCTCTATCCATGTCATTGCAAATGGCAAGATTCGTTCTTTTTTATGGCTAAGTAATATTCCATTGTATGTATGTGTATATGTGTATATATATCACATCTCTTTTTTTCCCAATATTTTATTTTTAAGTAATCTCTACATCCAAAGTGAGTCTTGAACTCACAACCCAAGATCAAGAGTCGCATGCTTCACTGACTGAACCAGCCAGGCACCCCTCCTCATTTCCCCCCTTTTTAAAAATTTTTTTATTAATATATAATGTATTATTTGTCTCAGGGGTATAGGTCTGTGATTCATCAGTCTTACACAATTCACAGTGCTCACATAGTACATACTCTCCCCAACGTCCATCACCCAGCCCCCTCATCCCTCCCACCCCCTCCATTCCAGCAACCCTCAGTTTGTTTCCTGAGATTAAGAGTCTCTTATGGTTTGTCTCCCTCTCTGGTTTCGTCTTGTTTCATTTTTCCCTCCCTTTCCCTATGATCCTCTATCTTGTTTCTCAAATTCCTCATATCAGTGAGATCATGCGATACTTGTCTTTCTCTGATTGACTTATTTCGCTCAGCATAACACCCTCCAGTTCTATCCACATCGTTGCAAATGGCAAGATCTCATTCTTTTTGATGGCTGCATAATATTCCATTGTATATATATACCACATCTTCTTTATCCATTCATCTGCTGATGGACATATAGGCTCTTTCCATAGTTTGGCTATTGTGGACATTGCTGCTATAAACATTGGAGGGCACATGCCCCTTCGGATCACTACATTTGTATCTTTGGGGTAAATACCCAGTAGTGCAATTGCTGGGTCATAGGGTAGCTCTATTTTCAACTTTTTGAGGAACCTCCATAATGTTTTCCAGAGTGGCTGCACCAGCTTGCATTCCCACCAACAGTGTAGGAGGGTTCCCCTTTCTCCGCATCCCCGCCAACATCTGTCGTTTCCTGACTTGTTAATTTTAGCCATTCTGACTGGTGTGAGGTGGTATCTCATTGAGGTTTTGATTTGTATTTCCCTGATGCCGAGTGATGTTGAGCACTTTTTCATTGTCTATTTGGCCATCTACCCCTCCTAATCTTCTTTATCCATTCATTAATCAATGGACATTTGGGCTGTTTCGATAATTTGGCTATTATAAATAATGCTGCTATAAACATAGGAGTGCATGTATCCCTTTGAATTAGTGTTTTTGTATTCTTTGGGTAAATACCCAGTAGTGCAATTGCTAGATCATAGGATAGTTCTATTTTTAACTTTTAGAGGAACCTCCATACTATTTTCCAGAGTGGCTGCACCAGCTTGCATTCCCACCAACAGTGTAAGAGGGATCCTTTTTATACATCCTCACCAACACTTGTTGTTTCTGGTGGTTTTGATTTTAGCCATTCTGACAGACGTAAGGTGATATCCCACTGTGTATTTGATTTTCATTTCCCTGATGATGAGTGATGATGAACATCTCTTCATGTATCTGTTGGCCATCTGTATATCTTCATTGGAGAAATGTCTGTTTATGTCTTCTGCCCATTTTTAATTGGATTATTTGTTTTTTGGGTGTTGAGTTGTATGAGTTCTTTACATATTTTGGATACTAACCCTTTACTAGTTATGTCATTTGCAAATATCTTCTCCCATACTGTAGGTTGACTTTTAGTTGTATTTTGTGATTTTTATTATGATAATCATTTTTAGTTATATAACTTTATTTTTATTTTTTTTTATTTTATTTTTTATTTTTTTAAAGATTTTATTTATTTATTTGAGAGAGAGAGAATGAGAGACAGAGAGCACGAGAGGGAGGAGGGTCAGAGGGAGAAGCAGACCCCCCGCCGAGCAGGGAGCCCGACGCGGGACTCGATCCCGGGACTCCAGGATCATGACCTGAGCCGAAGGCAGTCGCTCAACCGACTGAGCCACCCAGGCGCCCCTATTTTTTATTTTTTTTTAAGATTTTATTTTTAAATAATCTCTACACCCAATGTGGGGCTTGAACTCACAAATCTGAGATCAAGAGTCACATGCTCTACTGACTGAGCCAGCCAGGCACCCCTAGTTATATAATTTTAATGTATTAAATATCATTTTTAAGAAACATGAAGACTTTCCTTGTGATCTAGCCAGGGTTGACTATAGTTGGCAGAATCAGGAAGCCCTCCATGCACAAGCCCTCTGCCTGGACACCCTCACCCTAAGTTTGCTCCCACTGCCCCCTCCACATTCACACCCACCATCACCTCCTGTGAGTGAGGCCTCCCCTTTCCCCCAGCCCTGGGTGCCCACTGGAGGACATCATGGTCTCAGAGAGGGGAACTCCTCAGGACAGACACTCTGCTTGACCTATCATCCCAGAGCCTGTCTTAGAGAAGTGGACAGTGGGTATGTGGTGAGTGAGTGAAGGAAGGAAGGAAGGAAAGAAGGAAGGACGAAGGAAGGAAGGAAGGAAGGAAGGAAGGAAAGGCCAATCCTGAAAAAGGTGACTTCCTAAGACCTTTCCCCAATGGGTGGAACCATTTCCCCTTTTAGCAGCCCCCTGGGCAGGGACCCAAGTGTAAGAGGTGGGGTGGGTACAAAGCTCAGTGTTTTCACACTGGGGCTTGCAGTGTGTCTGGGGGTGATCAGGCTGCTGCGGGTGCTGCAAGGAGGGTCAGTCTCAGGAAGAGCTCATTCCTGAAATCCCTCTAGGATCCCCCAGGGCCCTAGAGCGCCCTTGCCCCAGTCACAGCTATGTGGTCCAGGAGGGCCCAGCTGATGGTGAAGGTCCACTGGGGCTTGTCTGTGACTGGCCACCTGGTCCAGCCCAAGGAGCTGACCCTGGTTCCTGTGTCCCCAGTCCCTCGGACCTCCTAAGGGAGACACTCACCTTTGATGTGGGGCTGTTCAACTGTGGCAGCCAGCTGCAGATGAGAGGGAAAGGTAAGGTGGGCCTTGGTGTTAGAAGCCAAAAACACATCCTGGCCAGAGGCTGGACTGGTTCTCCACTGCCGTCTGTGAAGCAAATGAATAGGGTCTTCAGCAAGTCCCAGTGTTCCTGGGTTCTGGTTGGGGTCCTCCCCTTATGGGCTCAGTGGCTTGGGCTCACCCTGCCCCTCCCCCAGCCTCGCCCCCAGGCCAGGCCAGGGCTTTCAAGACCTTCCAGTTGGGACCTCTGGCTTTCTCTCAGGCTGACAGGAGGTCAGACAGATGTGGCCTGGGCTCCCCTGCTTGCCTCCAGCTCTCCACCTGTGGGGTTCTGACTCCTCTGCCCCAGGTAGGCCAGGAGAGCCTCACACAATGCTCTACCACCCCCCCAGCCCCCCACCCTCCACCACCCGCTGGCATTCCATGACTTCTAGTTTTTCTTCAGGTGCTTCTCTTGAATTTTCAAGATAGACTGTCATCTGCAAATACGAGTTTTTTCTTTTCCAACATTTATGCTAATGGTTTTCCCATGTTTTATTTATCTAGAATTAGAGTTTCTCAACACCAGCACGATTGGCATTTTTGGCTAGATAATTCTTTGTTATGGGGGACTGTCCTGTGCCTTGTAGGATGTTTAGCAGCATCTCTGGCCTCTGTCTTCTGGATGCCAGCAGCACTCCCTAGTTGTAACAACTAAAAATATCTCCAGACATTACCAAATACCCCTGAGAGGCAAAATCACCCCCAGCTGAGAATCACTGGCCTAAGCATCTAGCATAATGTTGGATCATAGTAATGTTGGCATATGACTGCTACTGACTTTAATGGGAGTCATCTAGGATTGAAGTATCTGAGTAGCTCCTGCTCAGGGCTAGTGTACTGTATCAAAGTTTAATTTGCCAAAAGTAAAAAACATGACTGTCATACAAAAAATGAAAGAACGCGTGTCAAATATTTAATCAATGAGGGAATCAGTAAGATGGTAAAGCAAGTTCAAGTAACATTTTGAGAAGAAGCATTTCTAGTGTGTGTTGAATTAGAGAGAAAGCCTGTTGATGTCTTACAGGGCGATAAAACTGTAATCTTTGGGGTTATCTTTTCTACTAGACAGAAATCTATAAGCTAACATATAACTTATCAGGTACATTTTCCTACATTAATTGTTTTCAAAGTGTAGTCCTCAAAGCGGAAGCATCAGCATCACCTGGGAACTTAAGGGAATTGCACATTTTCCTTTCCTATCCCAGATCTATTTAATTAGAGACTTCGAGGGTGGGAAGCACCTCTGTCTCCCCACGCATTGTGGGTGACACAGATGCACTGTAAAGTCTGGGAACCACTGCTCTAAATAGTCAAATAATCTCTATTTATGAAACAAATCTGTGAGACAATGCTCCAGTATGACATTAAAAGGACACACCACCCACCTTTTGGCCTTGTTTCCAGATTTAAATACTTTGTCTGATGTTAAGTCTCATGTTTGCTCTTTCCTTTTTCAGATACTCTATCAATTTAAGGCAGTTTCCACCTATTCCCAATTTTTCTTTTTTCTCCTTTTGAATAAAAAATGGTTTTCCAAGTCTCTCAACAATGTTTTCTTCTTTAACCTATTAACATGATGAAACAGAAGTTGAACCAGTCTTGTAATTCTTAAGATGAAGTTCTTCTTTGACATAGTGTAGTATGTTAACACACTGTTGACTTCAACATGCTGATGTTTATGATTTTTAAAAAGGTCTTTATAAATGAGATCGATTTTAGCATGAATTGGGAATCTTTCTTTTTCTATTTATGGAGCAGTTTAATTGCGATGGGTTCTGTCCTTTGAAAGCTTGAAAGGCTGCAACAATAAAACCAGCTGGGCCTGGTTTATGGGGGGTGGGATATGTAATCGAAAAGAGATCTCAAATTGTTCAATTTCTTCTCTGGTTATCAGTCTATTCTCTAGGATATTTTTGGTGCTGTTGCTGTTTTTTGTTTTGTTTTGTTTTTACCTGTTTAAGTGAATATTGAAAACTTAGTTTTCCTAGTCCATCCTTTGCTCAAACTCACCAGTAAGCAGACTAATGCGACTTAAAACAACCTATTTTTCTCCCATTCGATTGAGAAAAACTAAAATAAACATCTAATGTTGGTGAAGCCACAGGGAGAGTTCCGAGCATGTCAATTGTTACAGCCAATTGTAACTAAGGCAACTAAGAGGAATTCATCAAAATGAAATGAAATACTCAGGCACTCGAAGGAGCTATGCGGGTCACTGGTAATGTTTCCTTACATGGGTGCTGGGGACGTAGGCTGTACAGTTTATGAAAATTCATTTAAGCTTTATACTTACAACATGTACATTTTTCTCTACGTGTATCATATTTCAGTAAAATTTTTAAATGCCTTTAGCCACAGCGCAGCCTATAGCTATCTATAAGGGCACGGCTAACTGGCGGGCAACAGGGAACGACCTGAACCCTCCTTCACAAGGGCATCATTCCAAGATCCGGAAAGGGCTCCGGATTCCTGCTCCCTTAAGTCGAACACATTCTATGGCTCCCACGCTCTCTTTCTAGCTAAACCGCGTCGTGAGGCGGGGATGGCGCCGGTCACTTCCGGGAAGGGGTTCTGGGGAGACAGACAGCGAGCTCATCACTCTCCCGCCGGAGCTCCCAGAGCCGCCATCGGCGATCGCCCGGGCCCCGCCCCGCCCGTGGAGGCACCGCCCACACCACGTGACCGCCGCGTCAGCTGACCGGGCGCACCCGGAGGAGGAGGGCCGGCTTCCAGGCGCGATGGTGAGGGCCGCGGGGTGACCGGAGCCGGGGCGCCGGGGCGGGCAGGGAGGCCCCCGACCCTCGCCTATGCGGCCGCGGGCGGGTGGACGCCGGGGCGGGGAGGTGGAGGCAGCCCCGGCCCCTCGGCAGACACCTGGGTGCGGTCGTGAGGGCCGAGCGTCCGGCTAGCAGGGCGGGCAGGCCGCGGGCTTGGAGTCCCGGTGCTTCCTCGGCGGGAAGGAAGGGCCCGCATCCCCCAGGGCAGGAAGTGGAGCTTGCCCAGGGCGGGAGCGCTTCCAGGCCTTCCTCGGCCCCCGGACGACCTCCCAGAGGTGCCCTCTTCCCGGCCCTCCTGTGCGACCTGGAGAAGAACTTGCGTAGAATGAGCCTCAGTCTCCGCCCTGTTCGGAAGTCCTTTCACCCTTCCCAGAGCCAGAAAGGGCTTCTCAACTCCTCCGTCCATTCATTCCTTCAACAGGCTTTGCGTGCCTACTCTACACCATGCGGTGTGCCAGGCAGTGGGGCTTAAACTGCAAGAGGCTTGACTTGGCAGTCATAGTTAAGACTTGAGGGGAAGGGACCTAACTGTGCCTTGTGAGTAGCGTTAGGAAGGCTTCCTGAGGGTGACAGCCACTGGAGGGCCTGGGGGCAGGGAAGAAAACTGGCTGGCTGCAGTGCAGTTTGTGTCCCAGGGGTGAGGAGGCTTGGGGAGGGGGGCTCTATCGTCAGACAGAACAGCATGTTCAAAGGCTTCAGGTGAGAGAGAGCATGGCTCGCTAGGAGTGGATGCACTTACCTAGCTGGAAGGGTATCAGTTGAAGGTTAGTGAGATAGGAGGCTCGACAGGTAACAAAGACCAAATCCTGCTGTGTCTTGAGAGCACGGAAAGGAGTTTAGACTTTAAGAAGAGGGCACTAGGAAGCTAGGAAAATCCTTTCGGCTGACTTGCAGAGGGAGCAGGAGGGGAGCGGAGAGCCCAAGCTGGGGCAGCAGACCCCCAGGGGATGGTGGTGACCTGAGTTAGGGCGGAGAGAGTGGAGCTAGAAGTGGGGAAATGCATGAGGGAAAAGGGAGAGCGGGGTGTCGGCTTGGCTCCCAGGTGGTGGTGCTCAGTGGGGTGGGAAACACAGGACGTGGAGCATGTTTCCGGGCAAAGAGCAAACGTTAACTTTGATAGGTGGCGCTGTGTGAGGTTTCTGCGAGCCACCAGGTGCAGCTGGCTAGAAGACAGTCTAGATTTAAGGGTCTGAGGCTCAGAAGAGAAGCTACAATGCATTTATAAATTGGGGAGTCATCAGCACAGAGGTGGTCATTGTAAGTCTAAAAACATGTAACATCTCAGTGATGTGAGTTGGGAAGAGAGGACCTAGGGCAGAACCTAGAGAAATGCCAGCATTTTAAGAAATTACACAAGGAACACATTCTTGTAAAAAATGTAAAGAATACAGAGATGGTAAAAGACTTCTGTGGGTTGAAGTCAGGGGCCCGTGAACTTAGGAAAAATCTCACATCTTAATTTTCACTAACTTCAAACTGAAATTTAGCATTTCCTTCAATTGTGAATGTTGGCAACCAACCCCAGTATCAACAGCACCTCTGACTTCGTCACCAATAGAAATTAGAGATATTTTCGTATCATATTACAGCTGATGACATTGTTCACATATTTATGCAGATCGTTTTTAAGTTATGATGGGTATTAGACTTACAACATCACATCACCAATTTGTTTGACTATTTTGATAACTTAGTTTCCTTTGCAATCCTATGTATTTTATGCATTTAAAAACATGGTTTTGGAAAAGGCCTATAGGCTTCACCAGATGCCAGATGAGGCTATGGCAGAAAAAGGTTAAAAACTCCTGAAATAGAGACAGAAGTGCAAGACTGTCCTTAATACCCGATCTCCTCACCAGTTGTCCCAGGCCCCTGCCCCAGAGTAATGATGCAGGCAGTGTGCAGAGATCACCTTTTGGGGATTGGGGGAAGGAGGGTGATCCAGCAAATGAGACCGAGGTCAGGACAGGGAGAAATCCAGGAGAATATGCTGCTTCACCAGGGAGGACGGGTTCATGTGGGATGCTGCCCTCCATCCTGACCGGCTTCCTCACTCCTGTGCAGGAGTTGGGTAAGAGGAAGGCCAGATTTAGTGACAGTCATTTGTGACCACGGCTAGAGGACTTCATGGGAGGCCCACATAGAAGCACCAGTGCCGTGGGGTCAGGTGAAAAAGAGCAAGAGGGTTGGTGGTTGAAGGATTGTGAAGCAGGTCTGAAGTGGCTGAGAAGATGACTGGTAGGGCCACGTAGAGGACATGGTGTTGCCAGGCTGCACCGAGGGCCCAGCAGAATCAGGAGAACGTGGGTGTGAGGCGTCCTCAGTTTGTGGGGTTTTGTTCCCAGCATCTGTAAGCAGCCCACATGTAAGAGGTGTGGAAAGCTGGACATGTATATTGCTGTGCCCTAGAGCTTTGTCAGGCAGACAGGACAAAGGACAATTGATCCAGGGAATGGAGGATATTGACAAGATGTGGCCGACAGGGTGGGTTTGCATTCCAACAAGAGACAGACCTTGAATAAATAATAAATGTGATGTCTGCTGTGGAGATCAAGAAAGAAGGATAGGGGCTAGAGCATGATGGAGAAGAGCTGTTTTATTTTTTAACAGCTTTACGGAGATAAAATCAACAATAACACATATAAATGTACAGTTCAGTAAGTTCTGAAATGTATATGTTCCCACGATCAAGATAATGAACATACCCACTGGCCTCTGAAATTTCCTTGTGCAAGGGGCTGTTTTAGAAAGTATGGTCAGGGGCGCCTGGTGGCTCAGTTGGTTAAGTGTCTGAGTCTTGGTTTCCGCTGAGGTCGTGATCTTCAGCGTCCTGGGACCGAGCCCTGGGTCAGGCTCTGCGCACGGTGCAGAGTCTGCTTGAGATTCTCTCTCCCTCTCCCTCTGCCCCTCCCTCTCGTTTTCTCGTGCTCTCTCTCAAATAAGTAAATCTTAAAAAAAAAAAAAGGGATTGAGGGAGGGAAGAAGGAAGGAAAGAGGGAGGGAGGAAGGAAGCATGGTCAGAGAAGACCCATTTGGGCAGAGGCCAGAATGAGGCGTGAGAACAGGGTGTGCAGAGGGGCAGCAAGGACAAGGTGGGAGAGTGCCTGGTGTAACAAGAGTAGCAGGAGGCCAGTGTGGCTGGAGCCAGGGAGGAGAAGGAGGAGGAAGGGAGAGGTCACCAACGTCATGACAAGGACGTTGTTCTGTGCTGTACCCCCAACACTTAGATTGGGGTCTGCCACAGAGAAGTTTGCCACAGTCAATGTTTGCCGAACACATGAATGCCTAGGATAGGCAGCAGAGCAAGGTTCGGTGGCAGGTGGGTCCGTGAGAGGGTTCTCTAAACAGCCTGGTGATAGGAGAGAACAAGTCGCCAGAGGGCATCCATGTTGGACAGGGAGCAGGGATCCCCGAAGAGCAATAATGGGGGAGACACCTGGCCACACCTCAGCCCTCCATCCTGACCGGCTGCCTCACTCCTGTGCAGAGGTTCCGGTTCTGTGGTGATCTGGACTGTCCTGACTGGGTCCTGGCGGAGATCAGCACGCTGGCCAAGATTGTTGAGTGCACGGGGTCTTCTAGGGTGGGAGGAGGCAGGGATTGGGGATGAGGGCTTTGGGGATGGAGGGTGGTGAGGTCACTCTGAGGTTGGGGCCTCAGTGCCCTCAGCTTGTCCTAGCCTGCTGTGTGATTCTAGTCCTGTGGCCAGCCCCCCAGCATGGAGGGGTGGGGTGGGCCAGTTGGGCTCATGCAAGGCCTTCCCCTCCAGTCCTCCGTGAAGCTGAGGCTGCTGTGTAGCCAAGTGCTGAAGGAACTTCTGGGACAGGGGATTGATGTGAGTGCGGGGCCCAGCACCCCACTGCCCCATGACCCTGTGATCCCTACTGCCCTGAAAGTGCACCAGACCCAGGGAGGTGGGCGATCAGGATGCAGGCTGGGGTGCAAGTGGCTGGTGAGCAGGGGCCTGGCACCCCCTGAGGGCCTCCTCTCCCCATAGTACGAGAAGATCCTGAAGCTCACCGCTGATGCCAGGTTTGGTGAGTACCCCACTGAGTCCGCAGACCTTTGGGCCCCCGCGGGTACTTGGCCTGGGGCTTAGCACAGAGGCCCCTCCTCCCAGCAGCCTGTCCTGCCGCACTTGCCTCAGCAGAGGGGGACGAACGGGGTTGCCAGTCCCGCCCTCTGCCATTTTCGGGGGTGGAGGGCAGTAGCAGTGCTCACTGCTGTGCTGTGAGCTGAAGATAGTGGGGCAACAAGAAGGTGGCTGAGGCCACAGTGACACCCCCTCCCCCACCCACGGGCTCCCCCCCCCCCCAGAGTCGGGCGATGTCAAGGCCACGGTGGCAGTGCTGAGTTTCATCCTCTCCAGTGCGGCCAAGCATAGTGTGGATGGCGAGTCCTTGGCCAGTGAACTGCAGCAGCTGGGGCTCCCCAAAGGTACGGGTATGCAGGCGGGCATGTGTGCCAGGGGCTGCTGGGCAGCAGGCCACGCCAAGTGGCTTTGAGATGTGCCCTGCCCTCTGGGCCAGGAGCCTGAGACCTGCCCTGTGAGCAGTCTGAGCCCCCACCTGCTACATCAGGGGGCCTCCATTCTGTCCCCAGAGCACGCAGCCAGCCTGTGTCGCTGTTATGAGGAGAAGCAAAGCCCCCTACAGGAGCACCTGCGGGCCTGCAGCCTGCGTGGTGAGTGTGGGAGGGGGCCGGGGTGGGGTTTGGGCTCCATTCTAGAAGGTACATGCTTCATGGGAGGTGCTTGTTCTCAGAAAGAAGACTTAACCCTGGTCACATGTCAAGCAGTCACGGAGCCAGGACTCCTGACTCCAGCCCAGATTTCTTTCCTCTGACATCTGCTGTGGATAATCTCGCTACTGATTACTGAACACCTTCCCTAGGTCAGAGGGATGAGAGGTCCTCAAAGGTCCCACAGCCTTGTTGAGAGTGGAGCCAGGTGTGGGCTGAGGGCAGTGTGGCTTGCCAGCCTGTGATCCTGAGAGCCCCCCCATTTCACAGTGAATAGGCTGGCAGGTGTGGGCTGGCGGGTGGACTACACCCTGAGCTCCAGCCTGCTTCGGTCCGTGGAAGAACCGATGGTGCACCTGAGGCTGGAGGTGGCAGCTGCCTCGGGTGCCCCAGCCCGGCCTGTGGCCATGTCTCTCTCAGCAGACAAGTTCCAGGTCCTCCTGGCAGGTGAGACTCTGCTGTACCTGGAGGGGGGAGGGGCCCTCCCAGATCCCACCTGGCTGCCACCCACCTGCTCACCTCTTCCCTTTGCAGAACTGAAGCAGGCTCAGACCCTGATGAGCTCCCTGGGCTGAGGAGAAGGGTGTTTGGGGCCCATGTTGAGTCGCTGCCCTCCGAACTCCTCTTCGTGGGTAGCCCCAGCTCCAGGACCCTGGAGGCCTGGCCTCCCAGATCTCTGGCTTGCTAGGTTCCCACTTGAGAATTCAGCATCAGGATTCTGAGGACTTTTCCAGCATTGCCTTCCCTCCCCCATGAAAGTCACTTGTCAACAGTTTTCATGAGCAGGAAGAATAAACAGAAGTGTGAAGGAGTGTGTGCACAGGTTTCTTTTTGGGTTCAGATGAAGGGTTTTTGTGAGAGTAACCAAGTGACATACAGACCTCCCTGACCCATTACTCATTCTCCCTTTTCAACTACTGGTTGAGGCAGAACGAGGACCACAGTGACACAGCTTGTGTGGGGAGAGGAGAATTGGGGTTCTAGCTCGCGGTCCTGTGCTGGCCCTGTCTGCAGGCGGGCAGTAAGCACGCGGCCCCAGTGCCAGATGCCCCGAGTAGAGAAAGGAGAGAGCCCTGCTCTTCCTGCCATCTTCGTTTGATAGAGAGAGGAGGGTCCCTGCCTGAACTGCTCATTGGCAAGAGGAGCGGGGTTAGGGACTGAATGTTTGTGTCCACTCCCAAATTCCTGTGCGGAAGCCCTGACCCCTCAATGAGATGGTCTTAGGAGATGGGGCTTTGGATAGTAATTACGTTTAGATGAGGTCATGAGAGTGGGACCTTCATGAAGGGGTTAGGCCCTTATAAGAAGAGAAAGACAGACTCTGTCCAGAACATGTACTGAGAAAAGGCCACATGAGAAGAGCAAAGCAGAAGGCCCTCACTAAGAACCAAATCTGCCAGCTCCTTGATCTTGGACTTCCCAGCCTCTGGAACTCTGAGAAATAAATGTCTGTTGTCGAAGCCACCCAGTCTCTGGTATTTTGGGACAGCACCCTGAACTAAGACAAGTGGCCTAGAACATCTTGGGGTGCAGGGAAGCTACCAGACAATAACGAGTGCTGTCAGGAGGAGCCAGCTTGTCCCACTGGCCAAAGATGCGACAGTTTTAAGCATCAAAAAGTTAAGGACTGACTCGTCCTGACCTCTGCTTCTGGAAAAATGGAACAGATGCACTTCCCCCATTCCTCTCACCAAGTACAGCTGAAAACCTTGGACATTACATATAAAACAAACAGGAGACTCTGAAAGGTGAAGAGAAGGCAGATTCGCTGAGATCCTGAGGAACTGAAGAACAGAGCAGAGCAGTCCTTAGGTTTCCTTTTTGCTCCCTGTGTCCTGGGCTGGGTGCTGGAGACTGGCAACCTGAGAAACACCAGCACACAGACTGGAAGCTCGACCAAAGCATGCTCTCTTGAGCCAGGGGATCAGGAAAGGGGCCATCTGGCAAGACAGGAGACTTACTGATGATAACTGCTCTCCTCCGGTCACACCACAAAGAAACTGCAGCCCCTCTTCCACCCCACCCCACCCCTGGCACATACATAAATATATTATATATATGTGTGTGTGTGTATATATATATAGATATATATATATTTTTAAGAGAGTGTGTGAGTAGGGGAGGGGGAAAGGGAGGGAGAGAATCTTAAGCAGGCTCCACGCTCAGCACAGAGTCTGACATGGGGCTCGATCTCACGACCCTGAGATCATGACCTGGGTCGAAATGGAGACTCGGGTGTTTAACCAATTGAGCCACCCAAGTGCTCCAAGAAGATTTAAATAAGTTCCAGTGTCTCAAAACCCCAAATGTCCAGGATTCAAACTAACAAACCGAGAGTTAAGAAAATCTCAACTTGAATGAGAAAACACAACAGATGCCAACACTAAGATAACTCTGACTTGTATGGCAAGGATTTTAAAGTAGCCATCATAGGGCGCCTGGGTGGCTCAGTTGGTTAAGCGACTGCCTTCGGCTCAGGTCATGATCCTGGAGTCCTTGGATCCAGTCCCGCATCGGGCTCCCTGCTCGGCAGGGAGTCTGCTTCTCCCTCTGACCCTCCTCCCTCTCATGCTCTCTGTCTCTCATTCTCTCTCTCTCAAATAAATAAATAAAATCTTTAAAAAAATTTAAAAAAATAGCCATCATAAAAATGCCTCAAGTCTTTTTTTTTTTTTAAGATTTTATTTATTTATTTGAGAGAGTGAGAATGAGAGAGAGTACATGAGAGGGGGGAGGGTCAGAGGGAGAAGCAGGCTCCTCGCTGAGCAGGGAGCCCGATGTGGGACTCGATCCCGGGACTCCAGGATCATGACCTGAGCCAAAGGCAGTTGCTTAACTAACTGAGCCACCCAGGCGCCCCAAAAATGCCTCAAGTCTTAACAAAGAAATAGAAGATACAAAGAATGAGATAGAAGTTTTATTTTTATTTTTTTAAGATTTTATTTATTTTTTGACAGAGACACAGAGAGGGAACACAAGCAAGGGGAGTGGGAGAGGGAGAAGCAGGCTTCCCGTGGAGCAGGGAGCCCGATGTGGGGCTCAATCCCAGGACCCCGGGATCATGACCTGAGCCAAAGGCAGACGCTTAATGACTGAGCCACCCAGGTGCCCCGAGATAGAAGTTTTAGAACTGAAATCTGTAATAAAAATGACCTGGACTGAACAACAGAAGAAAGAATCCATAAATTTGAAGATAATCATAGAAATTACCCAATCTGATCAACAGAAAATAGTTTGGAAAATAAACACACAGAAAACAAACAGAGCCTCGGAGCCTGCAGGACTGTAACATAAGATCTAATATTCATGTCATCAGAGTCCCAGAAGGTGAGGAGAAAGAGGGTGGAAGAGAAAAAACATGCAAAGAAATCATGGCTACAAATTTCCCCCGTATGGCCAAAGACCTAAGCCTGCAGAGTCAAGAAGCTGAATGAATCCCATTTGGGTTAAACCCAAAGAAATCCATGCCAAGGTACATCATACAACAAACTTCTGAAAACTAAAGAAAAGAAAAAAATCTTGAAAGCAGCAAGAGCGAAATGACACTTTACCTTATGGGGGGGAAAGCAAATGAGTGGATTTCTTGTCAGAAACCACAGAGGCCCAAAGGAAGAAGCACATTTTTCAGGTCTGAAAGAAAAACGTCAACTGAGAATTCTGTATTCAGTGAAAATTACCTCAAGAGTAAAGGGGGAACTCAAGATATTCTCAGATGAAGGATAACTAATATAGTTTGTCACCAGCTGACCTAACCTAAAAAAGGCAAAAGGAGGACCTCTGAACAGAAAGGAAATGATAAGGAATCTTGGAACGTCAGGGAGGAAGAACAATGGAAGGAGTGAAGTTTTGGATGCAGTTAGACTTTCCTTGAGCATTTTAAATTATGTTCAACAGTTGGAGCAAAACATAAAACATTGTTGGATGTGGTTCTTAAAGTATGTAGAGGAAATATGTAAGGTTATTATAAATAGGAAAGAGTAAAGGGGGCAAGGTTTCTACACTTAGAATGTCAACACCAGCGGACTGTGACGAGTACGTGTGTAGAGTATCTAGAACAACTACCTCAAAGGCTGTGCAATGTACTACACTCAAAACCAAAACTGATAAGTCAAACTGGAGTTCTAAAAATTCAGGTAGCCCACAGGAGGGCAAGAAGAAAACAAAAGAGAAGTGGAATAAACAAAAATAAAGTGGCAGACTAAAGATCACAGAAAATTCTAAGTCTCTTCAAACGTTTCACATTAGCTTGATTTCCCAGGTTGCATTCCCTCTTCTGTGCTGTCACAGACTCCCACAGGTTGTAATATGGCATTGTCATTTTGTGTTTACTCATTTGCCTCTTTTACCCTTGTGAATCTCTTAAGGATGGGAATTGTGTTCCTGTGTGTGTGTAGTCCCAGTGCCTGATAGGTACTCCTTCAGTCAGTGGGGGGTCAGAGAGGGGCGGCAATGGGTTTCCTGGTGTTGAATGTAAAACAAAAATCCATGAATTGGTAATAGAAAAGAGTCGATAAAAGACAAAGTCCCTCCCCCCAAAAAACCCCGAGTGACCCCTAATTTGTCACCATTGGAAGTTACTGCACCAAATTCTTAGTCTGAAAATTGATCATTAGAGGGAAGGAATTCAGAATTTATCCTATCTTTTTAACATTTCAGGACAACTAAATGGCCTTAGTCAAAGGTAAAGCTCTTTACAAAAGAATTCCAGCTAAGGTACATGGAATGAGAGAAAACCACCACTTTGTAATTCCCAGTTAAATACTTGATTGAGGCAAGGATCATCGAGGATGATAGAGCCATTAGGTGAAAAGTTTACATGATGTGAAATGATACTTGCTAAAGAATCCCCTCACACAAACAGTCCAGCGCCTCCCAGCTGGTAACTGGATAAACACAGTGGCTCGCTACACAGTGGAATACTACTCAGCAATCAAAAGAAAACCTCTAATAAGCATAACAACATGGATGGATCTCAATGCATTATGCTAAGAAGCCAGACTCAGAAGGCTACATACTGAAGGTTCCATTCATGAGATATTATGGAGAAGACCAAAAGGATAGGGACAGGAAGCAGATCAGTGCTTGCCAGCGGGGGAGGGGGGATGTGTTGACTACAGGGGGCGTAGGCAAATTGCAGGGGTGGGGGGGAATGTATTCTTTGATTGTGGCCATAGTCAATATGAGTGTATATATTTGTCAAAACTCACACTCTAAAAAAACAAAACAAAACTCAGACTCTACAAATGGTGTATATTACTGTATATAAATTATACCTTAATTTAAACAAAACAAAAAGAGACCAACCTACAAAGAAATCACCCCATCGATTACTTAGTGGTCACAAGGTGTGAAAGGTATCTTTACAAAGCAGAGACTGGCTGTCACAACCTCACCCATGATCAATTTCAGCCTCACTGATGTTGGACGACCAGATGTTAGGTGTCTCCTAATGTGATGCAACTTGGAGTACAGAGCACCCAGGAAAGAGAGAGATGTATCTAAGGAAACATTCAGACAAATCCAGAATGTGATGGGGCAGCTCAAAAAACAACTGGCTTGGACTGCAGAAAGGTCAGTATCATGAAAACCAAGGAAAAAAAAAAAAAAGGTGGGGTGAGTGGGAGATGGAGAGGGTGGTTCCATCTAAATAAAAAATGATTAAAGAGACCTATAACCCTTGATTAGACTCTGCTTTGAACAGACCAGCTATAAAAGACATTTTGGGGACAATTAGGAAAATTTGAATGTGGACTAGGTATTAGATGGTATTGATTTTATTACGTATGATAAATGTGGCTTTGTAGGATATTGCTTTTTAGAGATGCATGTTGAAGTATTAGGCATGCAATGTCGCGGTTCGCATAGTTCATTTCAGAATCCTTCCGCCCAAATGAGGAGGAAGCAGAAGTAATATGAAGGGGCAGATCCCGGCTATGGACCAGGCACCTGTGCCGACCACACTTAAGATGGAATGCAAGCTCCTTACAGAGGCCTCTTTAGACCAGACCTGACCATCTGAAGTTGGTTCTGCTTCTCCGCCCGTTTTTTGTTGCTTGGCTGCACTTGCCACCCGGCAGGTGGTGATGGTGCTTCTGTTTATGTGTTACGTCTGACTGTGCCTGGATTCTTAGGGGCCACCATCGGGTCCCCAGGGCCTGCGTTTATCAAGCACCTGCGCGCCCTGCGCACAGCTGCAGGCGCCTCGGCCTCGGGACCTTGCTGCTTGCTGTTTCCTGCTGGGAGGGCCGACCCTGTCGGGACTAGCCGGGTGACTTGCCCCCAGCCACGGAGACAGCTGCAATCCGGGACCTCAGACCTGACCCGATCCCGCCGGCGCGGAGCAGCGGGAAGCCAGGTTCCTCCGCCACCTCCCGGCCAGGTGACAGCCCCAAAGCCTTTCCCACACTCGGGGCCCCCAGCCCATCCCGGCCAGCCTCTGCCACCTGCCCGAGAAACTACACTTCCCAGCAGGCGCCGGAGCGGCGACCTCAGCTCCCAGCGTGCTCTTGGGCGCGGCCCGACTCCCCTCCCCGCCCCCCCTCCCCCCCGCGTTAACCCATCAGTGGCTGCAGGCTGGCGGGGAGCCGCGCGGGGAGCAGGTTACCCGGGGGCGGCGGTGCTGCAGAGCTGAGGAGGGGATGGGGTTCGGGGACCTTAGGGAGCTGGGGTTAGCCGAGGACGGGCAGCAGGGCGGGGTGGTGAAGGGGAGGTGAGCACTAGGGTGCCCGCCCTGCGGAAGTTAGGAATCTGGACGTTCACCTTTTCCCGAAAAACGAACCTTTCGGGTGCCAGACCCCGGACGGCGCTGAGGAGGGGGACAGGGGTAAGGCAGTCTGCCCTCCCTGGCTAAATGCCCCTCTCTGCCCCCCACAAAACCTGGCCTTGATCTGGGCAGGTCCCGGAACAAGGAAGGTGGAAACTCCCCTCCCGCAGCCAGGCGTGGGGGGCGGCGGGCGGGATGGAGTTCGCTTCCCTCGGCCCCGACGCTGATGTGGGCGTTTCCTGTGCGCCCCCCGGACCTTGACCCGGAGCTCCGGAGCCCTTCCTGTGACCCCTGTCCTCCTCCCTCAGAGCCGTGGGCACCTGGTTCCAGCGCACCTGCTTTCGCTCCTCCTCGTCCTCGCTCTGGTCCCGAGCAGTGCGTCGTGGCAGGCCGGTCCCCGCCGCGGGCGGAGTCTCCAGCAGCGTTCTCCCAGTTCTCGTCCCGCCGGCGGCATCGGGTTCCCTCCCTCAGTTGTTGTGGAGCAGGTGCAGGCCGGGTCCCAAGAAGCGGAGTCGTGAGCAAGCAGAGCTTGTACTCTGGGGTGGGAGTGGAGGTAGAGGCAGACAACAAACAAGATCATTTCCGATTCTGGGGGTGCCATGAAAAGAAAACTCGTTGGCGGGGGGATGCTGCCTCGAGAGGGTGGTCGGGGAGGGCCTCTCTCAAGTGTCCCAGACTGAAGGGACAGCAGGGGCAAAGACGTGGGGCTGGGAGGACGGTGCTTGGAGCCAGTGAGTGAGGGGGGGTGTGGGAGGAATGAGAGGACTGTGTGGGCCCAGGAAGGATCTGGACTTGATTCTAAAAGCAGTGGGGGCTCATGAAAGCCCCATGGGAGGTGTTAAATAGGGCAGAGTCTCGCTTCCCCAGCCTGAGCTCCATAGTGCCCTGGGCTTTCTCAGCACTTTCGGGTGGGGACTAGGACCTGTGACTGGGCCAGTTGACTTGTCCGCCGATCCCAGCTGGTAGTGGCCCCCTGTGGCCCTCAGGGTTCTCCTTGATAAAATGGGGGGATAATTTCTACCTCACAAGGTGCCACTTGGCCCCACCTGCTGTCATCCTCCCCCCACAGGGCCTGGCCATCCGCGCACAGAATGCCTGAGGGCCCCGAGCTGCATCTGGCCAGCCGCTTCGTGAACGAGGCGTGCAGGGGGTTGGTGTTTGGCGGGTGTGTGGAGAAGTCACCCGTCAGCCGCAACCCTGAGGTGCCCTTTGAGAGCAGTGCGTACTGCATCTCATCCTCGGCCCGTGGCAAGGAGCTGCGCCTGACCCTGAGCCCCCTGCCTGGGGCCGAGCCCCCACGGGGGCCACTGGCCCTGGTCTTCCGATTCGGCATGTCTGGCTCCTTCCAGCTGGCACCCCGGGATGCGCTGCCGGCCCACGCCCACCTGCGCTTTTACACAGTTCCCCCCGGCCCCCCACTTGCCCTCTGCTTCGTGGACATCCGCCGCTTTGGCCACTGGGACCTCGGGGGCGAGTGGCAGCCCGGCCGCGGGCCTTGTGTCTTGCTGGAGTATGAGCAGTTCAGGTAGGCCCAGCACCAGGCGTGAGGAACAGAGTCTTGGGCTCCGGGCCTGGCTCTGTGAGTGCCTCGCTGGCCAGTGAGGGGCAAATCTAGTTCCCCCTCTGGTCCTCAGTCCCTCTGTGTCGACCAGGACAGTGTCCTTTCCCGGGGACAGCTCTCTGAGCTAATGGATGTGGAACCCCGCAACTGATGTTGGGGGGGGCAAGAGGAGGATAGGCAGGCCTGCCCTGAGGACACATGGCCAGTTCGTGTCAGACCTGGGGCTCAGCATCCCACTCTGCTTCTCGGAGGCTAAGAAGAAAGGTGAAGGGGCTATAACAACCTGGTAAGAAAGGCGGCTGAGCAGGAAGGAACTGCTTCAAAGCGGTGGCCGGGGGACTGCCTCATGACACGGTTTCTGAATCGGGCTTGCGGTCTCCCACATTCTGCCTGCCCACTGGTCTGTGACCGTCCCATGGTCTCTGCCAGAGGGGTCACCACCCTACCTGGGATGTGATGCGTGTCACAGAGGATGGCACGCTGCCGGCCACTTCCCTTCCTCTAAAGGTGAAACATGAATGGGTTTTTATTTCGTGCCAAGCCCTCCGCCAGGTGTCGGGGGTACCGCAGTGAGCAAGATGGATGTGGTCCCTCTCCCACAGAGCTACAGTTCAGATAAGGCAGGGGGAACAAGGAACAAAGTGGATGAATTTAAATAGACACATGCCTGAAGAAAAATCCAAGAAGTGGAGAATGACTCTTGGCCGGGTTGGGCGGGCGTGGGGTGGGGGGAGGATTAGGAAAAGACCACTCTAGGTGACATTTGAGCCAAGGCCTGCCCGATGGGCAGGAGCCAGTCTTTGCAAAGCCCTAGAGGAAAAGCACTGTAAGGGACAGAATCACAGACTCAAGGCCTGCAGTGGACTTAGCCAGTCCTCCCTTCCTTGGGGCTGGCGTGCTTTCCGTTGGGCCTGAGACTTGGTTGTCCTGGGTGGGTCAGGGCGTCTTGAGCACTTGACTCCTGGCCTTCCCAGGCTCGACCCTGAGTGCACCCCAGGGAAGCGTCTGTCACCGTCCTGGAGTCCTCCCATCCAACTTTCCTGGGAAGTCATGGCACAAGTTCACTCTGCCACCTGGCTCTCAAGTTTCTCTCACCTGCGAATTTCGGCTGTTTTCTTGGTCTCACAGCTGGGGAGCTTGCAGGGGTCTGCTCCCCTCAGTGCTCTGACCACCTAGGCTAATGCTCCACACTTCCCTTTACCCCAAACTGTCTTCTGGCCCCTACTTCATATGCTCCTCGTGCCCGTTACTGAGTCAGTCTCGCCAGGAACCTTTCCCACAAAGAAACGAGGTGCGTTTCCTCTTTGTGGGGGTGAGGAGGGATCGGGGACCCCTGGAGGTGGGGTGGGGGCTGCTGGGACACTCGCTAGCCAGGACTTGTCACCACACACCTGCTACACAGAGCCAGCACCAGCTTCCTTGAAGACAGGGAGCTCCAGACTGCAGGCGCACCTGAGCTCCTGGGGTCACCTTGTTCTCCACCCAAGACCCTTGAACCTGAGGCTCTTTGGTGATAGACACACAACATCTACAGACTCATGTGTTTCCTTGAACACGTTCCTTTTTTTTTTTTTTAAGATTTGATTTATTTGACAGAGAGAGACACAGCGAGAGAGGGGACACAAGCAGGGGGAGTGGGAGAGGGAGATGCAGGCTTCCTGCCGAGCAGGGAGCCCGATGCGGGGCTCGATCCCAGGACACCGGGACCATGACCTGAGCCGAAGGCAGATGCTTAATGACTGAGCCACCCAGGCACCCCGCAGGGTCCTGGGATCGAGCCCTGCTCGGCAGGAAGCCTGCATCTCCCTCTCCCACTCCCCCTGCTTGTGTCCCCTCTCTCGCTGTGTCTCTCTCTGTCAAATAAATCAAATCTTTATTAAAAAAAAAGACTTTATTTATTTGAGAGAGAGTGAGCACAAGCAGTGGGAGGTGCAGTGGGAGAGGGAGAAGCAGGCTCCCCGCTGAGCAGGGAGCCCGACCACGCGGGGCTGGATCCCAGGACCCCACGATCATGACCCGAGCCGAAGGAAGACGCTTAACGAGCCACGCAGGCGCCCCAAACACATTGCTTTTGATTGTTTTTTTTTTTCACTTTTCATAATGAATTCAAATCTCATACTGGTGTTTCCAATAAATAGGAAATTATTTCCAATAAATAGGAAAATGGAGGGCGCCAGCTCAGCAGGGAGTCTGCTTCTTCCTCTGCCTCTCCTCTGCCTCTCTCTCAAATGAAAAAATCTTTAAAAAAGGAAAATGGAGGTTCCCGCTGCCAAAATAGCACTGAGGCTGGGAAAGCGGGAACTGGGACTCCCATGTTCCTTCCCCTTGCACCCAGGTACCCTTAGCCCCTCTCTATCCTGTGGCAAGGCCTCGGGGATGGGGGCAGAGATGGGGGTCTCATGTGCCTGGGCTGGCTGTGTTCCTCCAGGGAGAACGTGTTACGAAACCTAGCGGACAAGGTCTTTGACCAGCCCATCTGCGAAGCCCTCTTGGACCAGAGGTTCTTCAATGGCATTGGCAACTATCTTCGGGCAGAGATCCTGTACCGGTCAGCAGGATGGCCAGGAGGACTAGGGAGGGCTGGGTGCACCCACATTCTCCACTGCTTAGCATGGCTCCCTCTCTCCACCCCACTGCAGGCTGAGGATACCCCCCTTCGAGAAGGCCCGCGAGGTTCTGGAGGCGCTGCAGCAGCGCAGGCCGGTGAGGGTGCGGGGAGGAAAGCGGACAGACCCATCAGAGCAGGCCAGCAAGTGTATAGGCTGGGTTAGGTCTCCAGCTTTGGGCCCATTTCCCTTTCTCTGCAGTGTCAGGGGTCGGGGGCAGATGGATTGTCTCTGAGTCCTGCCAAGCTCCTGGGGTTCTGCTCCCCATCGCTCAGCTGCCTTCTGAGTGGCCCTGCCTCATGCTGACAGCCAGTTCCTGCCTCTGCCCCTTCTCCAGAGCCCGGAGCTGACTCTGAGCCAGAAGATCAGGGCTAAGCTGCAGAACCCAGACCTGCTGGAACTGTGTCACTCCGTGCCCAAGGAAGTGGTCCAGCTGGGTGAGGCCTGGGAGCCAAAGATGGCTCTACCTCTGCTTCAGTAAACTGTGTAACCCCAGGGCAGTTCCTGCCCTACCTGGGGTATGGATGTCTGTAGATCTAGTTGTTGCTATAAGCAACAAGCCTCCTCACTTGTTAGGTATGTATGTCCTCTGAGCAGCCCAGAAGGCAGACCGGACAAGGATTATTCACCCCACCCCAGGGTGGGAAAGCCATGGCCCAGAGTGGGGAAGCCACCAGCCTGAGGGCACACAGCTGGAGGATGGAGAGCCTCGGCCCCCTGACTCAGTCCGCCAGCTAGTAGCTGAGGTCTGGGCCAGGCCGACCAGGCTCCCCCTCCTCCCGGCCTGAGTCCGCCCTGACTTCGGCCTGGTTCCTCTGTCCCACAGGGGGCAAAGGTTACGGGCCGGAGAGCGGGGAGGACGACTTTGCCGCCTTTCGAGCATGGCTTCAGTGTTACGGCATGCCCGGCATGAGCTCCCTGCGGGACCGGCGTGGCCGGACCATCTGGTTCCAGGTTTGGGCCCTAATCTCACATAGGCAAATGGAGATCCTGAGGAAGCTAGTGGGGTGGACAGACCTGGGGTCACAGCAGGGCAGGAGCTGGGGTCTCCCAGGAGCAGATGTCCAGGGCCTGCCGTTGCCCCCAGGGGTCACACTGTTCCCCATGCTTTACCCCTCCTCTCCTCAGCCCCAGGGTCCCAGCCAGTAGAGTGGCCCAAGGCAGGGTGGCCTTGTTGATGTGGGCTCCCACCTGCGGAGGATGGGGCGGTCAGAGGGGCTTCTTAGGGGAGTAGCTTCACTGATTTGGAAGGATAGCTGTGAGCTCTGCCTCTCCAAGGAAAACTCCCCCTGCCCCAGCCAGGTTGATTCCTGAATTCTCCTCATTCTATTCTAGGGGGATCCTGGACCCCTGGCACCCAAAGGTAAGCTACTCTTAATGTAATAAGCTGGGAGAGCAGGAAGGACTAGTTGCTTGCAAGAGTTACATCACCCTTCTCCATCCCAGTCCCCACTCCAATCCTGGGAGTCACCCCAGAGCAGGAGTCTGCAGAAAGGGGGCTGAGGGCATAGGACTCTCCCGCCCCAGTGTCAGTGTCCTGCAGGAGGCAAGTCCCGCAAGAAGAAATCCAAGGGAGCACAGCAGGGGCCTGAGCACAGAATGGAGGTATGGCTCCTCCCTGCATTCTCCCCTGCCCCGCCAGCCAGCCGCACCTCCCAGGTGCCCTCCCTTGACAATGGGGGGCAACGGTGGGTCCTCACCAACCTCTGAACTGCTCACGGAGCCCCTTGGGGACCTGTATCTCCTCAGGAGCCTCTCCTTCCAAGCACGGCCCCTCCCAGGACACGTGGGGCACACAGAGGCCCTCCTGAGCAAAGTAGAGTAGAGCAGCCTGAGGGCACCGGCCTCCAGCAGGACCCAGAGGCCCCCCCGAGTTCCTGAGAAGCTCAGGTGCGCCTTGCTCAGCATGCTGCTCTGGGGAGAGAAGGCTCTGCAGGGGGAAGGGATGGCGGCGCAGGCGGGAGGACTGTGGACGGAGGGGGGTGGGCAGGCCGCTGGGGCAGCCCTCAGCCTGGGGTCTGAGCTGCCGCCTCACCTGCCCTCCTCCCAGGCCACCGCAGACCCCGAAGGACCAAAGCTACACCCCATCCTTGGAGAATGAGGGGACGGCAGCCTCCTAGCCGGAGGGCGTCCTTGCTCGCGTCCACCCGCTTTCTCTGCTGAGCCCTTCGGGGCCTGGGCGGCTCACCAGAAGCAGGCTGGAGCTGCTGGGGGCCAGGTGCCCCTGGCCCTGTGGCTGTTCCCTGCACACCTCTGATGTTTTTAATTGTACCCCACCTTCCCCATTTTTTAAGCCCACATGAAAAATGCTGTCATTTTTAATAAACTAATACACTTGAATTTCTTGGCACTTCTTGGGCTGGCTGCAGAAGGTCTGGGAAGGCCAACCTGCGAAAACCTGCTGCCTGACCTTGGAGACTGGAGAGCCACCTGGGCAAGGCTGACTGAGCCCCATCCCAGTCCTCCAGGCCCTGGCTCTCAGAGGATGGCCTGCCTCTGCAAGTACAGCCTCTCAGAGGTGGTGTAGAGACCCCCGCCCCGGCAGCGGGGGAGGGGGGGTGGGGGGGG
>NC_058411.1:112469383-112634858 GCF_002201575.2 Neomonachus schauinslandi
GGGGGGGCGGGGAGGTGCTGCAACCCAGACCCTGCACACACCGGTAAGTTCGTATCTTGCCCCTGCCCCCAAACGCCTGGGGAAAAGCCTTCCTCCCTGAGGACAGGCCCTGAGGGGAGTGAGCAGGGACTACTGCTAGCAGGGTTCCTGAGTCAAGGGTTTATTGTTCAAGAGGTGACTGATCCTTGCTTCAGGCTGGGGAGGCAGAAGTGAGGAGCCCCCAAAGCCTTCCACACGTAAAACCCCACCGTCAGGGGCTCAGTTTGGAGGGGGCTGCAGCAGCAGCAACAAGGACCGCACTTGGAAGGGAGAAAAAGTGAGCTTCAGGCGGGAGTCCCGAAGGGGCAGGTGGCCGGCAGGGTCGCGCTGCTCCAGGAGGTCACAGCTGGAGAACAGGAGTGGGGGTCATGAGGGCCCCGCGAGGGCAGGACCCCCACCCCTACCCTGCGCCCCCACTCACAGGACGGCCTCCTGAACCGGCAGCGACGTGTGCAGCCAGCAGTCGACGTGGCTGCCGTGGGCTTCGTACAGCCTGAGGACCAGCGTGCGGCCCTGCGGGCTGGTCTCCGCCTGCGGAGGGAGGCGGGGGGGGGGGGTGGGCGGGGCTGGGGCGGACCCAGATGGGGCCCCGCCCCTGCCGCCCCGCCCCCGCCGCCCCGCCCCTTGCCTGCTTGACAGTCTCCAGCACGACCGCGGGCGAGGACACAGAGAAGGCGCTCCAGGAGGCGGCGGGCGCCGGGCCCGGGGCAGGCAGTGCCAACAGGGGGAAGTTGAGGCTGTAGGCAGCGCGGATAACGCCAGCGTCCTGGAAGGAGCCTGGAAATGGGGGGAGGGGGGCCCCGTGGGCGTGCTGGCGTTTTGCCCACGGGCCGCTGGGAGAAACTGAGGCTCAGAGCAGGGCAGAGAGGCGGTCCGGGCCGCAGCACCCACCTTTGTGCGGCATCAGCGCGTAGGTGAACTCGTGGCGTCCCATGTCGGCAGTGGCGTCGGGGGCCTTTGGTGCCCGCAAGCTGGGGTGGGGAGGGTGGGGATGGGCCGGGAGGACCCGCGCCCCCATGCCAGCCCTCCCCTCCCCCGGGGCCTGGCGGGCCCTCCACTCACAGCGAGAGGCTGAGGACGTTGCCTCGGACCGACGCGCCGTACTTGCAGTCGTTGAGCAGAGCCAGCCCAAAGCCGTGCTCTGACAGGTCCATCCAGCGGTGGGCCCACACCTGGGGGGCAGATCCCAGAGCCGCTTGGTGGCCCCGCCCCCTCCCTGGGCTCCCGAGCTCCCGTCGCCACAGTGAGGGCCAGCTCTGGGACCGCAGATGGAGCTCCAGCTCTCACCACAGGAGGCGCTGGGCACACCATCCAACCCGTCTAGGCCTCAGTTCCTCATCTGTGAAATGGGGATAATAGAATTCACCCCCACCAAATGGGCATGAGTGTCAAAAACCAAAGACAGCATTTAGCACAAGGCCTAGCACACAGGAGCCAGCAAATATTGATCAGCGTCCTCCTCCTGACCCCACCCCACACCAGTCTCTTCCCAGCTGGGCAGGATCCAAACCCCACCCCACCCCATGTCAGACCTCAAATCGAGCCCAGTCCCAAGAGGTGTTGTGGTGTGTGGGCCGCTGCAGATGCCCGAACTGGACCTCATAGGTGGCCTGGGGGCTCCGCACGCGGGCGGGGAACTCCACCTTCAGGAACTTGTGGGCCTCATGCCAGTGCACCTGAGGTGGAAGGACAGACACACACAGGCCTGGGCCGCTCCCTCCTCCCCAGCCACACCCGGGGATAGATGCCCACCACCCTGCTTTCTGCTACCTCGGTGTGGAAGCGGACATAGGGGCAGCCAACGTCCAGCACGACCTCCTGGCTGAGCCGACTGTTGGGGCTGATCTGCAGCAGGAACCAGGCGCTGCCCCGCAGGCCACCCTCAGTGCCCACTGCCAAGGTCCCTGCCTGGCCCAGCACTGGCTTCCTGTGGGATGGGGTGGCGGAGCTGAGCCAGGGCAAGCTGATGGAGGGGGCCCACCACCACCCCGGTCCTGCCCACACCGAACCGTGTCTCCAAATGGTAGTCCATGACGTCCCATGCGTCCCAGTACAGAGGGACATCATCGAACAGCACAAACTGGTTCCCCACGGTGCCCTCAGCAATGGCCTCCCTGGAAGGATGCAGAGATTGGTGCTTTAGAACTTTATGACCCTGAGTTGGGGTGGGGGCAGGGAGAGTAGGCCCAGGGGACAAGGGGACTCCTTCCTAGCCCAGCCTGCCCTGCCCTGTGTGGGTCCAGAGCCACAGGTGGGCTGCCATGGGCAGTACTGGGGCCAGGGGACAGAGGGAAGGGGGTCTGGGATCCACCTGCCAGGTACTGGAAGAGGGCAATGAGGAGTTGGCACCTGCCAGAGGCAACCAGCACCAGGGACGTCAGGCAGCCGGTTGGGTCCAGCCTCACCCGGATGATGCCGTTGTCCAGAGTCACAGAACCGTCGGTCTTGGCGGGAGGGGTCCTTGAAGCTGAGTCTGTGGGGACTTCCCACCACCAACAGCACCCCCAGCCCAGCCCCACCTCACCACTTGCTCCAGCTGGGGAGCTCAGAATCCCCACGTTGTCAGGGATGGCCCAGGAGGGGCCCCGCCCAGCAGCACGTGCCCACACTCACCTCCTGCACCACGAACACAGGTTGCTGGGTCTGCAGGGGCTGCAGTGAGGTGGGAGCAGCAGCAGGAGCATAGCCCATGCTGGGCACTGTCACCAGGGCTGGGGATGAAGCCTGGGCATCAGTGCAGCCTCCCTGACCCTCCAAGAGCCTTGCTTGAGGGGTGGGTGGATCCTCCTCCTCCTCCCCTCCAGCCTGGGGCGTCCCGGGGCAGTGAGCCCCGAGGCAGTGTCCCCACCCCGGGTCTGGCCTCCGTCCCTCCTACTGCAGCAGCAGCCTTTCCCCCCAGCTCCTACCTAGGCTATGGGCCCCACCAGGCCTGGGCAGGGCCAACACTTCAGTGCGCTTCCAAGGCAGCGTGTTGACGATGAGGAGGCCCTCGGGCCCCGGCTCCCCTGCGCACAGGGCTGCAGCTGCGGCACTGAGCAGTGTGTTGCCGTGCAAACGGATATCTGCGGGGAGACCGGCTGCTCATGGGTGGGCGGCGGGTTTGGGATGGGCCCCGAGTATCCCACAGGACACACTCTGGGCTCCGCCCCAGGCGTCGGCGACAGCGGCACACAGGTCATCAACCTCACCTTCGTAGTGGCACATGGCCTCCTCTGCCACCAGCTGGATGCAGCTTCCGGTCACCACGTCATGGAACTGGTTCAGGAGCAAGAGCCTGCGGGAGCCAAGGGTGGGGATGGGGAAGCTGTCCGCGGTGAGCTCGGGGCGGGTTCGGGGTGGGGGGGTGCGGGCAGAAGCCGGCCTGACCTCCAGAGGTGCTGCAGCTGGGCTGCCGGGTACAGGAACTGGGCGCTGCGGGCCACGGCCAGGCTGCTGAGCAGCTCCACGTCGTGCAGGATCCGCTCACACTCCCGGTTCCCCTTCTTGATCTGAGCAGAGTTGGGGTTTGGTGGGATCAGTCCCAGGCCACCTTCCAAAGCCCTCCCATGCTCAGAACCCCTGACGCCCCCCAGGGCCTCCCAGATAAAGCCTCTGGTGGCTGACCTGCCCCCCCCCCCTCAGCCCGCAGCCCGCCTTCTTCAGGGACACTCAGCCCTGCCTCCTCCAGGCCCCCAGGCCGCCCGGCTCTGGTACTTCTCTCCTCTTGGTGCCGCCCCGGAACACAAGCCTCTCCTCCCCAGGTCTGGACTGAACTCTGGCCCCCGCAGAGCCAGGGCACACGCTCCCTGCTGGGCTCAGGGAGCAGCTCCTGACCTGGGCATGCGTGGTGTAGGTGCCGTTGTGTAGCTCCAGGAAGAGCTCCCCAACCCACGTGCACAGCTGCCCTGAGCCGCTCTCCAGTGCGGAGAAGAGTCGCCCAGGAGAAGACAGCTGCACCCTGAGGGAGACCACAGCCTGGGTCGCCCATCCTTGGGGGTACCGTGTGGCCCACCCTTCCTCCATGCCAGAGTGGACGAGAGATCCAGCCCCGACAGAAAGGAGCACCCCGCCCCCCTCCAGAATGCTCCCTGTCCACGCAAAGCCAGTTCCGGACACACTGGGAGAGTTCTGTCTCCAGTAGATTTAAGCCCCTTCCCACGGGCAGCTTTCCCCCCGGCCCCGCCCCCAGGGTGGAAGCTAGGAAGAGCCAATGGTGCCGGACTGGAGTGGGGCAAGGTCCGGCGGGGGACCTGGACCGAATGTTTGAGCGGAGAGCAGGGCTGCAGGCCAGGGCACAGTGAGGTCCGAGGGCTGCTGGAGGGCCAGGGCGGACCTGGGCAGCCCGTCCGTATCGTGCAGCCGCTTCAGGCGGTCCACCATGGTCTGGGTGGGGCCCCCGCCCCCGTCCCCGAAGCCGAAGAGGAAGGCACTGTGGTTGCTCCGCCCCTTATCCCGGTTTTTGACCACGGTCTTCAGCACCTGGACAGGCGGGGCAGGGCAACCCGGGTCAGCCTAGGACAGGACACCAAGCCCTCTCCAGCGTGCTCCCCCCCCACCTCAGCCACCGGGTGCCCCCTCACCTCCTCCGCACTGCCCTGCATCCCATATGAGTCGCCAGGTGGGAAGTGGGCCAGCACACGGGAGCCATCCAGCCCCTCCCAGAAAAAAGTATGGTGCTATGGGTAGGGAGACAGGAGAGGCACCAGTCAGGGCTGAGGCCTGTTGTGTAACCCTGGCGGGCGAGGGGGGCACAGCCTCTCCGGGTGGGGGTTGGGTGGCCGGTCCAGGACCCCTTAGTAAGCTGGGCGGGAGATGAATGGGCCAGGCGGGGACCCTGGCCCCCTGAGGTCTGCTCACCGGGAAGGAGTTCACCAAGTTCCAGCTCAGTTTTTGGGTCAGGAAGTGCCTGATGCCGCAGCTGCGCATGATCTGGGGGAGCTGTGCTGAGTAGCCAAACGTGTCTGGGAGCCAGAACTGCAGGGGAAAAGGGGCTCTGGGACGCAGGAGCTGGGGCTCTTGGTGAAGCAGCCCCAGCCTCTCAGCCTCTCCCGGCTCAAGGTCAAGCTCCAGCCCACCTGCCCGCAGCAGCTTGCAGCCTACCTCGGAGCACATTTTCCCAAACTCCTGCAGGAAGAAGCTCTGGCCCTGCAGGAACTGCCTCACCATGGCCTCTCCGCTGGGAAGGTTCCCGTCCTGCCAGTGCGTGAAGACAGAGGCAGGCAGCATCAGCGCCGATGGGGACCAGGCAGGAGCTCGGGCCACCCCCAGCCTATGCAGGAGGAGCCAGGGCCCTGACAGAGGCTCGCAGCCAGTGCCCAGGGCTGTCCATCTCTTCGCTTCGGGCCCAGGGCTCTACCTGCTGGAGGGGAGGTTTCCCAGGGCGGGGGTCGGGCACCCTGCCACCGTGCTTGAGCCCCTCCTCCCCCTGGGGGTCCCGGGCCTTGGCATTCCAGCCCCCCCCCAACAGAAGGGGGATGAAGGGCCTGCAGAAAGTCACCTACCGGCAAAGCCAAGGAGGGGAGGCCAGAACAGCGTGGCCTGAGGCTGAGGGGTTGCAGATGGCACTTACCATCTCCACCCAGGTGCCCCCCACAGGCACAAACTGCCCTCGGCAGGCGAACTCCTGGAGCCGGGCATGTAGGCCAGGGTAGTGGCTCTTTACCCACTCGAGCTGCTGTGCCTGTGGGGCAGATGGGGCCCATGCTGGGGCAGGAGTGACAAGGACCGCACCCAGGCCTGAGCATCTGGGGCCAGTGGGCGGCTGAGGGTGGGGAAGAGCCCTCCTCCTCAGGCGTGAGAAGCCCCCAGGACCTCAGCCTCGGACTGCCCCACAATGGCTGTCCCTCTGACCTGGGAGCAGGCAAAGATGAAGTCCGGGTTCTGCTCCATGAGCTGCACGGCTGACGCCCAGCTCCGGGCACATTTTCGCACAGTCTCCTTGAAGGGCCAAAGCCAGGCTGGACGGGAGGGGGTTGGAGGTGGAGGGAGAACAGCAAGGTCCCCAGCTCCCCACAGATCTCCAGCCTCACCCCTGCCCCCCCCAGCGCCCTGCCCGCCCAGCCTGGGCCTCCAGAGGGCTGTCCTCCTCCCATCCCAGGCCCGTTTCCCTGCAAGGCCCTTTGGCGTCCCTCCTGAGCTTTCACTTCAAGACACTCTTGCAAGGTGGGAGTAGGGGCTGGGGAAAGGAGGCTGTCAGTTTTACAAGTCGGGAAATGGAGGCCCCATGCCCTGGAATAGCCTCACTCTGAGACTGAGGCCCCCCCACCCCTGAGAGGCCCCCCACCCCTGAAAGGATCCTATAAAAGGTGGCAGGAGCTATCACATGGGTGGATACTGCAGAAGAGGGGGCATGGCATCTTGAGATGGATCTGCCTGGGCTGGCCATCCTGTGTGAGGCCCTACAGCCCCTCCTGGCCGCTAGGCCCTGGTTCCCTCCTCACCAGCCCAGAACTCCCACACTCCGCTGCAAACCATGGCACAGCACAGAAAGCCTTGTTCTGTGGTTCAGAGATGTTAGCTGCATCAGAATCAGTACCTTGGGGAGCTTGTTAAAAGTGCAGATTTCCCGGGGCGCCTGGGTGGCTCAGTCGGTTAAGTGCCTGCCTTTAACTTGGGTCAGGATCCCAGGGTCCTGGGATCAAGCCCTTGTGGGGCTCCCTGCTCAGCGGGGAGTCTGCTTCTCCCTCTCCCTCTGCCCCTTCTCCCACTCGTGCTCTCTCTCTCTCAAATAATAAAATAAGAAATCTTAAAAAAAAAAAAATGCAGATTTCCCATAAGCCTCACAGATGCTGCAAACTCATCAAGTTCAAAGCTGAACTCATGACCCTCCCACCCCCATGCCCAGGAAACCTGCCCCTGCACATGAGCCCCATCTCCATTACTTTTACATTACTCCTCTCTGAGGACTGGGACACCCCTGTCAAACTCTTACTCATTCTCACTCGGTTCAGAGGTCACCTCCTCCATGAAGCCTCTCTGAGTCCTCCTGACCCATTAGGGTTAAGTGCCTCCATCATGGCCCCAACCCTGTCTACCTATTTTACAGCCATCAGTCTCTATAGTCCTACCTCCCAGTATCTAGCAAGGGCCACGCGGGGCCTCAGATTTTGTTGAAAGAATAAATGAAGCCACACCTAGTGAAGCCCATTTTATAAATGGGGAAAACTGAGGTCCCGGAGGGGCAAGAGCTTGCTGGGGACAACGCAGTGCTTCCAGGGCAATAGCCAGGGCTTCAAGGGCACTCCTGCTTGCTCAGCCAACCCGGCCAGCCGCCGCCCTACCTGTATCAATGTGGCAGTGCCCCATGGCATGGATGGTATGTTGACTTTCTCCTCCACGTTGGCCAAAGAACCTGGAGGCCAGGGCCTGGGCCACCGGGAAGGTCTCGGGCTGGGCAGGGTCACACACGTTCACCATCTGGTTGGCTGTGTACAGGGCCTGGAAGCTGCGCTGGTTGTCTTCCCCAAGGCCCTGCAGCAGGGTTCTGCCCCTTAATCTCCATCTGGAGCAAGGGGAGTCTCCAGAACTCGGCCCCAGCTGACATCTCAATGGTCCTCAGCAGAGCTCTTCCCTACCTCCAACCCTTTGCTCCTTCTGGTTCCCCCTGCTTAGTACTGTCTTCCTCCTCCCCTTTACAGAGGGAAGTCCTTTCAATACTCAAGCAGGCAGAAATACTCTCCCTCTTCTGGATTCCCAGACTCCCAACTCTCCAACCCAAGATACAACCCCTCCCCTGGGGACGGGGGGGTGGGGTGGGGGGGGCGGGCGCTGGGAAGGGCTCTAGAGCGAGCGGGTGGGGAAGGGGTGTCGATTACCTTGGCTATGCCCAGCAGCAGCTCCAGATCCACCAGGAGTCTGTGGACATCCCGGCAGAACACAGCCAGCTCAGCCCGGCTCACTTGGAACATCTTCTCTGGGTCAGGGGCTGCGATCATGGTTCCCTTCCCGGCCCCCAGGAGCCCATTGCAGGCTACTTCCACATAGACGGTCAGGCTACAAATGTGGGGAGGCAGCCTCAGGCCAAGAGATTGGCAGGGAGGGCTTGGGGAGGGAGGATCAAGGAGGCATCCACTGACCCGTTCCAGTTCGCCTGCAGGGTCCACACCCCAGAAGATCCCACAGTATGTCAGGGGTGTGTGCAAGAGGGTCCTGTTCTGCTGATGAGCGTTCTGCCTCGGGCAGGGGCAGTAAGTAGCCAAGTTGGGAACTGTGTGAATTATGCTGCTGCCCAGCCTTTTATTTCCATTTCCACAACTGTCTTTACGAAGCACTGCCTTGGTCTCAGAACCCTCTTCACATACAAAAAACATGTTTGGATCCCCCAGGTCCAGTCTTTCAAGAGAGCAAAGATCCAGCAGCCAGCACAGGGCGGGCCATTCTCTGGAGCCACACAGTAGCCTGTGTTGTTGTTCTACTCAGTCTTCGGAGAGCAAACGGGACTTCCTGGGAGAAGCCTTCCCTGACCCTCCTGCCAGCCCTCTCCTAAGTCAGGGACAGCCGCCCATACTGAGCTCCTGGTGTCTGCTTTCAGAGTCCTCATCGGTTTTGTAATTATGTAAGTTCTGTGAGTCCCCCTTGCTGTCAAGGACCACATTACTCACTACCACAGCGCTAGTATCTGGAAGCACCAGCTACAGTGTTCAATAAATATTAGAAATACAGTAATACTATGTCTGAGTTTTGAATGGTGTCATAAAATGCCCATGTTATAATATGGGACGAAAAAATCAGGATGCAAATTATCAAAGAAATACAACCTTAACTGGTAAGAACTACGGTGAGTGCTGAAATGTTAATGCTCACCTCTAGGTGGTGGGATAATGGGAGTCATTTACTTCTTTGTGCTTTCTTGTATTTACCACAAGAAGGCAGACAGTATCTTTCTAGTCAGGGAAAAAAAACCAACAACCCTACTCTTTAAAAACAAACTGAGATTTGGGGATGCCTGTGTTGGAGGTGGGCGTTTTGGGTCACTCTGGGCCTCAGTTCCTCCTTACCCACTGGGGCCCCTGCCCCCCAGCATGGTCAACCAGGGCACGGGGACTCCCTCACCTCCGGGGGTCTCCTTCCTCCAGCCTGTCAGTCAGGATGTAGCTGGTTTTCTCCCCCTCTGTGGTCAAACCCTGGTGGGGAGTGGAATGAAAGAGAGAGGGCCTGAGGCTTTTGGACAGTTCAGGTGAAATATATAAGCCGAGAGAGGCCAGGTCTCTCCGCCCAGTCCCCAGCCTGGCTCCTCTCTCCTACTCAAGGCCAAGATTGGCAAATCAGGGACCCCTGGTAGCCCGTGCCCAACCCCCACGGCAGCCCGAGTGCCATGATCCCAAATGGCACCTGTTTGCCAGCTTTCACAAAAGCCCCTGATCTTACGGGAAGGGTCTCGGCAGGTACCACGAAGCATGGGTTTGGCTTCTGGTGGCCCCTGTACCACTGAGTAAGTATCTGAAGGGGAACTCTATGAAGTCAGATGCAGGGTTGCCTCATTCCTTGCTATATCCCAAGTGCTTACCATAGGGCCTGGCCCAGAGAGGGCACTCAGGAGACATCTGCTGAGCCAATAACAGGAGACAGGGGGAGGGAGGGGTTTACCATCTTTCCATACCAAAAGAACAACAGTCCTACCCTGAGAGGGAAGTTAGTCTAACTGGAGTGGAAGCTGAGCAAATGAACTGACCTCTGTATATTTTAGTTCTTTATCTGTAAATGGGCATAAAGACCCACCACATATGATTATAAAGATTAAACCTGATATTGGTGGATTCATAAACAAGACACTTAATTGTTGTTATATCTGGGGAACTGGGGATGCTGTGATAGGGAGAGATCCATTACTTCAGGGGAAGAGGACTTGAATTTTTACTTTATACCATCCAGAACTGTTTGAAAGTTTCCCCCCATAAGTATATGCTATATATAATAAAGACTGGTTTATTAAAAACTAAAAATAGGGGCGCCTGGGTGGTTCAGTCAGTTAAGCGTCTGACTCTTGATTTCAGCTCAGGTCATGATCTCAGGGTTGTGAGATCGAGCCCTGCGTTGGGCTCTGTGCTGGGTGTGGAGCCTGCTTAAGGTTCTCTCTCTCCCTCTACCCCTCCCCCCTCTAAAAAACAAAACAACAACAACAAAAACCAACTAAAAAGTCTGCAAAGCCACTGGTCTGGCACCTGGCACCTAGTAGAGGGTTAATAAATGGATGTGCTGTATCTATTATTATTGTACTCGGTTAGCAACTATTTTCAGGACAGAATGGGAAAGTGGCCAGTCACTGGCAGGGTTGGCTTAGCACTATGATTATGTTAAGACCCATAAGCCATCCAACTTTCCAATATGAGAGGGACCATCACAGGAGGGCCCAACTGGCAACTTCCCCAGTCCTGAAATTCTGATACCCTGCAGGCAGGGCCACTAAGCTGTGCCTTCTTCACAGACCTGGGTTGAAAGGGGGCCAAACCTATCCCTAGGGCTACTCACCTGGACCGGTTCTCCATCTCGCCACACCAGGCCTTCTCCATCACTTTCCCAGCGAAGGTGAACTTCCTGACCCACCCATGCCTCCGGGATGGTCAGCTCTACCCGAAACCAGCAGGTCCACCACCTGCAAGACAGCCAATGGGATGGGCCTAGGGGTCGAAGCCCTTTTCCTTTTGCCAGACTTCCTTGGATTAAGGGTCAGTGGGGACTTGAGACTTTCTCCAAGCATCCACAACATCACAAGGTATTCATCTTGGTTCCACAAGAAAGGAGCAACAAGGTGTGCAGCAAGGTGAGGGGAAAAGGCAGACAAGTCAGGGGTCTGTGATCCGTCCTAGAGTGTCTTCCTGAGGGATGTCTAGGTGCTGGGAGAAGGCAGGGGCGGGGGGATGAAAACTCTTCCATGAAAACTGAGGGACCAGGGAGCTGCTTCCAGCAGAGGGTGCTGCTCTGTCCCGAGTGGCTGTCTAGGACCGTGGGCGACCGTGGAGGTGTGGCCCTTCGAGCCAGTGAGCGAGGGAGAGGGCTGCCCGCGGGCCCCGCCTTCCCTCCGGGCGTTACCCACGTGGGGCCGAAGCTGTCGCCGATCTGCGCGGGGCGGAACTCCTGCTGCACCGCCTCCTGGTAGGGAAGCCTCTCGGGCGTCTGGAAGCTGGAGAGAGCGGCCACCGGGCAGCTGTCCCCGAAGAGCCTGGGCGGGAGGAGCCGGTAGGCGCGCGCTCGAGGCCGCCCCCGTTCCGCCCGCAGGCCAGTCGGCAATGGGGATGCGCGTTCCCTCGATCCACTGCCGAGAAGGCTGCCCCCCAGCACAGCCTCTCCCCACCCCTCCTCCCGGGCCCCTGCCCTGTGCCCTGTCCGCGGCGGGCACTTCGTCCCTCGGCCCGGGTCGCCGCGGCTTGCGTTTCCCCCCGGAAGGGAAGGCTGGGGCTCGCGGACGCGGCGGGCCGGCGGCCTGGGCGAGGGGGCCCCCACCTGCCGCGGAGGTTACAGTCCGTAAAGTAGAGCGGCGACACGAATTTCTCCACCCGCTCCAGCGTAGTGCGCCAGTGCTTCAGGGCCGGCGCCGCCGCCATCGCCGCGCGCCCGCTCCTCTCCCCGGAAGGCCCCTGTCGCTGCCGGCGCGGCCCACGGCCAGGAACCAAAGGTTCCGGCGTCCGAAGGGCGCCTTTCAGCCCCGGGCAGCTTTTCTTGGAACACTGGCGGCTCTCGGAAGCCCCGCCGCGCTGAACTTTGAGCGGGCTGCTGAGAGCCAAGAATGCGGCTTCCGAGGCTCTCCTCTAGCTCTTCCGAACCGGCGGGCCACCGGGCAAATCCCTAAGTAGAACGGCAAGTTTGACGCTTAGATTCTCCGAAAGTCCTGACAGAGACCGGGGACTTTAGGCAGGACGGGCGGGAGCCCCAGCTGTTGCAGACGCAGGTCACCAGGGCTCAGAAGCCACGTGCGGGAACCGGCTAGTTCTCCAGGTCCAGCCAGACCCCTGGTGCTATCTCGAAAACCTGCTTAACGTGGGAAGAGCTAGGAGCCAGGACCTGTGCTTTGAAGCTGATCGGCAGACATGTGTTAAATAGGGAGGGCTTTGCACCCCAATAACCGGAGCTTCCTCCTACATATTTTGTGTATATAGCTGTCATCACCAGAAACCCTGAGAATATTTTGATGTGATGGCAATCACAGTCATAGCATTCAAGATCCCATTTGAATAACATTTCACCACACAGGACTGGAGAGTTCAGAAAAGCCACAATGCCAGAAACACCTCCAATTTCATCCTTACCCTAGTAGTCCATTGGCAGTTTCTTTTTCCCCCTTCTAGGATTGCCAAGCAGTGCTTGTCTATAAAATCATTACTAAGAAAAGTATATACACATTAGCCCTGGTATTTTAATGGAAATACTGACCAAGTTCACATTTCAAGTGCAAATCACAGGGAAAGGTGACTAAGTACAGAATACCAAACGTGATTTAAACTAAAGATAACTCGCTGCTATAACACAGGTTGAGTTTAGAGTTGGGAGTTGTTTTCAGACGGCAGGAGGCATCAAGATGGTGCTTGTGAAAACCCTGGCAGTAGGTGAAGCCCCCTCTTCTTTTGGTTGCCCTGATGGGTTGCATTTTCTCCTGAACTTGGCCCTGAAACCAGATCCTGACCTGCAGGCAGGTAGGTCTGGACGTAACCGTGCAAGGACAGCCAACAGCTGCGGCTGCCCCTGGCCAGACCCCATCAATTTCTCCCATAATTCCAAATCAACATGACCTTTCTTGAGTGAGCAGAGGGGGATAGGTGAGCTATTGCTGGGAAAACCCGAAGATCTTTCCCCTCAATCAATATGTATCACTGTACCTCCAAGTCAGGCACTGCCCCACCTTCACCCTACAATCTCCTCCCACAAGGCCCTTTTACCACCCCCCTACACTGTGGGGCTCAGAGTCTCCTTTCCCCCTGCAACAAAAAGGTCTAAAATTGGAGAAGTCTATACCATGTGTTTTTAAAGTTCAGAAGCCCCCAAATTTGTAGTCTTTGGTGGCAGTGTTGGGGGTTTTTAAGCGAACAAAACCACACAAACACTGTTGGTTACTTTACAACTGAGACTAGGGCAATGGTTGATGGAGAATAAATCTACCAGAGTACTGGGAGGGGTTGTTGGTCTTTGTTCAGAAACTCCAGGGTGAAGACATACAAAACTCCTAATCACTCAGTTTAAATGTCTGGTCTGCCGGTCTAAATTTACATAATTAAAAAAAAATATATTCCATTTGCAGTTGCTAATAATGTAGCAAATCTTCTCTCTCCCAACCCCAGTTATACTACACACCTTGTACACATTTCTTTCAAATACTGGTTTGGTACTTAAGTTGTTCACCCCCATTTCCAATTAAGGATAAGAAAAACAACACAGAGAAATGCAAACCAAAGAGCCAGACAACTACCCAAAGAGAAAATATTTCCAAACAGTTGAAATAAGGGGAAAAACATGTACTAAAAGAATCAAGTATTCTTTTTTAAAAATTTGGAGTATTTTGATTTGGACAAGTGCAATGAACTGCTAACTATTTAAAGCAAATTCTTGTTTGTACCGAGGGTAAGGAACTGTGGCCCAAATCCCTGCTCCCCAATAGTTCTCTGGTGAGGACAAGGGACTTGGGTTGAGAGTTCATTCCTTAAGTAAGAACCAAGCTTTATTTATTTACAAAAAAAAAAGAGAGAGAAAGAAAGGAAGAAAGAAGGAAAGAAAGAAGGAAGGAAGAAAAAGAGAAAGAAAAAAAGAAAGGAGAAAAGGAAAAAAGTTGGGGCAAGGGGAAGACAAGTTTTACACAAAAGTACTACAACGGTAACTCCCTTTGGTAAAAAGTGTAATAAATGTCTTGTACATCTGTTCATAGGTACTAAATCTGAAGCCACATAGAACTATGGTACACAAGAAGCTAGAGCAGTTATGCTAGCACATCAAAGCATATTTCTTTTAATAAAAAATCGACAGTATGTACATTATTTACAAAAAAAAAGAAAAAGAAAAACCAAGTTAAAATTGTGTGCGTGTGTGTGTGTGTGTCAGAGAGTAAAGCTGGTGGATGGCACTAGGGTAGACTAGTAAAGAAGCAGGTACAAAACAGTTCCACGGGAGCTAAAAAGGACGACGGATTTGAACTTGCTGAGGCTGAGAACCAGAGGAGAGTGTAAAGGGTGGGCAGCGAGGGATTCATCAGGAAAAACCCACAAGATGATCAATCCCAAAGCCAAACTGCAGGTCCCAGATAAAATCTAATGGGTGATCTAGATGTGCTCGAGTGACCAGGAGGGGGGGGGGGAAAAAAAAATCAAATCCAGTTTTTTTTTCCTTTTGGGGGGAGAGGAGAGGAGCAGTGACCATCAGAGTTACAATCCATCTGAGCGGTGAGTCCTTCCCCAGTCTGTCCAGTGCACGCCCATCCAGTCAAGGTGTGAACAGCATCTGGCTCCTTCATCGAAGGTCAGGCCCCAGGAGACTCCAGTCTTGGCTCTGCTGGTGTGTGCAAGCAAGCTGCATGTCTCTGTGCTTGCATGGATTTCCTTCCCCTCCGGGGCAGGCTAATACCCCAAACCCCTTAGGAAAAGTTCCAGCTCCGGCTTTGTAAGGTATCCACGTTCCTTATATGTAGCCCACTTGGTGCCAGGTTGCACCAGCCACACACTGATCAGGTGGCCATGTCCCAGAGAGGCCCAGTGAGGCTTGAAAGGCATCTTCCTTGTTTCTTCAGTGTGCGTGAGTGCACGCGCTCCCCACACACACCCCCCTCAAGTTATCTGCTCTCGCTTTGCAGTTACGGGGCTTTGAACACTGTGCCATATTTGACACGGTACTTGTTAATGCTCACAAAGTGCAGGGTCTCTGTGTCACAGGTGGTGGTACAGGGCACCAGGCCCTCCAGCCCCTCACCCATGAGCCACTTGCTGGTCTCTGCTGCCATTTCACGGGGCACATGCTCCTTGGTCCATTTATCTACCCAGGCCTGGAACCTCTGATGTAGCCGCTTGCTTACACGTTCATGGGACTGCAAAACAGAACAAGAAAAAAAAAAAAACAACCATGAACAAAACAAAACAAGCCAAAAAACACCTCTTCAAATACAAAGCCTAATTTTCTCCTAAAGTAGCAGAGGAAAAGATGTGGGGTCAAGCCTTTGATACTACTGGTTAGTTAGGAGTCTCTGTTTAAAGAAGAAAATTGAAAGAGACTAAGAACACAGAGCATGTAGAGTTGGAACCCGTAAAGCCCCTTAAGAAATGCCAACATGGGGTCTGAGCAGAACGAGCCTAGTAGTTCTCATTTTTAGCATTCATTAGTATCAACTAGGGAAACTGATAAAAATACAGATTTCCTCGTTTTCATCAATCTGCATTTTTAAACTAGCAGCCCAGCTGCTTCTAATGTACCCGAATGAGACACAATGAGTTGCAGCTATTAGGTCATTCTGTCAGCATGGAAATCCACTCCTAGTAAGACAGAGCAAGGCAAAGGGCTTAAAACCCACACCTTCCCTTCAGGGTATTACCCGACCCTGCATAGCAGGGCGTGGGACACGGCCGACCTTCAGGGGAGGTTTATGCTCCCACCTACCCATCCAGTAAATGTTTATCAGTGCCTATGTGTGAGGCAGAGCAGGAGATGCAAACATGAATTAGGTGTTACCCAGCTCCTCAAATAATGTGCATCAGACATACAACACACATCATCATGAGAGAAGTCTATTAAACCACCCACCCATCATCTCCCATTTGAATGATCTCTAGTCCTTTCAAACTTCACCAGTTCAAAACACAGGCTTGATGTGCCCCCACCCCCCTTCCTATCAACAGATTATACCCCTAAACTGCCCATTTATTCAAGCAGAAACCAACAAAAACAAAACAAAAAGACCAGGCATCATCCTTGATGTTCTCCTTTCTCTTACCTACTCACATCCGATCATTTCCACATCCTGACAATTGTTATCTCCAAACTGTACCTTTGATCTAATTTTTACAATTTCACTGCCACCCTGGTAGCCCGGGTCACGGTCACATCTCACTTGGACAAGAGCATCTTTTGAGCATTCTCTGCCTTTCCAACTTCATGCCCCAAATCGTCCCCACTGGGATGGACAGCAGTCCAAGCCATCCTGTCAACAATGTCCCCATGTACTGCCAACAAAATCCAAACCACAGTCTATGAGACTAGTGATGATGTCTCTGCCCACCCTTCAAGTACGCCACTCTCCCTCTGGCTCAAGCCACACTGATGCTTCTAGTTTCTCAAACATGCCGAGTCCTTTCCTCCCTTCTGGCATTGCATTTGCTGGTTTCCTGCATCTAGAAAGCACCAACCCTCAACTCCTCACCAGGCTGGATCCTGGTCACTGTTCCAACCTCAAGCGTCACTCCTAAGGGAGATCTCCCCCACCACACAAACAGAGCCTGAATGCCAGCTCCCCACAATCACTTCACCTAGTTTCTCTCCTTCCTGGTTGTCCCCAAGGCCTGGAACAATCCTGCTAAAAAACTGCCCCAGGAAGCTTTCACAGTTGAGACAGCATGTGAGAACAAAGAGAATTCATAAGCAATACCACTTGAAATGCAAAAGCTGGGGGTAGCTTCGCTGAGGTGCCACTGGCTTTTGTGGATTGAACTGTGTCCCCTGGAAATCATTGTGCTGAAGTCCTCCCCCCAGTACCTCAGAACGTGACCGAACTTAGAAATAAAGTTGTGGCAGATGTAATCAGTTAAGATGCAGTCAGACTGGAGCACGGTGGACCTAGAGTCCGGTATGACCAGCCCCCTTTAAAAGGGGGACACTGGACACAGGCACACAGGGAAAACGCAACGTGAAGATGATGAAGGCGGAGACCTGCATGCCAAGGAAGGCCAAAGACAGCCAGCAAAACACCAGGTGCAAGGAGAGGCATGGAAAAGATTCTCCCTCACAGCCCTGGTTCAAACCAACTCTGCCACACTTCAATTTTTGACTTTTAGCCTCCAGAATTGTAGGACAATAAATTTCTGTTGTTTAAGGCACACAGTCTGTGGACCTTTGTTCTGATGTCTTTAATAGAATACACCTGTTTACTCAACAATTCTCAAATCCAAGAGGTGGTTCTCATAAAGGGAGAGAAACAGTCAGGAACCTCTGCAGTAGGCCTGGGCCTGGCAGGGGAGGGAGAGGTATGGAGAAATTCCAGTGACTGGTTCTTACCTGATGAGCCCGGAGCAAGGCAGTTCTCCGATACATGTAGTCCTCTGACTTGATCACATACACCATCTTGTAGGAATTCAACTTGAATCTACACTCCAGTTTATCCAGGCTATCCACATTCTCCATGGTCTTCTTGCTGTTTCCTTCCTTCCCTTCCTTTTCCTGCTGTTCTCGACCACGCTGACATTTCCGGATCCGCCTCAGATTCCTACAAAGCAGAGAAGCCCTGCAGGATCAGAGCTCCTCCAGATGCGGATTCCTATGAGTCCCCTCAAAGGGGTTCTCCTTCTCGTATGCCTTTATAGCAGTTATCACAATTTCAGTTACATATATCTCCAATGGTTTCATTGTTTAAAAAAAAAAAAAGTTTCAAATGCAGAAATACATAGAATATAAAGTAGAAATCTTTAACCATCTCTTACCCCAGATTCTCCGAATCCCATGTGCCTTGGCAGAGGTAGCCACTGATAGTTTTGATTTTAAACCTTCTAAGCCTCTCTGAATTCACATACGTAATCACTCACTATAGTTCTGCTTTGGGATGCTTTTAAAGACAAAACAGGATCATACTATAAAGATTTTATTATTCTCCACTTTTCACTTAATGCAAAGGTTTCTTTCATTTCACCAAAGACTTGTCACATTCTCTTGAATTGCTGCAGAGTAACATGCCTTAATTGAACCATTCCTTAATAGGAATCAATCAGGGCTCCTCACCTGAACCACAGAGCAAAGATGATTATTTGCCTATTTTTTCTTTTTTTTGAAGATTTTATTTATTTATTTGTGAGAGAGAGAATGAGAGAGAGCACATGAGAGGGGGGAGGGTCAGAGGGAGAAGCAGGCTCCCCGCTGAGCAGGGAGCCCGATGCGGGACTCGATCCAAGGACTCCAGGATCATGACCTGAGCCGAAGGCAGTCGCTTAACCAACTGAGCCACCCAGGCGCCCTTGCCTATTTTTTCAATCCCCCCGCAAAGATGGTACATAACTCCTCTGTATTCTACCTACACAGTTAAGAAGACAATTCACATCAATGGATGCCCTGGCAGGTATTTAGAGCTGAATTCTCTCCAAAAGCAATTAGAAGAAAGCTTGTCAGCCAGACAATTATATTGTTTCTAATACTTTGCTATGAAAAAAGATTGCTTCAGTGAATATCTTTGTATACATGTATTTCTGTAGGACAGGAGTTCTTTGGTCCAAGGACCCTTGGGGGCCCCCAAGACTCTCTTCAGGAGATCTGTGAGATCAAAACTATTTTCATAATAATACTAAAACACAGTAATACTGAAACATACATAGAAAACTTATTTTCCTATGTTAACATTTACACTGGCAGTGCAAAAGTTATGGTGAATAAAAATGCTGGTGGCACCAAACTGTCCTTAGAAACCTTTATATTCTTCTCTGGCCATGCTCTGGCAATTAAAAGAGGAAAGCTGGGGGACGCCTGTGTAGCTCAGTCAGTTAAGTGTCTGCCTTTGGCTCATGTCATGATCCCGGGGTCCTGCGTTCGAGCTCAGTGGGGAGTCTGCTTCTCCCTCTGCCCCTCCCCCTGCTCATGCTCTCTCTCTCTCAAATAAATAAATAAAATCTTAAAAAAAAAAAAAAAGAGGTAAGCTGGTTTCACTTAAGAATGTCCATGATGAGGGGTGCCTGGGTGGCTCAGTCGTTAAGCGTCTGCCTTCGGCTCAGGTCATGATCCTGGGGTCCCGGGATCGAGTCCCACATCGGGCTCCCTGCTCGGCAGGAGGCCTGCTTCTCCCTCTCCCACTCCCCCTGCTTGTGTTCCTGCTCTCGCTGTCTGTCAAATAAATAAAATCTTAAAAAAAAAAAAAAAAAAGAATGTCCATGATGGGGACGCCTGGGTGGTGCAGTCGGTTAAGTGTCCAACTCTTGGTTTCAGCTCAGGTCATGATCTCAGAGTTGTGAGACTGAGCCCTATGATGGGCTCCGTGATCAACGCAGAGTCTAAGTTTCTCTCTCCCTCTCCTTCCACCCCCTCCCCATGCTCTCTAATAAAAAAATCTTTTTTTTTTTTTAAGATTTTATTTATTTGCCAGAGAGAGAGAACACAAGCAGGGGGAGTGACAGGCAAAGGGAGAAGCAGGTCCCCCGCTGAGCAGGGAGCCCGATGCGGGACTCGATCCCAGGAACCTGGGCTGAAGGCAGATGCTTAACTGACTGAGCCACCCAAGCATCCCTAAAAAAATAAAACTTAAAAACAACAACAACAACAAAAACACACATCCTTGAGGGGCGCCTGGGTGGCTCAGCCGGTTAAGCAGCTGCCTTTGGCTCAGGTCATGATCCCAGAGTCCTGGGATCGAGCCCCGCATCAGGCTCACTGCTCGGCAGGGAGCCTGCTTCTCCCTCTCCCTGCCTCTCTGCCTACTTGTTCTCTGTCAAATAAATAAATAAAATCTTTAAAAAAAAAAAACCAAAAAAACACACATCCTTGATGAAGCAGTAACATATTTTTCAAATCCCAGCCCCTTAGTTCACATCCTTTTAATATGCTATGTGGGAAAATGGGAACTACACATAACAGCACCCTCGTGTGCCAAAACACTATGGAATTCTTAAAGGGAAGCACTCGAGCACTGCCTGAGTGGCAAATGGATCACTTTTTTTACCTGAAAGAACAATGGACTAGCCATCCTGGAGTATGTGCTGGCAGCTATTTTCTCAAAAAATGAACAATGGGGCACCTGGGTGGCTCAGTTGTTAAGTGTCTGCCTTTGGCTCAGGTCATGATCCCAGGGTCCTGGGATCGAGTCCCACATCGGGCTCCCTGCTCAGCAGGAAGCCTGCTTCTCCCTCTCCCACTCCCCGCTGCTTGTGTTCCCTCTCTGTGTCTCCCTCTGTCAAATAAATAAATAAAATCTTAAAAAAACAAAAACAATGAAGGGGCGCCTGGGTAGCTCAGCTGGTTGAGTGTCGGACTCTTGGTTTTGGCTCAGGTCATGATCTCAGGGTCATGAGATTGAGCCCGGGAGGCCAGGCCCGGGGCTCTGCGCTCAGCAGGGAGTCTGCTTGAGATTCTCTTCCTCTCCCTCTGCCCCTCCCCCACTCATGCCCCCCCAAATAATCTTTAAAAAAATGCTACCTGATATAATCCACATAAACAAAAGCTTTTTGAAATATTCAGTCTCTAAGAATATAAGGGATCTCAAGGCCAAAAAGACTGAGAACCTCAGGTATAATAGCTGTAAGGCAAATTATTAGAAACCAAAGCTGTAGGGTAAAGTTCCCATACATTTTAATTGCCCTGGCCCCAGAATGATTGTATCAATTTATATTTTCCCCACAGAATATGAAAGTGCTTTCCTAGCCCACACCCTCTACAACACAGGTTATAAATCTTTCAAAAACTTGGCCAACCTGGGGAGAAATACAGGATACGTTTACTGTACTAGTTCATAAACCTGGAGATGCAGTCTGTTTTGTTGAAGAGAGGCCTGGCACAGAGCAGCTGCTCGAAGTCTGCCAAATGAACCAAGGAATGAGGAGGCTGGCAGGACCCTTCTGCTCACACACCCCCTTTTCATGTTCTGACTAGAACTCAGTCTAATAGTAACAACAACACAGATCTTCCTTGACTTAGGGGTTACATCCTGATAAGAAGTTAAAAATATTTTAAGTCAAAAGTGCATTTTATAAACCTAACCTACTGAATGAACATCACAGCTTAGTCTAGCCCACTTTAAAGTGCTCAGAACACACTTTAGCCTACAACCGGGCCAGATCATCTAACACAAAGTCTATTTTGTAATAAAGTGTTGCATATGTCATGTAATTTATTGACTACTGTCTGGAAAATGAAAACGAAGTGGCCGTATGGGTACAGAACGGTGCTAAGTGTGTCAGTTCTTGACCCTTGTGCTCGTAAGGCTGACCAGGAGTTGGGGCCCCTGCCCAGCATCGCAAGAGGGTCATACCACAGATCACTAGCCTGGGAAAAGACCCAATTCCAAATTCAAAATGGTTTCTAGTGAGTGTGTCTCACTTTTGTATCACTGTGAAGTCCAAAAATCAATAGTCAAACTATCCTAAGTGGGGGACCATCTTTATTGGGATAATACCTTTCTGGATATGTAAGACGTGGGATTTCACGTATGAGCTTCTGGGAAGGAAGAAAGCGACTCTACTACAGCAAAACCTCTTTTCTACTTTTGAAACTCCATTTTCATCCTCAGATAGAGGACCAACAACATACTGCCCATAAATAGGAAATTTTCAAAATTCTGTGAAGTGAATATAGCAGACTAAGACTATCTTTTGTGAGTTTTTCCTATTATCTTCAAAAGAGAGCTCTACTTTATTATTTTTTAAAAATGTAATTCTAATATAGTTAACACACAGTGTTGTATTAGCTGCAGATGTACAATATAGTGATTCAACACTTCCATACATCAGCCAGTGCTCATCTCGACAAGGGTCCTCCTTAATCCCCATCACCTATGTCACCCACTCCCCCACCCATCTCCTCTGGTGACCATCAGTTTGCTCTCTAGTTAAATGAGTCTGTTTCTTGGTTTGTCTCTCTCTTCTTTCCCCCCTGTGGCTGGTTTATTTCTTAAATTCCACATATGAGTGAATTCATATGGCATTTGTCTTTCTCTGACTTATTTCACTTAGCTTATACTCTATAATACCCTCTAGCTCCACTCATGTTGTTGCAAATGGCAAGATTTCATTCCTTCTTATGGCTGAATAATATTCCATTGTATATATATACCACATCTTCTTTATCCATTTATCTATCGATGGACACTTAGGCTGCTTCCATATCTTGGCTATTGTAGATAATGCCTCTCTAAACATAAGGGTGCATGTATCCCTTTGACCTAGTGTTTTTGTATTTTTTGGGTAAATACCCAGTAGAGCAATTCCTGGATCACAGGGCAGTTCTATTTTTAACTTTTTGAGGAACCTCCATACTGTTTTCCACAGTAGCTGCACCAGTTTGCATTCCCACCAACAGTGCAAGAGGGTGCCTTTTTTCCCACATCCTCGCCAGCATTATGTTTCTTGTGTTTTTTGATGTTAGCCATTCTGACAGGTGTAAGGCAATGTCTCACTGTAGTTTTGATTTGCATTTCCCTGATGATCAGTGATGTTAAGCATCTTTTCATATTACCTGTCAGCAACCTATAGGTCTTCTTTGGAGCAATGTGTGTTCATGTCTTCTGCCCGTTTTTTTTTTTTTTTTTTAAAGATTTATTTGAGAGAGAGAGGAAGAGCGAACGAGCAAGCAAGCGAGTGCACCCATGCGGGGGGGGGGGGGGGGAGGGGGGCAGAAGGAGAGAGAAATCTCAAGCAGACTCCCTGCTGAGTGTAGAGCCAGACGCTTTACTAACGGAGTCACCCAGGCGCCCCCTGCCCATTTTTAATTGGATTATTTGTTTTTGGGGGGGGGTTGAGTTGTGTTAAGTACTTTATATATTTTGGATACTAACCCTTTATCAGATATGTCATTTGCAAATATCTTCTCCCATTCTGTAGGTTGCCTTTTAGTTTTGATTATTTCCTTTGCTGTGCAGAGCTTTTTATTTTGATGTAGTCCCAGAGTTTTTGTTTCCCTTGCCTCAGGAAACTTATCTAGAAAAATGTTGCTACAGCAGAGTCACAGAAATTACTGCTTGAGTTCTCTTCTAGGATTTTTATGGTTTCAGGTCTCACATGTAGGTCTTTTAAAATCCATTTTGAATTTACTTTTGTATGTAGTGTAAAAGCGGTCCAGTTTCATTCTTTTGCATGTAGCTGACCAGTTTTCCCAACACCATTTACTGAAGAGACTGTCTTTTTCCCATTGGATATTCTTTCCTGCTAATTATTTGACCATAAAATCATGGGTTTATTGCTGGGTTTTCTAATCTGTTCTATTGATCTACGTGTCTGTTTTTGTGCCAGTACCATACTGTTTTGATTACTACAGCTTTGTAATATAACTTCAAGTCTGGAGTTGTGATACCTCCAGCTTTTCTTTTCTTTTTCAAGGTTGTTTGGCTATCAGGGTCTTTTGTGGTTCCATACTAATTTTAGGATTATCTGTTCTAGGTCTGTGAAAAATGCTGGTGGTATTTTGATAGGGATTGCATTAAATGTGTAGATTGCATCAGGTAGTATAGACATTATATTTCTTCTTACAATCCATGAGCATGGGATGTGTTCCTACTTCGTTGTCTTCTTCAATTTCCATCATCAATGTTTTATAGTTTTCAGAGTATAGGTCTTTCACCTCTTTGGTTACATTTATTCCTAGGTATCTTATTATTTTTGGTAAGACTGCTATCTTTTGAAAGGTCTGCTTTCAAGGTTGTCACTTGGCTGGGCTCTGGAATCTTGGATTTGGGGAGGGTTTCCACCATTCCCTAAGCAATAAAAGTGGCTCACTGTACCTAAACTGTTCACACAAATATGTGGTTTCATCTGAAAACCTGCTTTCTTTCTGGGAGTCTGGAATTTTGTTACATGCTAGGCAGACAGTGCCTACATGACTATCACCCAATAAAAAACCCTGGCACTGAGTCTCCTAATGAGCTTCCCTGGTAGACAGTGTTTCAAACATACTGTCGTCATTTGTTGCTTGGAGGAATTAAGAGCGTCCCATGTGGCTGCAATAGAAGAGGACTCTTGGAAGCTTGCACCTGGTTTCCTCTGACTTTGTCACAGACGCCTTCTCCCCATATTGATTTAGTTCTGTATTCTTTCACTGTAAATCATCACTGTGAGTATGACTACATGCTGAGTCCTGTGAGTCTTCTTCATGAATCATCAAGGTTTGGAGACTCTGCCACACACTCCTCTCCAACACAGGAAAGTTACCGTTGATTCTCTAAAGCTCTCACTTCTCTGATGCTTTGGGGCACATGTTCCAGGTAAGCTCATGGTAGAACAGCCATAGAAACCTTGAATTAGTGTCCTCAGTGTCCTTGCTGTTCAGCAGACAGAACAACGAACTGAGTAAGCGAAAACCAAGGATCTGAAAGTCATTTAACTTTCTGTTCCTCAACCCTGTGCAAGTATATACTGCCAATACGTGACTCAGGTCACTCACCTTGGGAGAAATACTGGTTTCCGTGCCAGGTGCTCACGAAGCTCAGGAGAGGTAGTATCAGAATTCATGTATCGTTCCACATAGTCTGACCAACGCTAGGATTATAAATACAAAACGGGGGTGGAGAGAGAGTACAAAAACTGGACTCCATCCTTCTCAGGTAGTCTAGCAAATTCAAGGACTAAACTTCAGAAACCCCTAAATTTTAACATCAAAAATATCTTTCCATAATGACACGCTGTTACTTGGTATTGACACACAGCTATAAATTCCTGTTAGGTAACAAAACCCTAAGTTTGTCTGAGATACTTTAAAAGTTATCAGAAGTCATAAATGGGTAGAGACTGGCTCACTGACAAGTTTTATTTCCCCACAGAGGGTGTTGTTAAAGAAGAAAACATACAGTGGCAAATGTCTGAAAATCAGTATCTTTCACATTAAAATCTGGATTTCTGGAATCTCAGAAAATTTTTTCCCCAAGATTTGGCAACCAGGAGCCAATATTCCCACAGAACAACAATCTCCCTTCCATAGCCCCTCAACATCATACACATGGCTTGCGTCTCTCATTAACATTACCTGCTACGCCTAGCTATGATAACCAACTCACTCTATCCACTCTGTGGGGTTGACAACTCCTGGCTTCATCTATCCCAATAAAAAGTAAACATGACACAAAATCAAGATGATACCGGGCAGATGGTACCTCATGTGTTGTTTCTTATACTTTAGAAGAAAAACAGGAAAGTTGCCAACCATGAAATGTCCTGAGAGATGGCTTTACTGACGGCTAAATGAGATTGCCATCAACCCTAAATATCTACCACTAGAAAGCCCTTCCCTTCCACTGAACACATGGCTGGAATGGCCCATACTTTAAGCATCAGGTTCTGACCCTTAACATGGCTGAGGCTGTCTTGGCCTTCTAGAAGACTATCACGAGGCAGATTCTCAGGATAGGACCGCTCTCTAAGCACACAGTTTCTGCAATATACTTGTCCATACCTCTGCTTCTACAGGGTCATCGGAGTTCTCCTCTTCCGTGTCCAGGAGCTCAATGGTCAGCTGAACCTGGCCCTGGCTCTGAATAAACATAAGCTGCAAATAAGAAACCAGGATGTAAACAAAAGACCATCTCCTCCAAACCTATAACCTAGCTACTCAAGGGTTGGGAGGTAGGGAGGCAATAAAGTTATAAAACTTCACTCTAATTGAAGAGATGAGGCAGGTACTCCAAAGTTTAGGAGACAGGTGATAAAAAAGGCAAAAGTCCAATCTTGCTACCAGCACAATGAAAGGTTAGAGCAAAAAGTACCATTTCATGTGTATTAGCTGAAGCAATAATCAATGTAAGAGTGTTTTAAACTTATTTTGTTCATTGGAAAGAAATATAGCATAAAGCCAGAACCATAAAATGTCAATGCCATTTTACCCAATAATCCCATTTTTGGAACTTAATACAAAAACGTTAAGCATGAAAGAAAAAAGAGAAGAAAAGGAAATAAAGAAGGAAAAGGAAAAGGAACTTCTTATACTAAAGTGAAGCAGAAAACATCAAACCCAACAGAGAGCAGCAATCAATTCCACCGCCATAAAGATGACCACCCAAGGGGGCACCTGGCTGGCTCAGTCGTAGAGCATGTGATAGTCGATCTCTGGATTGCAAGTTTGAGCCCCATATTAGGTGTAGAGATTACTTAAAAATAAAATCTTAAAATAAAATAAAAAGACTACCCAAGCCATCATACACACTGTGGTGTAAAGAACACAAAGCATCCACGTATTAACAAAGTGATCTGCTATAATGGTATCAATCATATTTGAAGTTCTCAAAATTCTGATTTCTAACATTTGTTATGATTTTTTTAAAAATTCCTATTTAAAAGCAATACACTGATTAGAGGCAAAAAACAAGTCATGCTTTGCATAAAAAACTATCAAATGGTGGTGGCACATGGGACCTCCCCTGTCAGAATCCCAAGATTTTCAAGGTCCTTATCCTAATGGCTTACTGCAGATAAGATCACTGTCCAAATCACATGGAGAAGATCATTTTACAAGGAAGCTTGAGAATCATCTATTTCAACCTTCTTCATTTTACACAGGAAAAACCTAAAAATCAGAATTCTCACTTCTCAAGTCCACTGAGTCAGTAAGTAAACAGGACCAGAAGCCAGTTCTGATTCCAAGTGTTCTTTCAGAGAAGCTTTAAAAATTCCTACCTGCTAGTAAAATTTAAAACATGACAAGAACATAATACATACAACATAAATACAAACACAGTTACTTCCAAAATAGATTTTAAAAAACTGTCCCTAGGAGTTTGCTCCTCCCCACCCGACCAGGGTGACCTAGAGTGTCAAGATTTATCCTACTGCTTAAGGAAATCAGTCTTTAAGGTGATACTGAGAAGACCGTCTCCTTTCTACTTAAAACTGAACTTAATATCACCTGTCACCTGTCTCGTTAGGCCCTTAACCAGGCGTTTACCCTGGTTATCGCATCTCTGCAACCACTCCCCAAGTCTTGACTAGTCTCATTATTTGACTGCCCACATCCATCACCCAAATGGTAACTGCCTCCAGTAGTAAACACACCTCTGGTTCCTCCACTGCTCCTTACTCAGTGCTACCAAACTGATCTTCCTGAAAGCTCAAATCCAGTGGGATAGTCCTTAAAAATGCTTCACCAACCACACTCGGAAAGTTCAAACTTTTACTTAGTATGGCTGAGGATCCTCTACTATTTGGACCCTCTTTCTACATATCTCCTTCCCCAATATCCTATACTTCATTCATTCAACATATGGTCACCGAATGTCTATTATTTATCAGGTACCTTTAGAAGACAACACAGTTTCTAGCTCGGAGGAGCCCAATTTAGTAAAGAAAACAGAAATATAAACAGCTATATTTACATTACAACTAAGGTAACTACCAAGGTACATTCTAGAGACATGGGCAGTATACTATGGGAATAAACAATTGCTCCTCGGTGAGCTGAGAATGATTTCATGTCACTGAAGTGACACTCAGGTGGCCACTGAAGGATACAGGGGAAGTCCAATCAATTTCAGAGAAACTACACCAGAGAAAACCCTATTTTTAAAAGTACATAAAAGGGGCGCCTGAGTGGCTCAGTCGTTAAGCGTCTGCCTTCGGCTCAGGTCATGATCCCAGGATCCTGGGATCGAGCCCCGCATCGGGCTCCCTGGTCAGTGGGAAGCCTGCTTCTCCCTCTCCCACTCCCCCTGCTTGTGTTCCCTCTTTTGCTGTGTCTCTCTCCGTCAAATAAATAAATAAAATCTTTAAAAAAATAAAAATAAAAAATAAAAAAAATGAAAGTACATAAAAAGAACTATACATCCCTCCCAAACACAGGGTGAAAGATATGAATAAGCAATACACAGAAAAGGAAACAGAAATGGGCAATGATAGAGAACGGGGAAATATGAATCAGAATAACGTAATTTTCTAGCCACCCAAATGGCCAAAATAAAGAAGTTTGATAATACCCAGTGTTAACTAAGGATGGGGAAATAAATGCTCCTATAGAAGTGCACCCTAGGGGAGCCTGGGTGGCTCAGTCAGTTGAGTATCGGATTCTGGATTTTGCTCAGGGTCATGATCTCAGGGTCGTGAGATTAAGCCCTGCACTGGGCTCAGGCTGGGCATGGAGCCTGCTTAAGAATCCCTCTCTCCCCCTGCCCTTGACCCCGCTCACGTGCTCTCTCAAAAAAATAAAAAAATAAAATCTTAAAAGAAAAAAGAAAAGAAAAAGAGTACTCTAGTATATATAGCCTGTGGCTGTAGAGATTGAGATGGCATTCTCCATTAAAATGTAACATTCAGGGACACTTGGCCGGCTCAGTTGGTGGAGCGTGCGGCTTGTGATCTCAGGGTCCTGAGTTCATGCCCCATGTTGGGTGTGGAGCCTACTTAAAACAAAAATTAAAAGAATATATATACATAGATATATGTATATATATGTATTTATTTATTTATTTAAAATGTAAAATACACACATTCTTTGACCCAGTGATTTCATTTCTTGGTCTCCACTTCAAATTCTAACATATGTGCACTAGGATACAAGCACTAGGATGTAGCACTATTTGAGAAAGTAAAAAATGGAAATTGTTTAAATGTTCACCGCGAAGGGAATGATATTTTTTAAGATTCTATTTATTTGAGAGAGACAGAAAAAGGGCGAGCGGCGGGGAGGGGCAGAGGGCGAGAATCTCAAGCAGACTCCGCACTGAGTGTGAGCCGGACATGGGACTCAATCTCACGACCCCAAGATCATGACCGGAGCAGAAATGAAGAGTCGGATGCTTAGAGTGTCCTGTGCCACCCGGGTGTCCCAGGAATGATTTTCTGAAAAATTTTTAAAGTTTTTTTTTTTTTTTTTGACACAGAGAGGGAACACAAGCAGGGAGAGTGGGAGAAGGAGAAGGAGGCTTCCCGCCGAGCAGGGAGCCTGATGCGGGGCTCGGATCCCAGGACCCTGGGATCATGACCTGAGCTGAAGGCAGGTGCTTAATGACTGAACGACTGAGCCACCCAGGGGCCGCCCCCCTTTTTTTCAAGACTTTTTTTTTTCCAGGAATGATTTTTTTTAAAACTATGGTACATTTTTACTCTTAAGCATGACAAAGCAGGTGAAAAAATGAGCTGGATCTATATAAATCAAAACAGAGAAATTCTAAGCCATACTAAATGAAAAAAACCATGAGGCAGAATGTGCAGCCTAATGTCATTTATTTCCATATACACACATGTATGTACGTAAAGGCATAGAAGAGGGTCTGAATGGATACACAGAGAGCTAAACGTGGCTGAGTTTTTAAAAAGCAGTGTACGATGTACACAGAAACAAAATGGAGAGGAGGCTGGGGCTCAGGGGTGGGCAGGGGATCTGAAGGGCTGCTTATGCTTAATGTTAATAGTATCAAATTTTGTTCTCCATATGAACATTTTAAAGGATCACTGACAAAATTTTTTTTGGTTACTAAGCCTGTTTCTGCTATTCCGTCTGCCACTCTGAAAACTATTCTTACCCATAGGGTAAGTATACCCATTCCTTCATAGGCCTTCACCACACAATGTAATCCATTGTTAAGTCATTGTGGGTGAGGACGGTAATTCCACTCACCATGAAAAACACACAGTAAACTTCTAATAAACATTTATAGGTTTAAAACCCTGAAGAAAAAAATCAACAACCCCGAAAAGCTTAGGAAATGTCTTCTGTCCTGCAAAGAGTACAGGTGATGGATTAGAAACTAAAGAAATAGGGGCACCTGAGTGGCTCAGTCATTAAGCGTCTGCCTTCGGCTCAGGTCATGATCCCAGGGTCCTGGGATCGAGCCCCACATCGGGCTCCCTGCTCCGTGGGAAGCCTGCTTCTCCCTCTCCCACTCCCCCTGCTTGTGTTCCCTCTCTCGCTCTGTCTCTGTCAAATAAATAAATAAAATCTTTAAAAAAAAAAAGAAACTAAAGAAATAACTGAAAGTAGAAGCAGACAACTAAGTGGACGATCTGGGGTCAGATCATTCAAGTACATGGAACATATCTAACAAGGATATGTTAGCTCTCTCCACTTGGCCAACTACAAACCTTATTCTGGGCCACAGGAACCTGCCCTTCTTATGTAAATACAGACACGTTTTGTTGGTTACATAGCTGCAATCATAGTACACAGCTTTGCATCCTTTTATTTGATTCAGTATTTTTATAATTTATGATTCACTATTACAGGCTCCAAAATATGCCACCTGGAATTCATACAATAGGCTGCTATTAACCATTCCCACAGTGGACTGGACATCTAGGTTGTTCCCAACTACTTGTTTTATTAACTACCAACAACAGTGGAGTAATGGTGGAAAATGGAAAACACCTAAATGACAAGACAGTCATAATTCTCTATAAAATATCAAACAGTCATGAAAAGATGAAGACCCAGGTATTGCTAACTGAGCAAAATAAGTTACAGACCATTTTGCCCAGTATACCCTCTTTCAAATCCTATAAAAGCACAGAGAAGTCTAGAAATGTCATCAGTAATTATTTCTGGGAAGCACTATAGGTGACAATTTTTAGCTTTTCTACAACAATCATGGATTATGTGTATTAGCATATTTATTTATTTATTTATTTTAGTGATGGGGCTTGAACTCATTACCCCAAGATCAAGAGTTTTATGCTCTTCCAAATACACCAGCCAGGTGCCCCTCTTCATTAACATTTTTAAACAAAGCATTATAATATTTACAAAGCATTATACTATGAAAAAACATCCAGAGAGAAAAAGGCAGAATACAAAATTGTAAAAATCATATTTGACAACTAACTTTTTTAAAAGGCAAGAAAGTAACAGACCGTCCACGGGAGACGGTCTTTTACTTCCACATTTCCATGTTTTTTATTCCCTCCAGTGAGCTCATAGGAACTCTAAGGAGTTCCAGGAGTGGAATCACTGGATCAAAGTATCCTGGTATGGCTTTGATTTCTGATGGACATAGTTCCAACAACTTATACTGTCACACCAGCATGGTCCTTGACTACATGAGTAACTCTCACCTTAAAGCAATTCTCATCTGACATGAGTTGCTCAGCCTTCCGTTGATATGTTGACTCCAGGAGACTCCTGGAAGTCTGCGTGTTCAACTGGCCTCCTGTGGCTCCATTATTGTTTTCTGCCAGGTAAAGGTCAGTCACCTGCACACAGATTTCATCACTCACGATGTGCTGCAGCTGGAATTAAGCAAAGGCAAGTCATCAGTGAACCAAGAAAATATTTCTCCCTTTCATATAGTCAACCTTCCTTTGATAGTTCCAGTGACTCAGCTCAAAAAGTTTTTTTGGTTAGTTACTTTAGAAAATTAATCACACAAAACCAGTATTTCATATTCTTGGAGAATAACTAAGCCTAAATCTTCAACAGTATCACTTGTCCATGACTAAAGCTTTCCTATTATAATTTTTTTTTTTAAAGATTTTATTTATTTATTTGAGAGAGAGAATGAGATAGAGAGAGCATGAGAGGGGGAAGGGTCAGAGGGAGAAGCAGACTCCCTGCTGAGCAGGGAGCCCGATGCGGGACTTGATCCTGGGACTCCAGGATCATGACCTGAGCCGAAGGCAGTCGCTTAACCAACTGAGCCACCCAGGCGCCCCATCTTTCCTATTTATTTAAAAGCAAAACTAGGGCGCCTGGGTGGCTCAGTCAGTTAAGTGTCTGTCTCAGGCTCAGGTGATGATCTCAGGATCCTAGGATCAAGCCCCACATGGGGCTCCCTGCTCAGTGGGGAGCCTGCTTTTCCCTCTCCCTCTGCAGCTCCCCTTGCTTGTGCTCTGTCAAATAAATAAAATCTTAAACAAACAAACAAAAGCATAGGCAGCTCATGTTAATGTGCTGCTTAAAGTTCTAAGGAATTGTAAAAAAAATTTTACATGAAAGAAATTTCTCATGGCTTCCTGTTTTTATGGTGCTTCTTTACCATTTATAACTTGCTTTCACACTCCTTTTCTCATTTGATCTACACAACTACCCCAGGCAGGAGGCTGAAGAGGGGGTGCACTGTTACACAGGAGACAAATTTCCATTTTAGATAAGAACACTCACTGTGTGCCAAGGTGAGGACAGGGGCTGTGGAGAACCATGAAAGCTAGATCCCTCTCTATATTCCCAGCCTGAGTACAAAGTCTGAAACTCACTAGGTGTTCAAGAATTGGTTGCTGAATCACTTACCCAGGGGTTTCCAGCTGAAGGAATAGAGTTAGGACTAATATTCAAGCTTCCTGATGCCTAGGCGGATATTCTTTCTAATACATTACTTATTTTTCTACATCAGATAAAAAATATAGTACTTAAATTGTAAATGTTAATTGACTCAATTTCAATACAGGTCAATCACTATTGACTGTTGGTAATTATTGAGACTATGTTCTTTTTTTAAGATTTTATTTGTCAGAGAGAGAGAGCACAAGCAGGGGGAGTGGTAGGCAGAAGGAGAAGCAGGCTCCCTGCTGAACAAGGAGCCTGATGTGGGACTCGATCCCAGGACCTTGGGATCACGACCTGAGCCGAAGGTAGATGGTTAACCAATGGAGTCACCCAGGTGTCCCACTATCTGATGACTGGGAAGTTGAACCTTTTAGAGTTTCCATTCTCATAGTTATGACTATATTTCTATGGAGGAATAAAAATTCCCTCAAATGAAACTTTACTCATAAAAAATGCCAGAGAATGTGAAAAACATACACAAGAAAAAAGCAAAATGTTAACTGCAGTATCAATTTGTCTATTTTACTTTAAAATTCTCAAAAACCACTAAGCCATTCTATTTTTAGGAAGATACACCCTTTTTGAAGTGCTAGTAACTATGACAACTACTTATTTTTAACTTAAAAAAGTCTTAAATGACAAGTATGTGTATTTGTAGATAAATGGACACAGTGCAAGGTCAGAAGGGTGACTGATCTGACAGTGGTAGAAAGGCCAGCAACTGGAGATGGTTAAATTATAATTAGTCCAGACAATGGGTTCTAACGTGGCCATTAAAATAATGCCTACGATAACCTGGTAACATAGGGAGAAGCTTAAGATACAGTGTTCAAGGGGGGGGAAAAAAGGCAGTGTAAAAAAAAGTGTATCTAAAGCATGGTCTCTATCACGTGGACACTTCTGGTTAAGACAGTCTTGATGAAACAGACCATGTCACTGACTCCCCATCCACACCCTCTTCTTGGATATCTGGTCCCTCCTAGAGTCTTTGAAAAGGGCAGCCCTATAAAATCAGGGACAACTTGAGGCGCCTAGGTGGCTCAGTTGGTTAAGCGGCTGTCTTCGGCTCAGGTCATGATCCCAGGGTCCTGGGACTGAGCCCCACGTCGGGCTCCCTGCTCAGCAGGGAGCCTGCTTCTTCCTCTCCCTCTGCATGCCTCTCTGCCTACTTGTGCTCTCTGTCAAATAAATAAATAAAATCTTAAAAAAAAAAAAAAAAAATCAGGGACAACTGGACAGCTCACGCTCCCAAGCTAGGCTGCTCAGATTCTCTCTCCTGCTAATTTAAAATGACATAATGAATGTGTTTGGTAGACAGACGAGCATCTAGATGGAAAGGTCAAGCAATGCTGGGGCCAGAGGCACTGCCATGGCAAGCCAAAGTCCCAGGGGGCTGGAGAAGGCTTGAGTACATGGCCAAATGTCCATCTGCAGAGAGGAGCATGAGAATGAAGCAGATTTCCAGAAAGAAGGCATGCAGGAGAGAGAAAAAAAAACCCAAAACTTCCCAGTCCAATCCCTACATTGGCCATTTTCTGAGTTCTGTACTAGATATCTGTGAGACCGCCTATTGTGTTAAGACAAATCCCTATTAAATTACATCTGATCCTTGAACAATGTGAGGGGTAGGGGCAATAACCCTCCACAAAGCCGAAAATCTGCATGTAACTTTTGACTCCCCCAAAACCTAACTAGTCATAGTCTACTAGTGACCGATAAGCCTTACTGATAACATAAACAGTCAATGAACAAATATTTTGTATATGTATTATATACCATATTTTTACAATAAACCTAGAAAATATTAAGAAAATCATAAGGAAGAGAAAATGCATTTACAGTGCTATGCTGTATTTATTGTAAAGAATCCATGTGTAAGTGGACCAGCACAGTTCAAAGCCCTGTTGTTAAAGCATCAACTGTACTCTGAAAAAGGTAAATGTATGGCTTGACCTTGAAATATATGTTCTACCTCCAGTCAGCAATGAACTCTGGGAGAATATCAAACAGGATGAGGAGAATGAGAGAAGATATGCCTCCAATTGAGGAGTAAGATGAGAAGCATGAACATAGGTTTTAAAAACACTGGATTTGGGGGCGCCTGGGTGGCTCAGTTGGTTAAGCATCTGACTCTTGATTTTGGCTCAGATTGTGATTGCACAGTTGAGGGATTGAGCCCCACGTTAGGCTCTGCGCTCTGTGCTCAGTGTGGAGTCTGCTTGAGATTCTCTCCCTCTGTCTCTCGTGTGTGTGTGTGTGTTTGTGTCTCAAACGAAATCTTAAAAAAAAAAACCCCACTGTATTTGGGTTTCTGGACAAAACCTGTTTCTTAAAAAGATTAGACATTATGTATTACTGACTCAAAATCATAACCAGGTGCTTCTAATAAGTGGACAATTATATATAGCTTCAAAAACCAACCCCGGGTTTATACAAGTTAATTCTACTGGATGTTTAAAGGTGCTGGGCTGGCAGTGTGTAAGACTTTACTTCTAGCTGTAGCAGCAGCACACTTAGAAGCAGAAGCAAATGATAACTGGAGTTTCTAGTTTACATATATTTAATTTTACATATGTTTATGTTTGTACCCATATAATGATTTCAATTAGGAAGGCCTCTTAACTTCTTCGATTTCCAGGAAAAAACTGAATACCTGACAACCTTCATGAAGATGCCAAGATTCAGTTATGTGAAGTGTTCTTCCTTGACTCTGAGGAGATCCTGTAAAAGGGTGCAGAGCCATGCATCCTTCCGAAATCAAGGGAAAAGCCTGGGTACTTTGCAAAGAATTCCATATTTTACTCCAAGAAAACACTGAGCAACAAGCTTTTATTCCCCATAGTGGCAGTGAGGACTCTAGAATTTTCTTTGTCAAGTTTTCACTTTATTATTTTTTTAAAGGTTTTTATTTATTTGAGAGAGAGAGAGCATGAGAGAGAGAGAGAGAGAGAGCATGAGAGAGGGGAGGGTCAGAGGGAGAAGCAGACTCCCCTCGAAGAGCAGGAAGCCTTATGTGGGACTCGATCCCGGGATTCCAGTATCATGACCTGAGCTGAAGGCAGTCGCCTAACCAACTGAGCCACCCAGGGGCCCCAAGTTTTCACTTTAAAGAAAGTGACGACCAACAAGACATTCTGATCCCTTCAGAAATTCAGAACTCAAGGCAAAAGCGGAAACCTTTTTGCTATAAATTATCATTGCTGTAAAGAACATACTTACAAACTCCTGAGGTGCCACAGGAACAAATCACAAAACCAACTACAAATCTAAGTCAAGCAGAACCTCAGATAGGGAGGTAGACATAGTATTATAGAAGATGTTGTATGAAACCATTCCCGCAAAAGGAACTTCAAATATTAAATGAGGACAATACACAGAATCACCAACACAGAAGTGGAAGCGTTACCCACTGAAAGCTCCCCACTGGGCCATTAGATAAGAGCGGGGCCAGTACCAATGCTCGCTCTATAGGTAGGCAATGAGAAAGGGGCAAGACATTGGGTCGGCAGTAGGCTCACTCAACTGTGAGGGCATACCGAGCAGAGCAAAGGAGTCCATTTAGCGGCTGAAGTACTCCCACTTTGTTAACATGAAAGATCCGACATCATGTTAACCTCCCCCCTTTCCTCTAGACAGCCATACGTCCATAAACATCACTCTATGAGCAAACTGCCCTTTTTTCTCCAACAGAAATCTTGCCTTTTCTCTTTGCCTCATCCATCTTTAGGTAAGGACTTCTTCCCTCACCAAACCTAGCCTCCACTGTGCCCTCACCTGTCTGACAATGCTCTGGATTAGTTTGTCCATGGTGAAGGCAATGTAGGCGTGAATGGTGAACATCTCTCTTAGTGAATCTTCGTACTGCGACGAGTCTATGTTGCCATCCAGCAGGCTCCGCACCATATCCAGGAAAGCTGGGTAATAATCTTCTACGTCAACATCCACTGTGGGAGAGATGGGAGAGGTGAGGCCTTACCTTGCTACGAAAAGGTCAGGAGAGAGGGCAGGGCGAAACCCCACAGTTGGCCTAAAGAGCCTCTGATGAAAGAACCCTAGGTATTCAAACATACGCACTCAATCAGCCGTAGCCAGAGGTGACATCTGACAGGTGGCTACAATGGCCAGTGCTATCAGGGGACAGTGACCCTGCAACTTTAACGGGGGCTCTAACACTCTGTCCATGCCAGAAAGACACTTCCATTACACTAGAGCTGCCTGACAGGAGAGCAGAATATCCCAGGGAAGAAGTTTCTTCAAAAAGTTGTTGGCTCTCCTGCTGAGAGAGGAACCTGCCCTCCCAGCCTGCAGAGAGCATTCCTCACATGGGTCACTTGCTCATAAAGCTATTTCAATGAAGCATAAAGTGCAGATGAGAAAAGGCAGACAGCACCACACTCGAGCCCTGGGAAACTTCTCAGGAACAGAAAAATAGGAGTGCAAATTAAATCCCCTATGAATAATGAAGTAATCTGCATTTGTCAAAGTCCTTCTGTTTAAAAATGGATTCCCAACGTTGTACTTCACAAATTGCATTAAATGATCTGTACTTCCTGCACATGAATCACTTCAACCAGCAGCTAGAATCTTTTCAGTTGTTACAGAGACATTCATTTGGCAACTAGCAGAGTGCAAAAGGAAGCATGAAAGGACTCTGCCTTTAACTTACGTAAGACCTATTTACTGATATCCAGTGCTGGCAATCAAGACGGTGGCATGAGGGGGTCACTGGGGTATTGGTTATACGGTTTCTTTTTTTAAATTAACATACTTGTTTCAGGGGTACAGGTCTGTGATTCATCAGTCTTACACAATTCACAGCGCTCACCATAGCACATACCCTCCCCAATGTCCATCACCCAGCCACCTCATCCCTCCCACCCGTCTCCATTCCAGCAACCCTCAGTTTGTTTCCTGAGATTAAGAGTCTCTTATGGTTTGTCTCCCTCTCTGGTTTCGTCTTGTTTCATTTTTCCCTCCCTTTCCCTATGATCCTCTGCCTTGTTTCTCGAATTCCACATATCAGTGAGATCATATGATAACTGTCTTTCTTTGGTTGACTTATTTCACTTAGCATAATACCGACGTGGATGGAACTAGAGGTTATATGCTCCTTGATCCAGGTGCTGGTTACACAGGTGTGCTCACTTCGTAAAAATTCACTGAGCTACACAATTTGGATTTGTATATTTTTCTATATGTATGTTGCAACTTGATAAAAAGTTCACTAAACTGAAAAAAAAAAAAATTACAAGAACTCTTTTGTCCCTGACATCTGGTTACCCGTTTGTAAAGTCTATACAAGAGAAAACAGACTGAGGAGCAAAAGCTAAGTCCATCTCCGTTTATCTGAAGTGTGATGGGCTCATCAAAGACATGCAAAACAGAGAATACAGTTTAAAAGCAACTGGCTTAACTTTCACCACAGAATATCACCTTGTTCAGACCCACAGCACAGGCATGGGCTGTGCTACTGCTAGGCAGATGGTCTTACGCCAGAATAACGCTAGGAGCCCAAGTCAGACTTGTGCCCACGAGTTATGATCAGTGTGAGACTTGGCGTTACCGCTCAAGACCCAACAACGTAAGCCTCAAACCAGGTTACGTCAGTGATCAAGCCAGGATTAGACCATTTGCTCTCTCATTTCTACCCAAGCAGATGGAATCACCGCTCTGAGATCCAAAAGTTGTCTCTCTCAAGCTAGGATTATCGAGATAAAGGCTTTTAACATTAATATCCAGTGTCATTAGCTCTTCAACAGATAGAGAGTTAGGGTCACACATGGGCTTCTTACATCAGCAACAGTTTAGAAATTTTTTTTTAAAGATAATTCACTCCACAGATCGGCTATTTCTTCACGGGCACAGAAGAAAGGCTCCACGAAAAAGTTTTTGGTTCACAGCTCAAAAACCTAACTTATGAACGGAACAGTTCTCTAGAAGCCGTAACAGAGAATTACTTAAAGCACAGGTGGCTTCCTCAGCCCACATTTATTTTCGTTTTCCTGTGTTCTCTATCTTCATTTCTGTTCTGAGGTCTGCTGTCTCACACCATCTCTCGACTTCCAATCTCCTTTCCATAAACTATTTCTATTTATTAAGGAATGAACCATGAACCTCACTGGCTAAGAAGTCCTGCCCAAACATATCTGAGAAAATTCGCATCTGTCTTAGGCATGAACAACTAGGAATTTGTGTTCCGTCGTGGAGCAGAATGGACTGTGACATTTTAGTCCCACCCTGTCCTTTAACACACTCTGCAATACCTCAGAGATCTGCCATTTGGGAAACTGATGGCAACTGATACCCACTACCCAGGTGTCCACAGCAGCAGCCACTGAATGTCCATGATCCTAGCACCGCACAGGGTGCTTTGCATACTTTCCCCAATCGTCCCAACAACCCCACAAAGAATTAAGGAGCACCTCCATTTCATAGGTACACAGGTTTGGGAGCTGAAGTAAGGTCACACAACCAGTCAATTCCAGAGCTAGGATCTGAACCCTGGTCAGGCTCTAAGGCCTGCCTGCCTGTGCTCTATGCATAAAAGAAAGCAGTCTTGAGTCTAATTCGGCTCTGAGGCCCCCCAACCCCTCACATCGTCCAGACACCAACAGTCTAAGCACTCACTAGGTTCTTTGAGACGTAGCTGGATGGCAGGGCTGTCGCTCTTGTCTCGTTTTATGCCCAGCACTTCCCGTTCCCACTCTCTCTCTCGGTTTTCTTCTTCAATTTGCCGTTCAGCTTGGGAACAAATCCGCAGCAGCCGCAAGCAGAGAATCTGGTGCAGTCGCATAAAGATATACCAGTTGTTATTAACATAGAAGAGGTTGTATACTTCATCCATCCCTCTTAACTTCTGAGCTGCTGTGTTACTAAACAGTAGCTTGGACTTAGGGGGACTGCCCCCAACACCATTGTGCTTCTTAGCTGCCCCTGTGGCTTCATCTACATCCATCTCTTCTTCCTCCTCTTCCTCCACATCTGAGAGATCACCTCTCTGAGCAAAGAGCAGATCTGGAATGAAATGATGCATGATTTGCTTGATTTTATACTTGTCCTCCTTCTGAATGCCAGTCTGCCTTTTCACGTGGTGGATAATCAAAGCAGCGGCATCTTCCAGGATCTGTTTGTCTTCGTAGGCAAGTGAGAGGTGTGGGCCAACAGGTACACCGGCATTGTCTTCTGTAGCCTGCTCTTGCCTCTAACAGGAGAGAGACGCAAAGTATTATGTGACATGTGTCCAGCAACAACAAAAAGACCTACGAGACCGCGCTAGCAGTACTGTCTTCCAACCCACAACTTGCAGAAACAGAAATAGATAATGCAGGAGGTATGGTCTGACACCAACATACTGGTATCTTCTAGACTGTGAAGACCTACTGGGGACAATGGGACAAAACTGGGACCATCTTTCAAAATTCTGTATTAGTATTTATGGATATGGAGGATACCACATGAGGTCTAGGACTTGAGGTCTCCAATCTGAGGGGGGGGGTGTGTGTGGAAGGTGACAGATCTAACAAAACTGGCAAAACAGGGATGCTTATTTAAGTTTATGTAAGAGCTCATTTTACCACTCTCACCCCTTCCGTCTATGTTTGACATTTTCATGATAAAACGCTTTTAAAAATTCAAGATCATATAACTTTTAGGAATTCTCAATCATACTGTATTTATGTCTCTATCCACTCCCCATGACTGTGAGCCCCAAGAGAACAGGATCAATTTCTTAATCATCACTGTATCCTGCCTTCCAGTACTATATACACTCCTGGTAAGTATGCCGAATAAACATGGATTAGAAAGTGTCTGGGGATTAATGATAAGTGTTTCAGTTGCGGGAAGTTGAGAGGGGCTATGTGAATGAAGACGAGGTACCGTTTTGAGGGAAACAGATGGAAAGACAAGTGGAAGAGGGAGGCAGCAGGCACAGACAAAGCCAGGATGGTAAACTGGGAAACCAGTAAAGCAGCTCAGGAATAAAGGTGAGGCTTAGATTTAAAATGGCAGAATCAGGAATAGAAGTCTATGGCAGTTTTGAAGCAAGAATCAACATGTCTCAGAAGGTCTTGCTTTCATATACCAAAGATGATTTCCAGGAATCAAAGCAGCGCTGAACATAAAGCCTGGGGTCCTCTCACAAATATAAAAACCTCCAGCTCACCTCATCATAGATACTCTCAATCTCGTTGAGTAAGCTCTTTGACCTCAGGACCTTGGTGTCATTCTGTTTAAAGTTGATGCCCTGGTGGTCCAGAGACTTCAGGTAGTATTTCTCATTTTGCTCTCTCCACACCTTGTTAAAGCCTCTCTGAGCTTCTCGCCATTCTTCCTCTTTCATCTTCAACCTGGGGGGGGGGGGGGGGGGGGGGGGGGGGGGGGGAAGTAAAAACAAAAAGACAGGGGAATTCAGATGTGGGAATTTTAAGGGAGGGAGTTAAACTCCTTGGGTTTGAATCCTGGCTCTGCCATATGAGACGGTTTCCTTATCGGGAAAATAGGGATAACAGCACCTACTCTCTAAGGGTTTTTTATTTTATTTTTTAAAAGATAGATAGATAGATAGATAGATAGATAGATAGAAATATTTGAATGTTTAATAGCCTAGTTCCACATCCAGTAATAATAAGATAGATCTATCTATCTATCTATCTATCTATCTATCTATCTGAGAGAGAGAGTGAGTGAGAGACAAAGCACCAGCAGGGAGACGGGGAGGGGCAGAGGCAGAGGGAGAAGCAGACTCTCCACTGAGCAGGGAGCACAATGTGGGGCTCGAACCCAGGACCCATGTCTTGGGATCATGACCTGAGCCGAAGGCAGATGCTTCACCAACCACCCAGGCGCCCCTCTCTCAGGGTTTAGAAGTGAGAAATATGTCAGACTTACTTTATTTCACATGTCAAAAGATACAATAGGTCAAAATTATTGGCAACTTGGGATACTGTTATTCAAATTGTTATACTGTTATTCAATCCAGGCTTGAACTCTTGTTACATGAGGAAATTACTCAACCAGGACTTATTTTGGAGAGGTAATTTGTCCCAAAGTCAGAAATCTTACCTAGAATAGTTATTTCTCAACAGCATTCCACAGAATACCCTTGAAAAGGGGGTTCACTTCCTTGACCAGCTAAAAAAAGCACATCTCTTTGCTGCAGGACTTCTAAGAACATTTACTACGCTAATGTAAATGCAGAAGTCTGAGAGCAGAGAACTCGCACAGTAATGCTCCTTTGCACACACAGTTTGGGAATTTCTGATGGCACAGCCGATCGAGGAGAGTAAAATCAAGCACTAGAACTGAAGAGTATCCTACATCTCAAAGCCAAAAGTTAAATGCTGCCAGCATGGCAAGAAGAGGGACAGCCTGTGCCAGCTCTTGAGCGAATGACTAGGGAGGAACAAGAAAAGCCGGGCATCCATGAGCTGTGCAGCAGACAAGAGTTCCTTCACACCACCACTGCAGGGGATACTGAGAGAGGACCCAGCTGTTAGCTGGGCTTCACAGCAAAGTGCCATGGACTTGAAGGAGCCTGGCGCTCAGCTGTAGCTCTGGCCTCCTTGATGCCTGGTCTTGGGTGGGTACAACAGCCCCTCTACACCTCAGGCTGAAGGCTTGTCAGGAGGAAAAAGAAAGACGTTCTTGGTAAAAATGGCAAGCTAGCCTTTTTAAATAAACATCAATTTTACAAAGACAAAAAAGAGTGTTTTCCTTATTAAAAAACAAAGATGTTAACAATGGTTAGTATTGAGTGGCAGGAATGTGGGTGGTTGTGTTCTACTTTGTTCTCTTCTATATTTTAAAATATTCCCTTAAACACACAGAGCACTCCACTGTGGACTTTCAAGGTTTGTTCTCTACTGCTGATTACACAGAACCCCATCAAGAAGCTCCATTATCCCATGCTGCACCTAATTTCCAACAACCAGTGTTGGGGCAAAATGGAGGTCTCGTGGGATAGTAACCAGGTTGAAAATGAGGGACTTAGTTAATGGGACACTGAATCTGTCATGAAGCACACTAAAGCACAAAGGGCACATTCAGTCAGTTACCTTTTAAGGACAATTGGGACGGCAATGGAAGGGTTCTTTCTCAGACCATCAATGATGTCAGCTGCTTTATCAGCATATATCCTCTGGAGTGCTTTTCGATGAATAACTTCCGACGTGCCCCCAAGGGTGTTGTCCAAGCGAAATTTGGCTTGTTCCTCAGCAGACAAGCGAGAAAGCTTCTTCTGTATTGCTTCCAGAACCCGGATCGTTGCCAGATTGGTCTCTAAAACTACATCAAGCTAATTCAAAAGACAAAGTGTGCTCAGAACCCAAACCAGAATAGAAGAGCGGTCAAAAGTATGAAGTAGGGAGCCAAATTCCTTGGATTTGAATCCTAGCTCTGCCATAGTAGCCATACAAAATTCTATATCCTTATCAATAAAACAGGGATAACATCACCTACTCTTGTAGGCTGTTTTCTAGATTAGACGATATAATCCAAATAAAGGGTTTAGTGCAAGGCCCGGCACATAACATCCAATAAAAGACAGGTAAGTGGTAGTTGTTACTTCTAACAACACCAGTGTGCTTTGCTTAGAACTACTGACCCCAGACCACAGGGACCTCACAGGAGGCAACCTTACTGACACTTTCCCCTGAACTTTCCTGGATTGCTAAAACCTGTTACAAATGATAAAATGAAACAAAACACACAACAATCCCCAAAAGATGATAAATGATGATAAATCAGTCTTATGTGTAAGGTTTTTCAGGGTAACTTGAAATATTTAAATGTTTAATAGCCTTGTTCTACATCCAGTAATAGTAAGGGCAGCGACTATCATTCCTTAAGGACTTCAATGTCTTGTCTGTGAGTAATCATTTAAATTCTAACAGAACTCCTGGCACTTTCTTTCTGGCAAGGGCCTACCCAGATCTGGTTAAGGATATAACTAGCAACCTTTGAGTAACTCTTGTCCTAGGCTTCACACAAGATTCTCCATATGAGAAACAGAAAACGAAGTAAACAAGAAGTCTCAGGGTCCCGTGACCAAATGTCTATGGAAGTGTTCCCAGTGTGGCAGTCGGTTGAGCTTTCAACTCATGGTTTCGGCTCGGGTCAGGATCTCAGGGTCCTGAGACTGAGCCCCTCATGGGGGCTCAGTGCTCAGCATGGAGTCTGCTTGAGATCTGCCCCCCACCGGCTCTCTCTGCCCCTCCCCTGCTCCGGCACATGTGTGTGCACGCGTACTCTCTCAAGCAAATAAATCTTAAAAAAAAAAAAAAAAAGTGTCCTAAAATAATTCTGATGAGCAGGATCCCCCACTAAACATCAATGCATATATAGCATGATCAAGAAATAAATCTGTTTTTTCAAGCCACTGAAATTTGGGGGTTGTCCACACTGCAGGATCACTAACCTATCCTGAGGTATAAAGGAATGCTCCTTCAAACTAGCCCATCACCTCAATCCTAAGCACATGCACACACACCTTCATCCTCATACCTGTAATCACAGATGGGAAATGCGGATGTTGCCTTTTATAGGCATACCAATTGAGAATAGGAACATCCTGTCAGAAAAAGATGCCAATCTCTGCTTTCTTACTCCTCATCTAACCTTACTAAACGTAGGTAACAAGGAAATGCTTTCTTCAGCCTGATAAAACTTTCGATGGAAGTTAGCATCTCTCATGACTTTGTTTTGTGCAAATGGTTGAAACTCCTCATGAACACTGGGGCCAGTCACCTGCCAGTGACTGCCACAACATGTGGCTCTTCATTCAAGACATGCCAGAAACAGCTGAATCAAGTGTGAAGGGGGAATGGCTGGCAGAGCTAAATCAGCATGGATTTAAAAAAGAGCAAGATCTCTCCCATCATATGAATAAGCAGGGCCAGTCACTTTTATACAATAAATACATTAAATAGGATACACATCATTTTACCTCTTCAGACACATTGAACATTCCCTTTTTGTTGATGATATCAGTGAGCTAGATGTTTTAACACACTGGGGATTCTGAGCCCACTATCAGTGCTCCTACTCTTGGTACAGAGGCTCTCCCAGCTCACTTATTTACTCCAGCTCTTCCCTTCCCAACTACTTTAAAATAAAGCCCTAATTTCACTTTCTTTCACAAGGAGCCAAATAAATAACAGATATAGGAGAGAAGAATTCCAGTTCTCACAGGAGAGCTGGTTTGCTAACCATGTCAAGATACCTGCTAAGAATGACAATACACACTTTAAACCTCTTTGAGAGAGCCCAGTCAGCCTTAAGATATAAGATATATGTTTTGTATACCCTGTAAAACACAATAAACTTTAAAATGTTGTTAAAAATTCAAGGGATTATTATTCAGCCATCAATGGATAACTTCAAAAGGGTTAAGGTGGCCTAGATAGGTCACACTTGCCCTAAAATATTACTGATATATTTGATGAACTCGGAAAGCATTGTAAATAGGACAATAAGCATTTACTAGTGAAGAACATGAGACTTTGGCTCTTTGGTCTTAAAAAGCCAAGCCTCACAGACAGATATTTAAGATGTCTTAGCATGTAGTGCCTCCCATTTCCACAACCTCCAAATGATACAGGAGCTTGTACCTCAAAGCGTTCATCTTCACAACGATAGATGTGTTCTTCATACTGGGTTTTCTTGGAACTAACAAAGGTGGAGTCCTCAGACCAGGAAGGGAAGGAAACCCAAGTATCATTTAAAACCTTTGGGTAAAAGAAGAGAAACTGAAGCTAAAGTGTAACAAAGCTTTCTGGTAATTAAGCATTCTCAGTAAAAAGACAGACATAACTCTAGGGGATGGGAGAAATGACTAACATTACAGCTTTCACCTTTAGCAAGTTTGCAAAGATGGGAAAGGTTCTGGATAGTAGTATAAAACATTTTCTTCTGAGAAAAGACAAAGAAGGGACTTGACTTCCTCATTCACATAAATTCTCAATCGCTGGTGTCACTCCCTTCTGGAGAAAGGAGAAGATTGAGGGCTGATCCTTTCTAGGGAAGGCCTTACCTCTTTACAGAGAGGAGTCCGTCCTGTACACTTGGGCTGCTGGTAACTCTTTGGTAGGGCTCGATAGCTAGAGCCCAACCGTTTACAAGAGGCATAATCTATCTCCATGGCAATGCCCTCTGTGGCTCGTTCCTTTGGAAAGGTTTCCAGATGTACAGACTCCTTATAGCCCAGAAAGTTTTTAAACCAATTAAACAATTCAGGGAATTTCCTAAAGAATCAAACCAAAAACTGGTGAGCAATTAGAAGCACGATGCAGTTATCCTGAGGTATGGCTACTACTATTTGGTGTTGGGTCAGAACTCTGCTACCAGGGACAAATTCCAATGACAATTATTATTTCCTGCCTAAGAAGTCCTGCTTCTGAGCATCTGGCTTCCCCTTTTCTTGTAGAGTGCTCCAAGACCAGTTAGGGTACTGATGGAAGAGTTGCACCGAAACTAAGCAATAACCAGCTGTTCTTCTAATCAAGAAGACCGCTTTAATGCTCAGATCATTCTTAGGTTGTCAAATACAGTCAAGATTCTAGAACCCCAGAAGATTGGTCTCTATAAACATCCAACACTGCTCAGTGCATCGGGAAACCACTAGTCTTGGCCGATGCCCTCTCTGCCTATTTTTCCATCTGTAGAGTTAAACTAGAAGAATTCCTGGAGGACTCCTGTGACACTGACATTTTATGAGTTAACTAACTGACCCACCATGATCAAATCATGTTTGCCCATCACATACCCTCACCTCCATAGCACCCGTCAAGGCTGAGCCCTTCACTCCACTTACCCCAGGAAAGGAGAGACTAGCTGTACAAGCTCAGCCCGAGAGATCACCTCCTGGTTAAAGATAACAAGACAGCGCAGGAAGTTCTCATAGGCCTCTGCACTCCGCAGAGCCTTTCGGACCTTATGGAGACAACCAGAAGAGAAACAGTTAGATGGGAAATCAAGAGATCCCAGATTGCTTTTAAAAGATTGGGAAATTTGGGATGCCTGGGTGGCTCAGTCGGTTAAGCGACTGCCTTCGGCTCAGGTCATGATCCCACGGTCCTGGGATCGAGTCCCGCATCGGGCTCCTTGCTGAGCAGGAAGCCTGCTTCTCCCTCTGCCTGCCTCTGTCTCTCTCTCTCTCTGATAAATAAATAAAATCTTTAAAAAAAAAGAATTAAAAGATTGGGAAATTTAAATAGTTATTTGATGATACTAAAGGAGCTGATATTAGTTTTTTTAGATATGATAATGATTATGTTTGAGAAAAGTGTCACTTTAAAAGGAAACTTACTAAATACTTATGGATGAAATAACATACTATCTAGGATTTGTCTCCAAGTAAGCCGGGGTGGGTGAGAGTACATATGAAACAAGTACACTGGCTAGTAGGAGGGAACTGTGGAGGCTGGATGATGGGTACATGAGGAGTCATTTCACTCGGCTCCTTCATTTCACATGTTTAAAATGTTCCACGATAAAAAAATATATAAATGAGATCCTAGAGTATTACATTTACGTTCTTATATGCTTGATTTTCCAACCATATCAGAGTTACCCTAGTTTTTGTTGCTTCTCCTAACAGATGGTTACAGCAATAATCTTTGTCAACACTGTTTTTAAACTCTGGTAATCTTGAATAATTTTTTAAATAAGACACTTCTGTCCTCTGAACTGATCCTTTTCCTTCCTCCACTTATAATACTGAGCACTTTAACATCCAAAAACCAAAAAATGTTCAATGTCATACACAAGGTAAAACTAGCCTGACGAGATGACCAATGTGGAGTTTCAATTTCAAAAGTAAATATTTAGGGGCGCCTGGGTGGCTCAGTGGGTGGCTCAGTCGTTAAGCGTCTGCCTTCAGCTCAGGTCATGATCCCAGGGTCCTGTGATCGAGTCCCACATCAGGCTCCTTGCTCAGCAGGGAGCCTGCTTCTCCCTCGGCCTCTGCCTGCAGCTCTCCCTGCTTGTGCTCACTCTCTCTACCTGACAAAAAAAAAAAAAAAATCTTAAAAAAAAAAAAACTGTAAAAAAAAAAAAAAGTTTAAAAAGTAAAAAAAAACAATGAAAGTAAATATTTAGTATTGTGGTCCTTTAGTGAGGACTGTAGACAGATCCTCACCAAACCAAGCAGTTTAGCAACAACCCCTTCTCCAGGCTCCTGTATACTTTTATAACTATCAGTCAGTAGACATTACATGGAATATGCCTTTTCACAAAGCCAAAGATGAAAGAGAACTGTCCTTTTTGTATACATAATATTGACTGACTTTTAATTTTTTATCAGCCTTTAAACATGCACAAAAGTAGACTGAATAGTCTAATGAACCCCATGTATTTGCCCAGCCTCAATGATCAATATAGTAAATTTTATTTCATCTATAACCATTTCCTCCACCACTGAATTTTAAAGCAAATTTCAGACATTTCATCTCTACAGCTGACCTTTGAACAAAATAGGTTTGAACTGTGTCCCACTTACACGTGAATTTTGATACATACAGCACTGTAAATGTATTTTCTCTTCCTTATGATTTTAATAATTTTCTTTTCTCTAGCTTATTATACAGTATACTGTATAAATAACATACAAAATATGTGTTACTCAACTGTTAAATATTATCGATAAAACTTCTGGTCTACAGTAAGTTTTTGGGGAGTCACAAGTTATACTCAGATTTTCAGCTCGCATTGTTCAAGGGTCAACTATATATCAGTACGTGTCTCTAAGAAATAAGTACTCCAAAGACAAACAAAAAAATACCATCACTCTTTAAAAAATTAACTTATTCACATCCCACCCCTCCACTCTTTCATTGTCATTTGTTGGTTGTGAGCTGGGCTTCCACATTTCCCTTAAAAGCACTAAATGCCCAGGAAGCCCTCAGGAATGGTTCAAATCAGAGCCAAAGACTCAACTGTTAGGCAGGATAGCTCACACAGGCGCAGCAGGCTAGAGAGAGATCAGGAGGCACCAATCATGGAGATGCTAAAACACCTGCCCTTTTGCAAAAAACCCAAAGTTGCAAGACAGGGTAAATCTGCACCAGATCATTCCAGGCTGGTTCCTGTCAGTGAGAAGTCTGACAGTTACCAATTACCCTGATGAAAGCAGGCTGGTAGTCATCAAGTTGACTCCAAGGAGGATGTCAGACATAGGGGGAGAGTTAAACCAATACACCACACAACACTGTTTACACCAGTAATCACAACGCTGGCTACTTATCAGGATCACCTAGGGAACTTTGAAAACATACAGTTATATCAGAAATCTCACAAACCCTGTATGCGATACCACATATAAGTACCACAAGCAATTAGAAGATCACAAGTCATCTGAAGTCCTCAACAACTGGTACAGACCTGGACATACGGTGGGTAGCTCCAAACATCTTTCAAGAGTAACATCACGCATTTTTTAAAAGCGGTCTTCCACCATGGGAAACGCTGTAAACTACTTCACAAAACCAAAACAGACAATGCTATATTTCCCCACCTGTGCTAATGGTTCCAGTAGCCTGAAAGGACCTACAACTTAGAAACTACGTTAACAGGCAGAAAGTCCTATCAGCTTCAAGCCTCTTTAACAAAATCTTCTTGGGGATAGGGTGATTTTCTTTTGGCATTAATAGCCTATATTAAATCTAATTCAGTCATTACTCACCTTATCAAAAAATAATGATTCTGTTCCTACACCATGCTTGCTGGCATCTGCCATGGAAGAATCCTTTAAGCTGAGCAGTTTAGGTTTCTTCTGCAAAAAAGGAAAAATACAAACATGTAAGAGCCAAGTAGTGTTCTTGGAGTTTTATTTTCATCTGTGTTCAATGGGTCATCACTGACCACTGCTGTCAATAATTTGCAACAAATGAGAGAATTCAAATCACTCACTCACTTTTCCCCCTAAAAGATTTCCACCCATCTTCTCCATCTCACCCTGAGGTTCACAGATCATTCTATTTCCCAAATATTCTCTCTACAAATGGTCACCTCATTACTGTGATAACAGAACATTCTTACTTTTTCCATTAGCCAAAAGTAACTATTTTGAACCTAGTGCCACTATCTCCGCTTCTTAGAGGTGGAGGCGAAGAGTTTGAGCACACTGGCGGAAGTGGATAGAAATCAATCTTTAACCTGTAACTATAATTCAATTTAAAAATTCATGAAAAAAGGCCCAGTTTATTTTCCTAAGAGAAGGAATGACTCTCTCTCGTCAGCAAGATCTACTTGGACCAATTTAAGATTACGTTTTCAAAGGGAATGAGTAGGCCATGACCTAACTGTCAAGCAAGAATTCACTTTTAAAAAGCCATCTCTCAACTACCTGCAAAGAAATGCACAAACTTTGCGAGAAGCAGCACATTTACCTTGACCACCTCAGAGTGCGCACTCTCAAGAGCCAAAGCCTCTGCTGCTCAGGCTGCCTAAGGAGAAAAGTAGGTAGGGAATTCTAATCCCCCTTTCTAGTGTTTCCACCTGAGGGTAATCAAGTGTGGGTGGGGACCAATGCAAGAGTGGAGCTTAACTGCCAACCTCATTTTTGCTACCCATATAACACTCTTTACTGAAGTGACGAAATATAAACTATTTCTACGTTCAATCTGCTTTCAAAAGGAAAAGCCATTACAAACACTAAAAAAATAGCCTGATTTCAAAAGTGTGAGCAACACCTAACATGTCAGTCTTTGTAGTCCTCTGCTTGTTCACCAGTCACCTCCTACTGTTAGAAATTCCACTAACTTTTATTATTCATTCATTAGATTCTGCAGACACGTCCATCTCTTCCACATTACACACTGCTTTAGAATTCACTGAAGCAACATTCAGTACATACACCTAGCTCTGTCCCTAACACAGCTGCACCACATCAAAGTGGAAGAGCACAAGCTTAGCTTTCCACAGGCAGACCACCAATGTTTACTATAATGAGAAGCATCATGTGATACGTCACTAACAGAAATTTAAGATCCCCTCCTGCTACAGCCCAAAGGTCCTGCCTTGGAGATTAAAATGATAAAGATAAGATCTTGCAACCCAACAAAGAAACCTGGGCAGGATGGGCCTCTAGACCAAAGAGATCTCACAAAGTATACACACTTTACTCACAGGAGGACTTTAGAGACCACTTGACTTATTTCTGAAACAATTAGCTTAAGAATCTTCCTTCTTATTATCACAAGGCAGGTTGAAGGCACCAAGTCAGAGGAAGGGAAAAATTAGTCTCAGAAACCTTTAGCATCAAACAAAAAAAGACATGATGGCTAATAGCAAAGAAGAGAGAAAATATAGAGAAAACAATAAAAACTCAAAAAGTTCAGTAATTTGTGTAATCAGTGATATTCTAACATTCTTTTGCAAAGCCAGATAAGAAGCTTTGCATTGAGTTTCTGTGACATACACCAATTCACTCTGAGTACCCATGATCCAACTTTCAACACGCTTGGATAAGAACCCGTGAACAACCTGCAGCCGCCGCCCACTCTCACCTTTACCGGAGGGGTGGTTCCCGATCCTGAGTGCCGACGGATCTGGCAGCCATTCTGGTTGGGCCTCTGTGGCTTGTTGTTCAGCTGCGGCTTCTTCACAGTGCCTCCATGGTCATTTCTCACGGAATCAACCTTCTCAGCCGTTGTTTTGCTTAAAAGCTAAGTAAGACACATGAAAAAAATTATATCATTTAAAAAAAGTCAGCTTCTGTTTTCAGCTTCCTAACTTATTTAAGATAATAATTCTAAATAGTGTAGTTCTTTCTAAGTAAAACTTACCACAGAGCTGTTGGCATCTGGTAGGAACTGTCCAAACTCTGACAACAGATCTTCCTGATTTTTAAAAAGACGAGCCACCTGGGCATAGACCTCCTGCTCAGTCAATGCTGGAGTGTAGTTTCCTCCAGCTTCCTTGGCATTTCGTTGCTCTTTCTGACAGGAAATTGCAAATGGGAAGGTATCATATTAGAGGGCCACTGTTCTGAATGACTCCCTTTTGCACACTTTCTGGGATGTTATCTACTCGGGCTGTACCTAAGAAGAAAAGTCTCTGTTCTTAGCACTTGTTTTAACTGCAAGCTTTTAAGGTGAGAAATGAGTGGAAGATGGTGGCTGACAATTTTTTTAAAACTAGGACACGGGTGCCTGGCTGACTCAGCTGGAAGAGCATGCAACTCTTGATCTCGGGGTCATGAGTTCGAGCCCCACGTTGGGTACAGAGGTTAAATAAATAAACAGCCTTTAAAAAATAAAAGAATAAATAAAAGTAGGACAGTATATGTGAATGCCCAGGGGACCATTACCAACCAATAAAACACAAGACATTAGAGAAATGTCTCCTCCTTCAACTGTAGATGAACTACACTACACAAACCATCCTCTAAGCCCCCCAGATAATAAGCATCTGCTTCACAGGGCAGTAACTTAAAAATCCTGTCTAATTGTTATAAAGCAATTAAAGTCAGGCAAATCAAACTAGCTTTATAAACACACATCACAGTTTTTAACCGGTTGACTTCCAGTAACAATTAGAGAACATAATAATGGTTATTCAAGTTCTTCTCCGACCAGATGCCCTCAGCGTGTGACCTGGTTAAGACAGACTAAAAGGGCAACTCTCTTACCTGATATGTGTGCAAAATCTCCAGGAACGCTTTGTAGATGTCTGGTTGGCCCTGGAACCTGTTCTTGATTTTATTAACATAGTTGATGGCATGATTAAACTCCACAGGCTGATTGTTCTGCAAGGATGGGGCCGTTCCCAACGAGATTGTCACTGGTGTATGAGGCTGAACAGGTGGAGAGCGCGGGGATGCATACGGTGGGAGAGGGGGAGTCTGCTGACTGGCTGGAGTATGTGCTTGTAGTTGGGAAGGCTAAAAAGAAAAAAGTCATTATTCTCCTCAAGAACATAGATGGTCTGACATAGGAAAAAAGGTCAAGCTAAAGAGAAACAAGATGTCTGATCAACAAACATCCTTAATTCATTCTGGCCAGGCCATTTTAGCCCAACTCAAATCATACTGGGCAGGGGTAGGGGGTGCAAAGGGCTCACACATTCTAATACAGATATTTTAGTCTCAAATTTTCTAAATACAACCTGAAAAGTGGCTGCATCTCCAATTACAGGGAAGAATTTTTCTAATGCAATTTTTAAGCTCACTCAACAGGTGCAAACAGAAGAGGGGGAAAAAAAAAACAACCAACCCTCACTCTCCATAGATCTGTAATGTCAAAAGACACTTGTTGCAGAAATCCACATAAAAATCTTCTAAACTACCTCTGTCCAATAGAACTGAGGTGATGGCAATGTTCTTTCACACTGCACGGTCCTATAGAATACATCCACTAAGCCACCCAGGGCTACTGAGCACTTGAAATGTAGCCATTACAACTGAAAAACTGAATTTATTTTAATTAGTTTAAATTTAAAGACAGCCATATGTGGCTAGTGGCTACAGTATCAGACAGTGTAGTTCTAGAATAAGAACATTCCACCACCATCACCACCACCATCAATAGGGTCTTCTGCTTGGCTTGATATGAACTAATCTAGTAAATGGGAGTAACTTTTATAAAATGATGGCCCTGTGGGCAGTAGCATAATCTGATCATCAGAAGACCATTTCCGCCTGTGCTGTCAAAGTACTAGTACACAAGTAAAGTGGCCATCTGTTGGGGTGCTCATGGGTTCACTAGGCAGGAGGTGGAGACAAAACAAGTCCTTATAGGTTACTGATGTGTTGATTCAAACAGATAAATAAATATGTGGAAGGTAAATGTACACCATCTTATAGGGATGTGCCTATGGCATCTTCTCTGATGAAATCACTACAACTGATGTCTCTAAGTCTTATATAAAGGGGAAATGTCAAAGGAGGGTGCTCTCTAGGGATGCATTTTACATGATGCAAAGTATTCCAAGTGCTCACCTTGCTGACTTTGGCAGGTGGGGGCTGAGGAGCTGGCTGGGCAGGAGCTGGGGCTGACTGGGCTGAAGGCTGGGAAGGATGTTGGGGTGGTGGCTGAGGCTGGGGCTGGATGCCATGGGTGGGGATCTGATGAACCTGGCCAGGAGTTGTCACGTTCACCATGTCATTGGTTTGCACCTCAATCTTGTAGCCAGGGGGCAAGAAGGTATTGAAGCCCATAATCAGGTCAGGGTGGCCTTTGAACAGCTGGGACACACGACTAATCACTCCTGGAGTGTCAATGCTGATTAAAACAAAAAACAAAACACATACACACACACACACACACACAAATTAAAGTGGCAAGCTTGACAACACCCTATTAAGAAAAAAATACACATTCCGCTAGGTTCTCTGAACAGGAAAACAAGTAAAAATCAACCTGCATTATTACAAAATCAACAAAACATAAAGAACTCTGACACTGCAAAGCAATTTTAGCCCCATATTCAAAGAGGTTTGGTCACAATTTTGAACAGAATCTACATTCATGATAACAGTCCTAACAAGCAGATACTCAGAGTTAATCTAAAGCAGCAATTCCCATGCAAGATCCACCCTCTGACACACCAGTATAAATCATTATGTGTCTACGTTTTTCATGAATTATTCTAACAGTGAACCATGCCAGAATATTAGTGTATCTTAAATCAACTCAAAGAGCCGGTAGCCTCATCATTACCAGTCTATTTCCCTGATTGAGGTGAAGTACTAAGAAAAATTTTAGTTAAGAAAAATTAACCAATAGGGAGAATACAAAGGTCTAGGACCCGTAACTGTCATCAATAAAGCAATACATAAAATAAAAGCAAGACCCTAAAAATTAAACCCCCCAAAAGACGGCACCCTTTATCTTTCAGCGCATGAGAATGAGCCATATCCTCCCTCCAAAATCAACATTTCAAGCACAAAGCTTGAATACAACCACATAGATCTTTTACCTCTGAGATTTAAATTCCTTCATGATGTCAAGGAAATCATTGTAGACCTGAGGCTGACTACCAAATTGCAGCTTCACCTGGTCAAGATAGGACAGCGCATCTTCCACCTGAGGTAGGGATAAATCTCAAGGTTATAAAAAGAAAGTAAGCCAAGAATTATTAAAAAACAAATGATTTATACCTAAATAAAATTAACGTACTAAATGAAATAAAAAATATAGTAAATATAAATGAGAGTATTAAAAAATTAGTATGGATGCCAATAATAAGACTCAAGCTTAAAATAAAAATCAATTCATAAAATTTGTAGCCTTGCCTTGGAAAATTTTGGGGAGAATCATTAGTGAAAAAATCATCACATTAATATTTCACTTATTCATTCATTTATTCGTTTCACAAATATCTACTAAGCTACAACATACTACACCAGGCCCAACATGAGGTACTAAGGAGTCAATGACAAACAAGCCACAGCCCCTGCTCTACAGAAGTTCATTCACATCTAGTTGGGAATTCTAATACAGTGGGGTAAATGGGGGATCACTGAATGCCCAGAGAGCACATGGGAAGGGCACTTCTGCACTAAAAAAAACCCATGGGCACATAAAGGAGGGCTTCCCCAAGAAGTGACGTCTAAATCTAAACTGAGTCCTAAGGATGAGTACAAGTTAGCACAAACGAAGACAGTCCTACAAAGAAAGTCAGAGGAAGCATCATGAGCAAAATCCCAGACAGGACACCATCTGGTACACTGGGAAAACTGAAAACAGTTTAGTTTGGCTGAAGGATCTGTGGTGAAAAGGAGGAACGTGGTAGGAAGAATGACAAGAGAAGAGACAGGAGAGCAAGCAGGATCTAGATCCCAAAAGGCCTTGTAAATCTTATTAAGAAGCAGTTTAGGGGTGGGGTGCATAGGTGGTTCAGTCGGTTAAGCATCTGACTCTGGCTTAGGTCATGATCTCAAGGTCCTGGGATCTAGCCTCTGGTCTGGCTCGACACTCAGCGGGGAGTCTGCTTGTCCCCCTGCCCCTCCCCTCACTTGTGCTCCCACTCTCTCTCAAAAAAATAAAATCTTTAAAAACAAAACAAAGACCAAAAAAAAAAAAACAGTTTAGGGGTACCTAGGTGGCTCAGTAGGTTAAGCGTCCAACTCTTGATCTTGGCTCAAGTCATGATCTCAGGGTGGTGAGATCAAGCCCTGCATTGGGCCCTGGGCTGGGAGAGGAGCCTTCTTAAGATTCTCTCTCTCCCTCTCCCCCTTCATATTCAGAACTTTCCATACTGAAATGTTTCATTAATGACCAAGCTGATGGAACATAAAACTCACTAAGTTTGCAGAAGAAACAAAGACTTTGGAAGATATTTAAGAATAGCATTCACGGGGCACCTGGGTGGCTTAGTCATTAAGCGCCTGCCTTCAGCTCAGGTCATGATCCCAGGGTCCTGGGATGGAGCCCCACTTCGGGCTCTCTGCTCAGTGGGAAGCCTGCTTCTCCCTCCCCCAACCCCCCTGCTTGTGTTCCCTCTCTCTCTGTCTCTCTGTCAAAATAAATAAAATCTTAAAAAAAAAAAAAGAACAGCATTCACAACCACATGACAAAAGAGGAACTGTCAAAAATAAACACAAAATTGTGAATAAAAAAGTAAGCATGCTATGGTATAATAATAATTACTACAGAGAGAAAAAGTGCAGATGCCTGAATCAAAGAAATTATGTGATGTGTTTTGTCTAGAGAAAAAAAGGTACTGGTCACAGTGAACTACTATTTAAATTAGTTATAAACCAACACTATGCTTAAAAAATACCCAGAATGACAACCACATTATAAATGAAATATCTGGGGGCCTGGGTGGCTTAGTCTGACTCTTGATTTCGTCTCAGGCCATGATCTCAGGATTGTGAGATCGAGCCCCATGTCGGATTCCGTGCTGGGCTAGGAGCCTGCTTAAGATTTTCTCTCTCCCTCTGCCCCTCCACCCCAATAAACAAACAAATATACTATCTGTATGTAAACACAGTGAGGAAATTCTCTCATTATCTAAAGTATAGTTCAACTCTTTATAAAAGAGTGTATGCGGCTCTAGGAACCACAACTTCGAAGAAAACAACTTGGAGCTGGTCCTTCTGAAGCTACAGTCCTAGGGAAGCACTTGGGGAGGCCCCGAGTCTGCTGATGTATTTTCTTGGCTCACTTCAACAGGCATTTATTATTGAGGTCCCTAACCTCTTAAAGTTCACAATCTTGTAGGGGAAACAAACACAAACAACTGTAAAGAGAACTTGCTAAAGATGTGCCAAATATCTATGCTGCTAGCATTCAACAAGTAGCTAAATCACATCAAACATGCCTGAAATTATTCAAATCTTTCTTGTCATCAATCTGCCAAAGACAAAAAAGGTATAGACAATGCTGATGCTTGAAATAACCTAAGTATTTTCACTGAACACTCCTCATTATAGAATATAAATGGTTTATTGAAGTTGATTCAAATGCTTGTAAAGCATTTTAAGACTGATCCAAAAATGGCAGGCAATGTGGGAATACAATGAATGAAGCTACAATGGAGGCACAAAAAAGCATTTTACCCCTCCTCATCAGAACGGGAATTCAACATGTTATTGTATCCAGGAATCATATACAAGGGTGAGAAGAGAAGGAACAGACAACTGACTCCGCCCATGACTCACTCTATAACCCCAACTCCAGAACCCTTTCTTGCTTCCTTGACAGTTTCTGTAAAACAAAGCACATCTGTATACTTATACCCAAGTGAGGGAGACGAGTAAAATAGTGCTGTGCTTTGATAGGACTGGCTGAAAAAGACTATAGAAATATACATTTTTGTTAGTTTAACAGCAAGTTTAGAAGCTCTTTGGCATCATTAAGGTATTAACTAATTGCTGAATACCGTATTAATATGGAATTAAATCATACCAAACCAACTTTAAAAAATATTTTCAGGACTTTGTGAAATGCTAAGTTCATGGCAATAATACAGTTTGGTACACAGCCATCACTCTACAAGCAGACAGGCAAAATGTTTTAAGAAAAACATCAATATAGGGTGCCTGGGTGGCTCAGTTGGTTAAGCGACTGCCTTCGGCTCGGGTCATGATCCCAGGGTCCTGGGATCGAGTCCCACATCGGGCTCCCGGCTCAGCGGGAAGCCTGCTTCTCCCTCTCCCACTCCCCGTGCTTGTGTTCCTGCTTTCGCTGTCTCTGTCTGTCAAATAAATAAATAAAATCTTAAAAAAAAAAAAAGAAAAACATCAATATAGCTTACACAAATTTTCCCAAAGATAGAGCCCAGAGTGAAGTTTCAGGCCCAAATAATTTGTATTCTCTTTAAAGACTATGCCTAAGTATAGTCAACTCTTTTTTTTTTTTTTTAAGTATAGTCAACTCTTAATTACTTAATATAGACAAAATAAATTTTACAAAATCCCTCTATATAGTTTAGTTTTGGTATGCTTTATATTTATGTAGCACTTAGTTTCCTTAGGCCAAAATTAAACAAGTCCCTGAGAACTCAAACCAATGTGGGCAGGGATCAGGGAGAACTAGATTAAGTATCAAGGAAAAGAGAGGGCTGAAATGTTTGCTACGCATGGAAGTGTCCAAGAGTATCCTCTTCATTCCTACCTGGAAACTATTTAATTAGGCTGATAGGACCAAATGAAGACCCAACATCCCATTTCTTTATAGTTCTTTAATTTGTATTTCTTGCAACTTGATTTGAAATTTTATATAAATGTAAAATTAGAAAAACTGAAATCTGGAACACTTACTCCAACAATCACTTATTTTGAAAAGTAACATTCCAGTAAGCAGAGAGAGGGTTAGCTGGGAACACAAGCCTCACTTCTCCACAGATGCCTCATGAATTTCAAAAGCACTGAAAACCTACAGCACATACTCAGCAGAACAGATGAAAACACTGACACTTCATTCACAATTATAGTCTTCCCCAACCTTTATAAATGTTCCCAAAAAAGGAGCATGTGTTTTACTAAGGATGGACTGGAAGATGCCAGCCCATTCAGCTATTTATAAGCAGGGATAAAAAGATTAAATCGTAAGGTAATACTGGACCCAGTAACTGTACAGGACCATAGCCAACCATGTGTATGCTCAATAAAACCTTCTGCCGTACTAAGAACTAAGAGTTCAAAAGGAGGTATCCAAAAAAATGGACCTTGTTTATTGCGTACGAAAACAGTCCCTCTATCCTGACACGTCTGAGTACCATGCATTCATACATTCCAAAAACATTTCTTGAATGTAATTCTCTGGATCAGGCACTGAGGGTAAAATGGGAAATCTAAGTAGGTTTCAAAACAAAAACAAAGTAAAACTCCTTGTGATTCAACCCCTAGTCTGGCATGTTAAAAGTTATAATGCCACTACTAATAGACCAAAGCCAATGCTTCCTGCTGAGAGACAGAACTTTTTAATGGAAGAAGAGGAGCTGAATATCACCTTAAGCCTCTGAAATTGCTGCTGTCCCTGCACTGGTGTGACTGGCGGGGCGGGATGAGCGTGACTCTGGACCCCCTGGCCTCCATGGGGCTGCACAGCGGCCGGGTGATGGTGGCCACTGTGAACCGCTGTGATGCTGGGCCCGTGACCGCCAGAGCTCGGGGGCACTGCTGAAACCTGGGGCGACAAAAGGCAGACAAGAAACGTCAAGGCTTCTACATTCTTCCCCAGATGCATCTAGAAGACATGCATGCGTACCTTTGCACACACACACAGAATTACAGCTCTTCCTTGACTTACGATGGGGTTACGTCCCGATAAATCCATTTTAGGCTAAAAATATCCTAAGTCGAAAATGCATTTCATACAGCTACCCTATCGAACATCACAGCTCAGCCTAGCCTACCTTAAATGTGCTTAGAACACTTACAGTAGCCACAGTTGGGCAAAATCATCTCACACAAAGCCCATTTTATAAGCAAGTGTTGAATATCTCAGGTAATATGTTGACTACTATACTAAGAGAGAAAAACTGGAATGGCCTGAGGGTATCGGTTGTTGACCCTCGTGATCACATGGCTGACCAGGAGCGGAGGCTGCCACTGCCCAGCATCAGACGAGAGTACAGTCCTTCATAGTGCTAGCCTGAGAAAAGACCCAGAGTCAAAATTCCAAGTATGGGTTCTACTATAAATCACTTCCACATTATCATAAAGTTGAAAAATTGGAGGGGCGTCTGCCTTCGGCTCAGGTCCTGATCCCAGGGTCCTGGGATCGAGCCCCACATCGGGCTCCCTGCTCAGCGGGAAGCCTGCTTCTCCCTCTCCCACTCCCCCTGCTTGTGTTCCCTCTCTCGCTGTCTCTCTCTCTGTCAAATAAATAAATAAAATCTTAAAAAGAAAAGAAAAAAATTGGAAGTCAAACTACCCTAAGTTGGGGACCATCAGTAATTAGAAACCCAAATTTCCCACAAAAGGGAACTGGTGAAATGAAATCACCCATATTACAACAGAATTCTCTGCCACTATTAAAAATTATATGGCTCAATACTTCTCAAACTATCTATGGCAAAGGACCCGTTTTGTTTGTTTTTTTTCTTCAATTCCAATCCATCATGGGCCACTACTTTTATAAAATACAATAAAAAGGAATTACTAGAGAAGTGAAATGAAAAATAGGTAAGCCCATAATTTCCATTCCCACATTTTACAGATATATTACAAAATTACTATGTCCAAATCGCTGTAAGTTCCTAAATACTCTCAATTTCTATACACATGTCATTACAGACTAATAAGAAAGTATGCACATCAGCCATCTGTGGACCACACTTTGAATAGCACTGATATAAATACATATATTTTCACATTATAAAGTGTTCATAATCTCTGAGTTGAATGTATTCATGTGCTGCATATGGTTTTAAACTTCTAAATATTTTTTTAGAAAACAGTATCTATAAATCAATAAAAAGATTTTAAACCTTAGGTGACAAATATATAGCAAAATGTTAGCATTTTATCTTGTGGTGATGGAATTAGAGAAGACTTTTATTTTGCTTTATTTTGCTTATCCTTATTTTCTACTTCTATACCTACTTATTTTGCCTATCCTTATTTGCTGAACAAAACTTTCTTCCAAATTGTTAGTGGTTTGGCCTCAAACAATTATTTTCTATTCTTTCTCTCATCCTCTTATAAGCTTAGAGTGAAATAAAGCACAAGCTCCTTTCCTTCCATTTCTATTGCGAAAAATGCTACACAAAATTTCCAAAACTTTTTTTATTTTCCTGTTTCAGAACTGTTAATCACCACAGAAGACAACTAAGGAAGGACAATATCCTTGATTTGCACGTCTCCAAAATAAGAAGACTAAACAACATGAGACTTAATCTAAACAATGGAAGTTGTATACTACAATGTAAGAGAGGATTAATTTTTTTTTTTTGAAGTCCCCACAAATTTAAAAGATTCCCCTGGACAGAGGGGAGGGTGGGAAATAGACAACTACTTACAAATCCCCACAAACAATAGTTACACATTAGGAGTAAAAAGAAACTATTTGGACAATTCTGAAAGCTCTACTATATCTCTAGCAAGAAGGGTTATTATTCTGAGCTTCTATATTCCAACATACATGTTTTGAGCAGTTTTTTAAAAGGCTTAATTGGAGCTTATAAATACTTGAGATGACTAGTTTTATATGAGCACCTTATAGTTTCTAATATATGAATAGATGCAACTATCTCAAGTATGAGAAACAGTCATCAATCTGTTCAGATAAAAGTAATCACCCAAGAAAAACAAGCAGCCTTTCTTTCTTCCAAGATCTAACTTAAAGATTCGATTTGCAAAAGTCCTCTGACTGTGGCCCTCAGTCCCACAGGAGGGCATGGTACTACTGCAAGGGGGACTCCTGAGAAAGAATGACACCTAAAGAATCACCATCTCCTACTTCACCTGGATTCCCCTCTTCCTTGTTTTCTTATAATAAATTCTGAGAAATTTATGGAGTTATGGAATTGCTAGGTCAAAAAGTAAAGAATCTGCCACAACTGTCAAATTGCTTTCAAGAAAGGTTACACTAATTTATGTTCCCAGTAGCAGCCATAACTTTTTAAAAGTCACTAACATGTTAGGTTGAAGAAGGCCTCTCCAGACCAGTTAAATAAATTATGATTTAGACTGACCTAGAATGGAATATTATAAATGCAGTGATTTCTTAAAAACTACTTAGATCTATACATACGTATTTAAGTGGAAAGTTGTCCAGTATATATTAAGTGAAAAGAGCAAATAGCATAACAGTGTATACTGTATCATTCAAATTACATAAAAAGAGAAGTGTATCTAGAGAGGTAGGCAGGTGACTATAGATACCCAAGAAATCACGAATGGCTTAAAGTCTGAGGGGTCAGAGAAAGAAGTCATCTTGGATCATTTTTCAAAAAAAAAAAAAACAAACCATGGTGATATTTACTTTCATAATTAAAAAAGGCAAAAAACAAATTTCTTCCATTTCTACAAAACAGAGTAAAGAGGTAAGAGATGAAAGATCAGCACTGGTCAGGGCATGGAATGATAGGAATATACAATGCTGGTGGAAATATAAATTGGTACAATTCTGAAAAACAATTTGACGTTACCTGCTAAAGGAGAAGTCGCGCACACCCTATGACCCAGCAATCCCTCTCCTAGATACCCGAAAAACTCTTCTTCATGTGCCCTCAAACCTGCTGAGCGGGCTGCAAGAAGATAAGGAGTTTGCACCACAATGTAAACCAACTGCTTCACTAATAAGCACACTATTTAATTCAGCTGCCTTTGTTTCCCCACGGCAACACTTTTTTTTTTTTGATTAAAAAAAAGTAGCACATTGATTTAAATTCTGGTGCAAGCTTATCTTGTCATGGATTGCCACTGTGAGCCCCACTGCACCAGGAGAAAGTCACACAGCACCTTTACAAGTAATAATCTGGTAACAGCCTGAGAGTACAGCAAAAGAAAAATGGATAAGTAGATGGGATATATTCATAAAATTCATAAAAGAGTGAAAATGACTCAATTATTTACACACAAAAATAGGGTAAGTCTCGGGAACCTCACCGAGTGAAAAAAAGTGAGTTAAAGAGAAAAATATAAGGGTGCCTGATGGCTCAGTGGGTAGAGCATGTTACTCTTATCTCAAGGTTGTAAGTTTAAGCCCCAAGTTGGGTGTGAAGATTACTTAAAAATAAAATCTTTAAGGGGCTCCTTGGTGGCTCAGGCAATGGAACGTGCAACTCTTGATCTCGGGGTTGTGAGTCTGAGTCCCACACTGGGTGTAGAGATTACTTAAAAACATTTAAAAAATAGAAATAATTTAAAAATAATAAAAAATTAAAAACCTGTGTGGTGAATACCCAAATATACATTGTTTCTGTTATTTGTTATATCTTACTTACAGATACCCCATAAATATAATTTTGTATCTAACTGGATGCTTAATACAATTTTTTTTTTCATTGGACATAATCACCAATGCCCCTCCCTTACACTGAGTCCCTTGCTGGGTTCCAGCTTACCTGATAGCTGGGTGTCACGGAGTACTGAATTCCCGTGGCTGACTGCATGGTCTCGGACACTGTTTCATACACAGGAGGGGCAGGGGCAAGCACCCGGTGCTGGTGAGGAAAAGCCTCTGTGCTACCAGGGATCCGACGCTGCTGGGCCGCATACACCGGTGACTCCTGGTCATCCAAACGTCGCTTCATTCTGCGCTCATGCTCAGGGATGCACCACAAAACCTGCAGAAACCAAAAGCATCGATATGCAAACCAGTTCACACTCCAATGTGATGTGTACAACTTAGGACCAGTCACCCAAATTTACTATAAGCTCAACTCCCAAAACCAACTATTTACTTCATCCTGAAGATGATCACTGGCTAGTTTAAGTGCATGCTTGCACACACAGGCCCCACAGTGGACAGTGTATCATAACTCAAAAGACATAAGTTTAAATAATAACATAGTCTGAATTAACCTGGGACTACAGAGTTGAAAAATAACCTCCATTTAAAAACATGAAAATACACCTTTCCCTTCTTTATTCTCTAGTTTTCTTCTCAAACGCCATCATTCCTAACATCAATGACACATTCACATGCTACAAAAACATTCAAGTGCTTCTTTCTAACTCCTCTCAAAACCTAGTACTATAATTGTGGTCTAATTTTTAAAATATCAATTGTTTCAACAATTAAATGCTATCATGAAAGAGCAGTAGGCCTGGAGTAAGAGGACGATAGTTCTAGACTTGCCAACTTAAGGAGCTATGTACATTTCAACAACTTCCTCATTCCGTGTGAGTTTGTTTCTCCAACTATAAAATGACATGATTGGGGGCGCCTGGGTGGCTCAGTCGTTAAGCGTCTGCCTTCAGCTCAGGTCATGATCCCAGGGTCCTGGGATGGAGCCCCGCATCAGGCTCCCTGCTCAGAGGGAAACCTGCTTCTCCCTCTCCCACTCCCCCTGCTTGTGTTCCCTCTCTCGCTTTTCTCTGTCAAATAAATAAAATCTTTAAAAAAAAAAAAAAAAGACTAAAATGACATGGTTGGAAAAGATCATTTCTAGGTTATTTCTGACTCTAACATTCCTTAACACTAAGGAGATTCCAGAATTCCTTATTAATAGTATTCCTCTGTAGAGGGGCACTTTCTTTCCTGCAGGACATAAAAAGTCTAGTAATATTCTGGCTAGGAATCCAGTCTGGTCTTTTCAGGGCTTTTCCAACATCCAAAGCTTCTTCAAGGTCCCTACCTTTACACCTTTATCTGCATTCCCCACAGTCCTACCACGTCACACACTCAAATACTGACCATGCAGAGGGAAAAAATAAAGAGTTAATAGTTAATATAATATTTAGTATATAATGAATCCCAAGCACCATTCTACACAATTTATAAATATTATTATAATCCCCACAACAACCCTATAAGGTGCTGTTACTCTTTATTTTATAAATGAGGAAACTGAAATATAAGGATTAAGTAAACTGCCCAAGGCTGCACAGCTAATAGGCAAAGCTGGAATATCAATCCACCAAATCTACCTCCAGAGCCTAAATTCCTAACCACCTCAGTATCTCCTACCTCTCACAGAATAAGAAATAAAGGGAGAAGAGTCCCTTTACTTATTTAAGACACACATGCACTGAGCAACTTCAGCTTTCTTTAACCTCTCCCACACTTAGCTCATTCATCCTTTCACCCTCAACCCAACAAAGTGGGAAGGCTTTGGCACCATTCACTCTTTCAATTAGCAAATATTCAGGGAGCAGATAAGAAGGTGGTAGGTGTCCTATAAAAGCTTAAAAACTACTTGGGAAGGCCATATACAGCCTCAGTAGTAATCAAAGAAATATAAAGTAAAATGATACTTACCCCCAAAGCAACAGGCAAAAATTAAAAGAAAATGATGATGTCGAGTGTGGGTGAGGGTACAGGGAAATACTACTGGCAGAAGTTTTAATTGGCATGGACTATGTGGTTGGCAACTTGTGGTATCCATTAAATTTTTAAATTTAAAATGGTCATACCCTTCTACCTAGCAATTCACTTCCAGGTGTCTATCCTATACATCTGCCAAGTATATTTACTGCAGCAAAGTAAGAAAAATCCAAATGTCTATCAATAACTGAACTTGATACATCCATATTGGGAAAACTACGTAGCAATTAGAAAGATTGGGGTTCCTATATAAAGAAAGTCCTCCAAAACATACTATTAAGTGAAAAGAACAAGCTACAGAATATATACAGTGTGATTTCAACACCCACACACAATGTATTCTTAAGGTTTGTGCATCTCATTGTAAATTTTGCATCAGAAGGAAAAAGCTATAAACAAATACTGAACTCTAGATAAGGATAGCATGCTCAAGTACTTAGGTGAAAGTGTACTAATGTTTGAAATTTACTTTGAAACACATTGAGAAAATAGTTTGGATTAATAGATGGAGGAATGCATATATGACAAAGCAAGTACTATAAAAATGGTAATATAAAATCTAGTGTGTATATGGGTATTCAACTCTAAAATTCTATCAACTTTGCTGTGTATTTGAAATTGTTCTTAATGTTGGGAGGAAAGGCTAACAAAACAAACCAGTTCATGAGTGGTACAATACTATAATAAGTACTAAAATTTGGTAAGGAGTAGAAATGTGTGTACTGGAAAAAACTCTACAGAGAAGGTGTTTGGTTTTATCTTGAAAATTAGGAATGAGTTAGGGCATAGGGGGTACACAGGATGAGATTAAAATATTACAGTAACTTTGGACTTACAGGTGATAACAAGCCATTTACAGTCTTTGCCAATTCATTTACTCCACAAATAATTCCCAAGAATCTACACATGCCAGACCCTGTGCTTTATGTGGGGGACCAGCACTGAATAGGACAGATTTCCTGCCCCACAACGAATCTTCCAAACATGACTGCTATAAGTCAATGTGCTCCTCCCAAGAGTCTTGTCAGATGGGCACACCCAGAACACTATTTAGAGGGAAAGTGATACTCAAAAGAAATTAAGTGACCTGTTCAAAGTCACATGGCAAGGAGCTAGACTCTTTCTCCTTGGAATGCATGACCAATCTGGAGTAGAAATACTGGACAGACAATAGTATCCTGCTTGCAGAGAGGTACAGTGAAATTCCAGACTATGAAGTATTCGAATGCCAAATAATGGAGCCACAAGAGTCAGACACAGAGCTACTTTCAAGCCCTGCTTCAGCTGACATGATTTTCATCTGCTACTATGGTCTCCAACTGTTTCAGATTTGGAGCTTACCCTGTTAACCAGAACTCTAGTCTATGAAGATAGAATTTCAACAAGGAAAAAAGCACTTTGAAGGACAGAAACTAGTGAAGAAGGACTAATGTGAACAAACAATGGCAACAGAACATTAAAGTCACCTGGCCATGTGTTATAATAAAAAGTGGGGATATCTCCAAATCATCCTGCGAAGAAATCATAATTCCCAAATAAAGCAAGCAGAGCAGGATAATTCTGATATTGCAGGGCAGTCTTCTGGAATAGGGTAGAACAACTGACAAGTCACTGTGTCACATTTCAGACAAATTTTAGAAGGGCTGAAGTAAAAGCTAACCCTTTCAGAACGATAAATATAAAAACCAATTTTCTAGTTCTACAACCCAAAATGTCTTTCATTAGAGTGAAAAGTTGGCCTCTTAGAAATTCAGACAGTTCTCCACACTTATTAAAATCCAAATGGAAAATCCAACTTTAAAAAATCTATCTTTTCATTTAGATTATATTTTACAAATCAGGGGCACCTGGGTGGCTCAGCAGGTTAAGCATCCGACTCTTGATCTCAGTTCAAGTCCTGATCTCAGGGTTGTGAGATCGAGCCCTGCTTTATTTATTTATAAAAATCAATAATAAATAACAAACAAATTCATAAATTGGCTTAAATACAGATAACAGAATTAATTTAAGTCAAGATAAGCTCAAAGTAAGAGAGTGCATGGAACAAACTAAACTGCTCTATCTGGAGGCTTTTAAGTATACAACTTTCTTTTGGATATGCACTTAATTTATAGTTGACCCTTTATAGTGCCTCTTAATTTTGTACTGTTACCCTGAATTAGTCACATTTTTAAATTCCTTTATGTAATTAAAAAAATCCTCTGAAATTATTCTCTTATAGGCAGTCAGCATCACATAAAATCATATTAAAATGTGTCCTGGTCAGTTTACATCAATAAATATTGTGGAAAAATGGAAAGTTTCTCTTCAAAAGCAAATAGATTTTTATCAAAGCATATAGTGAAATGTAATTAGGTACTTCAATCCAGTGCAATTGCCCACCATAGTCAACCTCAAAACCTGTCCAAAAATCCACTTTTGGAGGGGCACCTGGGTGGCACAGTCAGTTAAGCATCCAACTCTTGGTTTTAGCTCAGGTCCTGATCTCAGGGTTATGAGATCAAGCCCTGCGTGGGGTTCCGAGCTCAGCACAGAGTCTGCTTAAGACTCTCTCTCCCTCTCCCTCTGCCCCTCCCCCTGTGTGCACACACTCTCTCTCAAATAAATAAAAATGAATCTTTACCAAAAAAATCCACTTCTGGATTTAGATCTGCTAGAAAAGGAAAAGTATCCCAGAATAAATGAAAAAGGCAATCTATTTAGATTTTCCATTTTACAGAGACTAATAGCTCAACAAAATTAACAACCCATTCTTCTTAAAACATAAGATCTAATACCCAAGCCTCCCTGAATCAGTTTTATAGTCTTCTAATGAGGTGGGCCTCAACCAGAATAGTTTGCCACCCTCCCGGGCACATGTGTCAATGTCAGAAGCCATTTTCTGGTTGTCACAGTTAGGGGACAGGAGTGCAACTGGCATCTCATGAATTCCCAAACATCCTAAAATGCACAGGATAACCCCCCACAACAAAGAATTACTTGGCCAAAATATAATAGTGCCAGGTTGAGAAACCTGGATCTAATATAATGCTAACCCCATCTAGTACATAACTTTTGTGAGCTTTGGTGGGATTATGTCATACTGTGGTATGACAACAATTGTTAGCAAGGTAGCTCAGAACAGTCATCTTGGTTCAAAATATCTCTCATGTGATTTACCTTGAACTCTTGGTGTATCAGAAAAACTTATCATTTACCATTTGGGTGAAAAACAACTTTATCAAAAACTTTAAGAATTTAAATAGAAGGAGCGCCTAGGGGCACCCAGGTGGCTCAGTTGGTTGGGCGTTGGACTCTGGATTTTCGCTCAGGTCGTGATCACCTGGTGGTGGGATCAAGCCTCGCTTTGGGCTCCCCACCCGTGGAGTCTGCTTGGGTATCTCTCCCTCTGCCCCTTCTGCCTAATCCCTTCCCCCACTCCCACAAGCACCTGTGCACACACACTCTTTCTAAGTTAAATAAATAAATCTTAAGGAAAAAAAAGGGCGCCTGGGTGGCTCAGTCAGTTAAGTATCTGACTCTTGATTTCAACTGGGGTCATGAAGGGTTGTGGGATCAAGTCCCGGGTTGGGCTCCACACTCAGCAGGGAGTCTGCGTGAGATTCTCTCTCTCCCTCTCCAAAATAAAAATAAATAAATTTTCTAAAAAAGAATTTGAATAGCAAATCCTAATTTTTATTTCCTACTTTCCTGCTTTTGAAGATATAAATACCCAAAATAGGCAATATCCTTTAAAATGCAACTGAGTAGTCACCAACTATCACAACATGAGGTTAGAACATAGCATTCGGTAAATTTTGATTTCAGATACATCTCTAGTAAAGTTCTAGCTTATCATCACTTTGGGATTTTTTTTTCTTTTTTTGCATCACCACACACAGTACTTTGAGAACTTAATTCTTAATTTTATTGGCAAGGACCAATCATCTTCTTTGCTCCATAACTGCAAGCACTCTCAGTTTTAGGCTAATAAACACCAATTAGAACAATCAACCCAATGTTGTTTTTTCATTTCTATGTCCTGTGTCCTTCCAATCACCTCTGTACACCTGCCTTTAGCAAATGTCCATTCACAAGTCAGTTTTGGTGCATAAACATCCTAGAAGATGAAAGGATACAATCGTATACCCTTTTAGCAAATTGAAATGGTTTTAATTCATGGTGAAATACTTCATTCTGAAGTCCTTCCTGCTGAATGACTACCTGGATGAGGATATCATTATTTCTTACCCGCCCCCCAAAAATACATGGTGCACGTGTTAAGTTCTTCATTCTGAGAAAATTCATCATATTGTCATCTAAAGACTACACAGTCTGTGAACTGGCTCACAGTCAATTTTACCATCATCACCCCTGTCTAGCCTGCTTCTGTCTGCTGGACTGCATTTGTCTGCTAGCTCCTCTGCTGTGAGGGGTCTTCCTCTGTTTGTTTTCTTCTTTTTGCCATTACAGGAAGCAAAAAAAAAATTAAGGATTACCAAATATGTTTCCTAAAAGCTTAAAAAGGTTGTAAAAATAGTATAAAAAATGGTCATATAACTTTCACTCAGATTCCCCAGATGCTAATGTCTTACTGATTGTTTAAGATGGTATCTCCCAACTTGTACACTGTCTTGGAAGATGCTGTAATGCTTCGGGCAAAGCAGTAAGAAAACTGAAGTGTAACAATGATGATTTATTTTACCACTGCATTATCCTTCTAGGCAATGCCATCATTCTTCCCTTTTCTTATTATTTTAGTTTTTTTTTAGCATAATAGGGAATAACTGATGAGCAATGATGAAATAATTCCTAGGATGATGAAATACCAAAATGTTTCAAGCTATAGGAAAACTAAGATCACTAAGATCCCAGAATATAGTTCAGATGTATAAATGGTAATAGCTAAAATGAGTTTATCTCATTAAAAAGAAAATAAGTAAATTCTCTCTTTGTTCCTTTTTTTGGTGGGGGGGAGAGAGCAAGAGAGTGCGGGGAGCGGGGGAGCTACTTAACAGACTGAGCCACCCAGGTGGCCCTCTTTGTTCTTTTAAAGACCTACAATAAAGAATAAAGTCATGAAATATAAATCTTTACAGGTAGTTAGTACTGCTCAAAAAGAAACTCAAAAACTAAAATTGGGTCCTAATGATACTGATTCTGTGGCAGAAAATGAACAGGAAACTTTAGTTCAATTCAAAAGGTATTAAAAATTGTATCAATGTTAACTCTTTGATCTAGATCACTGTACTACAGTTTTGTAAAACACATTTGGGAAATCTGGGTGAAGGTTATACAACAATTCTTTACAGTATTTTTGCGACTTCTTTTGAAGTCTAAAATTATTTCAAAGTGAAAAGTTAAAAAAAATTTAAGTATTAATAGTATGAGAATAGGAAAGAAGGAAATCATTCTGTAGTCCTATTCTAAAGGATATGAACATTTAGTTTATGTGACAAGGTTTCTTTTTTTTAAGATTTTATTCATTTATTTAAGAGGGAGTGAGCGAGAAAGAGCACGAGCAGGGGGGAGGTGGAGAGGCAGAGGGAGAAGCAGACTCCCCACTGAGCAGGAAGCCCGACACAGGGCCCCAGGATTATCACCTGAGCTGAAGGCGGATGCCCAACCGACTGAGCCACCCAGGCGCCCCGTAACAAGGTTTCTCTAAATTAACTGAGAATGGTATAAAACAGACTGAGCATAAATAACAGAAGATAAGCTAGCTACAGCTATCAAGAAAGCATTGTAAATAGGACTTGAGGGGTGCCTAGGTGGCTCAGTCAGTTAAGCCTCCAACTCCTAATTTTGGCTCAGGTCATGATCGCAGGGCCGTGAGATTAAGCCCCCCTTTGGGCTCCGTGCTCAGTGTGGAGCCTGCTTACAATTCTCTCTCTTGCCCTCTCTCTCTGTCCCTCCCTGCCTCCCACTCTCTTCCTCTCTCTCAAAAAAGAATAGGACTTGAGACAGTTAACGGGATAGGTAGATGTGTCACTTAACCTCATCCTGTCTTTATCCTATTAGCTATATGTCTGCCCCCACACAGGCCTGGGCATGTACACCTTTAACCAGCTTTGTATCCACCACTGTGCACAGGATACAGTCTTGTCTATGGTAGAACTCAAATCATTCACTCACTCATGCACGCACCCTCTAATATATATTGAGCACATACTATGTGCCAGGCATTCTTCTAGGAGCTGGGGATATAGCAGTAAACCAAACAAAAATTTCCTCCTTCATGAAGTTTACATGAAGAGGGAGAAAAAGACAGTACACAAAGTGTTCAGAACACTAGACAGTGACAAGTGGTAAGAAGAAAAAGAAGGGTTTTTGAAATTTTAGATACAAGTGACCAAAGAATACCTCACTGATAAGGTAACTTTTGGGTAAAATAGTAGAGAGCTAACCATGTGGAAATCAGTGAGGAAGCATTACAAGCAGAAGGAACAGGAAATGCAAAGACCCTGATACGTATATGTGCTTAATATTTTCCAAGAACAGCAAAAAGGCTGTATAACTGGAACAGAATGGAGGAAAGACAGACTGGTAGAAAATGAAATCAGAGAAGTAATGGGGTTGGGGTTAGTAGGTAGAGAGCATATTGTGTTTCTTCTCAGAGGTCATAATAAGGACCCAAGCTTAATAATCAGACTGAAATGGGAAGCCACTGGTGGGTTTTAAGCAGAAAAGTGACATGATCTGAGTTAAGTTTTAAGACTCACCTGGCTGCTGTGCTAAGAACAACCTAAAGAGATGCTGAATAACAAAGCAGAGGGAACAGTTAAGGTAACTGATAATCCAAGCTAGAGATGTACTTGTGATCACTGCTATAGTTGGGAGTAGGGTGGTGGTGGTGGTATTAAGTGATCAAATTCCGGGTAATATTTTGAATATAGAGCAAATAGGATTTGCTGAAGATCAAATATAAAAAAGACAGAAAAAGGGCGCCTGGGTGGCTCAGTTGGTTAAGCGACTGCCTTCGGCTCAGGTCATGATCCTGGAGTCCCGGGATCGAGTCCCGCGTCAGGCTCCCTGCTCGGCGGGGAGTCTGCTCCTCCCTCTTGTGCTCTCTCTCACTCTCTCTCTCAAATAAATAAATAAAATCTTTAAAAAAAAAAAAAAAGAAAAAAAGAAGTCAAATGCCTAATAAATATCCAAGAGAAAATATGAAGTGGGCCACGGGTTATGTTTGTCTATAGTACAGGGGAGAGGTCCCCGGTTAGAGAAATTTGGAAGTTATCAGCATTGTTTGGATTTTAGAAAGGTGACAGAGTATACAAGGTAACTCTCCTTAATTAAGCACATTCACATTTCTGCATCAAGTGAGACAGCCTAGACCAGGCTGGTGGCCCTTAATTAGTTGTGGAACCAAACTTACCAAAAAACAAACAAACAAAAATTCTTGTGTTTTAGAGCTGCAGATTAGGGACTATAGACCTGTATATCCTTCATTAACCCACAAATCAGCAAAGATATCATATCAGCAGGACTGAGGAAGCACCCGCAGCCATGATTCTCTAAGTACAAATAAAATGCAGACACACAAGACAGAAAGATGGTGAGTAGTACAAAAGCAAGAGAAGGGAAGGTCAAAAAAGAGATGTATGCCTTCGAAACTGCTACTAATAAATGCCTAACTTTGAAGCTAATTGCAACTAAACAGATGTAGCCTCTAGTTAACAAATTTTAAATTGCAATTTGAGTTCAGTTTGTATACTTTTTATCACCTATTATGTGCCAATATTATCCTAGGCACTGAGGCTATCACGAAAGTTAAGTCCCAGTCTAGATGGACTAAGTCATTGGTGCAGCTCTTGCTGAAGAAAACCAGTTGCCCCACAAACGCACAGGGACAAAAACCTCTATACGTTTGATTATATATGAGAACAAATCTCACTAGGCATGTCTTTTGAAGAAAGAGACCCAAAAAGAAAGTTACATAATTAAAGGAAGCCAAGGTTTTTCGGTATTTTTAATATGTTGTTAAAAGACAATTAAGACAGATAATTGTCTAAATACAATTAGAATTTATATTTAGGGGCACCTGGGTGGCTCAGTTGGTTACACATCCGACTCTTGATTTTGGCTCAGGTCATGATCTCAGGGTCATGGGATCAAGCCCCACATTGGGCTCTGTGCTAAGCAGAGTCTGCTTGTCCCTCTCCCTCTGCTCCTCCCCTCCCCGCCCCTTGCCCTCTCTCTCTCAAATAAATAAAATCTTTAAAAAAAAAAAAAAGTGGCAGGGGGCGCCTGGATGGTTCAGTTGGTTAAACATCCAACTCTTGATCTCAGCTCAGGTCTTGATCTCTGGGTCATGAGTTCAGGCCCCACGTTGGAGGAAGCCTACTTAAAAAAAAAAAAAAAAAAAAAGTGGCACAAAACCAAAATTCTTTGAAATATTTGTAAAGAATATAATGCAATAATGGCAGAATACAGACTACCCTGCTGGGTATGCTGCTGGATAACCTTAACCTTAACAAAAGAGTATCCAGAATTATTTACTTAAGCTGTAACCAGAAAAAGATAAAAGTCCCAAGATACTACTTCTACTCACTTACTGAAGTAGAAATAGGAAGACATGTGAAGGAAAGGAAGTATTAGTAAACAATAGTTGGCCATATTAATATATCTTGAGCTTGACAGGGTAACAGTGACATACGTGCCAAGTCCATTATTTCTTCACTATGATTCTTAAACACCTTCCAAAGCAGTAGAAGCAATCAGGTCTGTAAACTGAAGAGAACAGGATTCACAAACTCTGGAAGAGACTACAATTCATGTGCGAATTTCAACATAATGCCATTCCTTCTAACACCCCAAAGCACTCTCTGGGGGTACTTTCAGATGTCTAAGGTCATTCATTTAACAACCTGCTTCAACTGGATCTATGATTTCAGGCTTCACCCTCCTGTTGCTCATTCAGTGTCCTCTCCCTCCTCTGAATTCCTTTCAGCTCTCTGTAATTCACTCTTACGGCACTCAATCTCCACTGATGTGTAGTAAAATCATCATGTGAATATTTGCCTTTTCTTCTAAGAATGTAAACTTTTCCGGGACAAAGACTCTTCCTGTGTCAGCCCAGAGCTACTTAAGAAGGTGGTCAAGAAATGGGTGTTGACTCAATTCCCCTTTAGAATCTGAGTCCCAATTTTTTCCCTCGAAGCTGCTTTCAAAAGCACACTGCTAGGTCCTCAAAAAATTAAACACAGATTTACTATTTGATCCAGCAATTCCACCTCTGGGTATATACCCAAAAGGATTCAAAGCAGGTACTTGAAGAAATATTTATATATCCATGTTCTTCATGGCGTTATTCACAATAGCCAAGATGGGAAACAACCCAAATGTCTACTGATACATGAATCAACAAAAGGTGATATATACATATAATGCAATATTAATCACCATTAAAAAGGAAGGTAATTCTGGGGCGTCTGGGTGGCTCAGTTGGTTAAGCAACTGCCTTCGGCTCAGGTCATGATCCCGGAGTCCCTGGATCGAGTCCCACATCGGGCTCCCTGCTTGGCAGGCAGTCTGCTTCTCCCTCTGACCCTCCCCCCTCTCATGTGCTTTCTCTCTCATTCTCTCTCTCAAATAAATAAATAAAATCTTTAAAAAAAAAAAAAAAAAGGAAGGTAATTCTGATATGTGCTACGACATGGATGAACCCTGAGAACATTATCTAAGTGAAATAAGCCAGACACAAAAGGGCAAATACTGTATGATTCCACTTATATAAGATACCTAGAGTAGTCAAACTCACACAGACATAAAGTAGAATGGTTGTTGCTAGGGGCTGAGGAGAGATTTAAAGGGGCTGTTTGTTGGAGAGTCTCAGTGGTTCAGTCGATTAAGCGGCCGACTCGATTTTGGCTCAGGTCATGATCTCAAGGTTCTGAGATCGAGCCCCACGAGGGGCTCTGCACTCAGCGGGGAGTCTGCTTCTCTCTCTCCCTTTCCCTCCCTCTCCCTCTGCCCCCACCCCTGTGCACACACTGATGCTCTAAAATAAATTTTTTTCTTAAGATTTTATTTATTTATTTGACAGAGAGAGAGAGCGAGAGCAGGAACACAAGCAGGGGGAGTGGGAGAGGGAGAAGCAGGCTTCCTGCTGAACAGGAATCCCAATGCGGGGTTCAATCCCAGGACCCTGGGATCGTGACCTGAGCTGAAGGCAGACGCTTAACGACTGAGCAACGCAGGAGCCCCCCAAAAATGTTTAAAGAGAGATAGATAGATAGACAGATAGATAGATAGATAGATAGATAAAGGAGCTGTTGTTTAACGTGTACAGTTTCAGTTGGGGGAAGATGAAAAAGTTCGGGAGAAAGGGGCGCCTGGGTGGCTCAGTTCGTTGAGCGACTGCCTTCGGCTCAGGTCATGATCCCGGAGTGCCAGGATCGAGTCCCACATCGGGCTCCCTGCTCGGCGAGGAGTCTGCTTCTCCCTCTAACCCTACCCCCTCTTGGGCTCTCTCTATCTCACTCTCTCTCTCAAATAAATAAATAAAATCTTTAAAAAAAAAAGTTCTGGAGATGGATGGTTGAAACAGTTGCACAACAAAGTGAGTGTACTTAATGCCACTGAATTGTACACTTAAAAATAGTTAAAACGGTAAATTTTGTTATATATGTTTTACCTCAATTGTTTTTAATAGCACACTGCTCCTTCTCTGTTTACTATCCTTAGACCAGACATAAATGAAGTGTAGAGTTAAGAGCAGGGACTCTGGAACCAGAACACCAGGGTTCACATCTGTCATGGCCACTTACCACAGTTCTAATCTCTGTCACTGTTTCCTCATCTTTAAAACAAGGACTTCAAAGTACCCACTAGACAGGGTTATCATGAAGATTACGTGGATTAATAAATGTACAGTGCCTAACTCAGTGCCTAGGACATAATAAGGGCTCAATAAATGAAAGTGCTTACTGGGGTGTGTGGGTGGTGCAGTCGGTTAAGCCTTCCACTCTTGGTTTTGGCTCAGGTCGTAATCTCAACCTGAGCTGGCACGCAGTCTGCTTGAGATTCTCTCTCCCTCACCCTCTGCCCCTCCAGCTCATATGTGTGCGTGTGCTCTCTCTTTTTTTTTTTCAATTCTTTTTTTTTATTCTTATGTTAATCCCCATACATCATTAGTTTTAGATGAAGTGTTCCATGATTCATTGTTTGTGCATAACACCCAGTGCTCCATGCAGAATGTGCCCTCCTCAATACCCACCACCAGGCTAACCCATCCTCCCACCCCCCTCCCCTCTAGAACCCTCAGTTTGCTTTTCAGAGTCCATCATCTCTCATGGTTCGTCTACCCCTCCGATTTCCCCCGCTTTCTCTCTCTTTCTAGGATAAATAAATCTTTATTTTTTAAATTTTTTAAAAAATAAATCTTTAGAAAAAAATGAAAGTTCTTATTTTTCATGTAGACAGAGGGTATAGTTTTAAAAAGCATGTTAATGGGGTGCCTGGGTGGCTCAGCTGGTTAAGTGGCTGGCTCTTGATTGCGACTCAGGTCATGATCTCAGGGTCCTGGGATGGAGCCCCCACATTGGGTTCCGTGCTCAGCAGGGAGTCTGCTTGAGGATTCTTTCTTCCTCTCCCTCTGCGCCTCTCCCCACCGTGCCTCCCCCCCACCCCACCTTGCATGCACACGCTCTCTCAAATAAATCTTTTTTTAAAAAATAAAAAGCATGGGGCGTCTGGGTGGCTCAGTCGTTAAGCGTCTGCCTTCGGCTCAGGTCATGATCTCAGGGTCCTGGGATCGAGCCCCGCATCGGGCTCCCTGCTCCGCGGGAAGCCTGCTTCTCCCTCCCCCACTCCCCCTGCTTGTGTTCCCTCTCTCGCTGTGTCTCTCTCTGTCAAATAAATAAATAAAATCTTAAAAAAAAATAAATAAATAAAAATAAAAAGCATGTTAACTATCATTTATCATTTCTAGGAGAATCTACAGAAAGTAAAGCTTAACAACTCTTAGTAGTATTAGAAGAAGGAGAAAGCCTTTTACTTTATTTTTTTAAGATTTTATTTATTTGTCAGAGAGAGTGAGCAGCAGGCAGAGGGAGAAGCAGGTTCCCTGCCCAGCAAGGAGCCCAATGCGGGACTCGATCCCAGGACGCTGGGATCATGACCTGAGCCAAAGACAGACGCCCAACCAGCTGAGCCACCCAGGCGTCCCGAGAAAGCCTTTTAAAGCACTTCACTAGATTACTGAATGACATGGACATAATCTTTTAATTCTGACTAAAATTCGCAGCCAGTAACATCTGCCTTGAAAAGATCTCCAGTTATCTTGTCTGTACATAAGATGTAAACAGGACTATGCTTTGCCAAAAATCTTATCAAATTACTACATACCTCTTTCCTCAAAAAAACACAAAAAAAACAAAAAAAAAACCTTACTCTTAGGGTAAAACCTTCTTAATTACAAAATGCCAACCTATCCAGGGTCTTAACTCTGACAAAACTATAGTATATACCATACTGCTATTTGGAAAGGTAAGAAGCATTTATAAAAACTTTCCTAATATAGTACATCCAGGTTCTTACTTGAATCCTTAAAGCATATATGGGACTTCTGACCCTGGTGCCCCAAGAGACAACATATTAAGTGCATGATTTAGGTCTTCCGTGTTTCCCAGCAGACAGCACTGCAAATGGTGGGAACAACTTTGTGTTGACCAAACCTTCCTCTCCACTATGTCCACTATCTTTGGCAGTTTATAACATCAGAAAAAACACCCAGGCTTTCTGTATCCACACCAATTCTAACACAGTCACTAGCACTCAAATGAAAAAGCTACCTTTGCCATTGCTACTTCCTTAACTGAGATGGGACTTACTCTCTTCACATGAATATAGGGCAGGACATCAAGCTCTCGGTCCCACCTGAACAAAGCACAAATCTAGAATTTAACTTCAGGTATCAGCCAGAGGGCTTGCTCAGATATTAGTCTATGAATACATTCCTCCAATACATTCCTCCGTGTTTATATTCTCATGAAAAAATATCAAAAACATGTAATTTCTCTTAAGAAAAGAGAACGTATCAAGTCAGAGCAAAAACCTCATTTAAAATAATTCATTATGGGGCACCTGGCTGGCTCAGCCAGAAGACCATGTGACTCTTGATCTCTTAAGCTTGAACCCCATGTTGGGTATAGAGATTACTTAAATTTAAAAAAAAAAAAAAACTTAAAAAAATTAAATAGTTCATTAAACATGAAATGTCCTAAGGCAACTCCCCAATACAGGTCAGAGGGCAAAGCTACGAAAGTCACATACACAAAACTACATTAGTCCTCGACTTCACCCTCTCTGTAACAAAACAGGGCAAGAACACTATGTTTTATAGAATATAAACAGAAATGGTCTAGATGTTCTAACAGAATTACATAAAACCAGAAGAGAAGATTTTTCAAGAACACCTCTAATTACCTAAATTGCAACTTATTTCTTTGTGAAATTAAGCTTACATAGCAGAACCACCTGTATGTACGATGAAAGCATTCAAAAATGCAAGAGCGGAAGAAATCAGAGTATTTTATTCAGTCTGAGTTTTTTTTTTAAATCACCATCTTTTATAAACATATAGTTTTAAATAGTAAAATGTAAATCCAACCCTTCCTTTTCTAAATCTCAGCTTAGCTAAAGACTTTTTCTGGCTAACTGGGTTTGAAGTCCTAAGGCACCTAACAGTGGCCAAGTCTAACTACCCACCACCCTATTGGCTCAAAGGAAACCCCGCCCCGTACAGCCACAGTAACTGAACCTAAGGGAACTCCAAGAAAGGTTGTCCCCGGCCACATTTCTAGTCTCTGATGACTCTCCGCCCCTCCCCTCACAATCACCGCTGCGGAAGCATGGTCACAGCACGAGCAGCCACTCCACTGCAAGACTCCCAACGAAAGGACCTTGAGCACCTCGCTCCAATAATTACAAGCGGCGGTGACCATGCTCCCACTCTCCAAGGCTGAACGGTGCCATCTACGCTGCGTGCAGCTAAGACAGACAACAGCTCTGGCACACAGCCCTCTTGCCCCCAGGCAAAAGGCATGGCCGAGCCACAAGAGTAAGTCCTGACACCTCCGCAGCTCAGAGTCGGCAGGAGCCCCTCCCACCCCACGGAGACGTAGGGCGGGGCAGATCTGGGCGCCGCGATTCCAAGCCAGACCGGACAGCGGGCTTTCCCGAACCCCGCCTCACTTGCCAAGGAGGCGGAAACCGGGGGGAGGGGGGAGGACGGCCTGGGGGAGTGGCATCGCCGCTCCGTACGGCCCCTCCGGCCAACAGGATCCCGAGAAGGCGGAGGAAAGCAGACTTCACGCCCCCTCCCTGCCGCGCCCCGAAACCACACGCGGGAGACCCCTTACCCGTCCCCCAACCCCAGCATGCCAGTGCGCGGCTGCCCAGATGAGGCCCCGCCCACCTCGGGAAGATAGGAGGGGTGGTCGACCGCAAACAGCACTTAGCCAGGGCCGGCCCCGCCCCTTTCTCCACAATCGCACGCGCGCGCCGGCCCCGCCCCTGAGCGGCGGCGCGAGAGCCCGCCCCCTCCGCGCGCACCGGGACTACGCTCTCCTCCCCCTCCCGCACGAAGAGCTACCCCGCTCCGCCCCCCACCCCCCTCACACATCCACACACCTCCCGCCCGCCTGCTCTACGGGAAGCCGAGGAGGTCAGCCCCCCTAAAAATGCACACCCTCGAGTCCAGCGTTACCCGCCACCAGGCTCCCCGCCCCGACCCTGGCCCGGCGTGCTCTCACCGCAAAGCTGCTTCGGCCGCTCCTCACTGCGTGTCCCTCTCGGCGTGAGCCTCGGGCTCAGCAGGGAGGCCCCGAGAACGGCGAACGCACAGGCCCGCCGAAGCGGACTGGCAGCCTCCTCTCCGCTAACGAAACGGTCACAGACCCCGGTGCCCAGACTGGGAAGGAGGGAGGGAGGGAGGGAGGGAAACTCCGAGGGGGGAAGGGGAGGGGGGGAAAGATGGAGAAACCGTCTCCGCCGCCTCTACCGCCGCGGCCGCTTCTCTGTTACCCGGGAAATCCCGCCCACTCCCCCGGCCCGCCCCGCAGAGGGAAGACTCAACTTCGCTTCACCACAGGCCGCATTATCCGCCCGTCAAAGGTCTAACCAATCGCTGTGCCCTGCCTGCCGGCTGCCCGCCCCTTCCCCCTCGGCTGGAAGGGGAGGGGGAGCCGCTCACCTTCTCCACGCCCCTATTGGCGGGGAGCTTCCCTAACTCAACCCCGCCTATTGGAGGCGAATTGCTGAATCCCACCCCCACGCCTCAACACTATTGGAGGAAGCAGGGGAGCTCTTCACGTCTCATTGGAGGACTCCACATATCCCGCCCCGTGCGGTCTCAGCCACAGGCCCAACAAGTCGGCTCCCGCCCTCGCCGGTCATCGCATTGGAAGGCTACCCCTGGCTCTCTCGCTGCCCCAGGAAGGTAAGTAACCGATGTGGGGTAAAATGTCCGTGAGTGAGGCAGGCCCCGCCCCCAACCACCCGATTGGATATCTCGGCACCGGTAGCAGCCTCCATTGGCCAGGACGCCCGTCTAGAAAGGAGCTGACTCCGCCCCGCGCGAGGAGGCTGAACCTTAGCAGTCCTTTTGTGGAATGTTTACACTAGAGACTGAAGTGCAGAGAGTTCCAGGGCCCGAAACAGGAGGGGGCGCGGAGCTCAGCAGCTGAGATCCGAAGCCTTGGGATTTGAAAGGGAGAGGCAGCAACACACCACCGTGGAGGGCCCCTTACAAGAAAAAATAAAAGAAAGAAAGAAAGAAAGAAAAAGAACCTCATCCTATCCAGTTCTCTCTACAATTTACATTTCCGCACGCTGCCTCCTTGTAAACACAAATATCCGGAGCAACCGGATCCGTACAGCTCCTTTCAGTACGTACAGAATTAAGAGCTGGAGACCCAAGCCGAAAAATAGTCCCAGTGGTTGCCAGCCCGCAGCTAGGTTTGGGGGCACACTTCTAACACCGACAATCCCTAAACTTGAGTATGCAGTCCTAAGAGGGCGGAGATAACCAAAATGAAGGCAGGGCCCTAACAGCCACCGCCCTGGCAAGCCTCCGGAAGGCGGAGCGTGAGGTGTAAAGCGTTTGCGATCTCCAGGGTTTATCTGGAGGCATACTCGGACTCGAACTGAATAAGGAGACCAAAAAGGCCACAGCATAAATGAACCTTCACCCCACACTTCATACAAAGAATAAAAATTCCACAGTTGGTGACAAAAGATAAGAATGGCTGTTCACCTACTCCTTTGGCCAACAAGTGTTAATGGCAGTCCCTAGGCCTTCTCTGTGTAGGTTATAGTGCTTCAAACACACAGAGACAAAGTGCTTGCAATGCCTAGGTTGCTTTTATTTATTCACCAAATGGGGCGGAGAACGGACGCTGGCCCTGCTTTGGGGGGCGCTCAAGGAGCGCCAGGAAAGGAGGGGGCGGGACTAGAGTTTTCCCGCTCTCCAGCAAAAGCCTACTCCCCCGAGAGCCGTGTCAGTCCCCAAGTGGCAGGCCCCAGGGAACCCGCTCCCAGGTCCTATCTTGTCCTCCCTCTGCAATCCAGGGGAGACGGCAAGGAAACCAGCGCTGGCAACAGGTGGGCCTGACTCCAAGGATGGCTTCGAGCCGTAAGGACAAGGCAGTGAACTGTGAACTCCATGAGTAGCTAAAGATGAGAGCCAAGCCCTGCCCAAAGACGGAGCTCTAAAAAAAAGGTCACACCAACGAAAGCGACGCTCGAGTCAAATCTCTTCGAGGTTAGGAAGAAGCGGCACTTTTGCAGAACTTATCGACGGTACCTTTCACTCTGGGCCGTCCCCGGCTCCCTGGACTGGGTGCCACACGACGCTCCACCTGGACCTCAAGAACCACTTCGAATCCAAGCAGGATTGGGCCGCCCGCGACTTCTCTGTCAATAGGGGATGAACCACCCTGTACCTTGCCTAAGGCACCCAGGCCAATCTTAGGTTGCTCAGAGTTTTAGTTAAAGCCACCTAAGGCCAAGCTGCCGGCGTCCGCGGCGTTCTCAAGCTTAAATTCAGGGTGATCTCCGGGAAGTCAAGAGGCGCGAGAATAGCCAGGCCGCAGGGTCAGAACTTTAGTAGTTGGCCCGGAAGGCCAGATCCCACCCCTCCTCCCCACCCCTGCAGAACCCCTGGAGCCGAGGGCCCCGAAATCCACTCATGCCGTTAACCCCTAACTTCATCGCAAAGCTACCAGAATCTCCAGCCTTAGAGGAATCACTGTGTGCCTTCTCAACTCTCTTCGCCCCCTCCCCCCCCCACTCCCCGCGCCAAGGACTCCAAACCCGGGACTTCCGGGCGGGAGGACAGTTCGAAGGAGCAAGGCGGGACTCACACATGTGCCGAGCGCGCACACAGGCTAGGGGAAGGGGCGGAGAACAGGGGGTGAACTTCCCCCCCCCATCCTAAATCGCTCCGGCGGAGGGGGCGGAGACTACTATCTCACCAATCAGGAGTGGGGGCGGGACCTTGCGCCTCACGTAAGTCGTAGGAATCCTCCCTCCGCCCTTCACGGAAAAAAATCCTAGCAACTTAAACTCCAGCCCGGCCTCCGATAGGCGGAGCTCGAGAGAATGTCATCCAGTCGAGAACCGAGAAGGAAAAAAGGGAGTCTCGCCCAGCCAGTGGAAGACAAGAGAAGGCGGGCCCTGTGGAGGAGCCCGAGGTGGGTGGAAGAGAGAGGGAAAGGCCCCGCCCCTCAACTCCCCTCCGGGCGGGTTGCACAAGCGGCGGCTGCTGGAGTAGATAGTAAACAGGCTAGGCCAAGGAGTGGAGGCAGGGGCAACTCGGCGCTCCGTGGGCCGGGGCCCCGGCGCCTCCTCTCCCGGCATCGCCCCACCCGACCCCGGCGGTTAGCGCCGGCGCCCCGCCTTCCAGCCCGCGGCCGCCATCCCGGCTGACAGGCGCGCCCCCCGCGCCCCTCCCCGCCCGCTGATGCATTTCCTTTTCCCGATTCCTAGCGTGGAGACTGTTTTCCCAGTTTCCGACCTTCACTGCCCCTTTCAGGCCACCCCCTCGTGGGCGCGCTCACACGCCCGCGCCCCCGCCCCATCAGCGGGCGAGCCGCACGGCCGGGGGAGGAGAAGGGAGCCGCCGCCGCCGCTGCGGCCGGCTTGGGGTGGGCGGGGAAGGAGGCAGCTCCATGTTTGCAAGGGGATCAGCTGGGGCCGCGGGTCGAAGCCGCCACGGAGTTCCTGGAGGTTTTCCACATCCCCCGGCCGAGTTCCGCGCGGGCTCGCGGCCTGGCGGGTTCCGGCGCCGAATGCTGGCTCTACTGCCACGGCCCGGGAGTTCGGAGAACACAGATTGGCGCGCGGAGCTAGTGGCCAGGCGCTGGGGGCTCTTTCCGGTGGCCTCCCCCGCCCCCGGCCGCCCCTCCCGCAAGTCCGGCGTTGCCCCCGCCCCCAGAGTCCGTAACAACCGCGGCCCACGGCGCCCGCGCCTCACCGGATCGCGCCCACCGCCCCCTCCGTCAAGTTTGCGGGCCGAAACAAAACCCTCCGGGTGGCTGCCGCCCTCGCACAGCATGGTTAGCGGGGAAAGCCGCCGGCTCCGGGTCGCTCGCTAACTCCAGCTCTCAACCAACTCCGGGAGCCGCGGGCTCAGTGGGCCTGGCCTGCCGGGCTCAGGCCGCCGCCCCCTGCCGAGCCCGCGCGCCGCAGCCCAGGCTCGGTTCCAGTCGGCGTACGGAATATCCCCTATTTTCTTCTTTACAATAATTTTTTAAAAGGCATTCCAGGAGCGAGGGGGGAGGGAATCTCCCCCTGCCCGCCCCTTACCCAGTCCGCCGCCGAAACCTACCGAAACCGATTGCTCGGTGAAATAAACTAGGCAGCACGGCCGGCGCACTGACGACCCCGGGCCGGGCCGACCCCCTCCCCACGAATCCGGCCCGGCTTGGAAAACACACACACTGGCGAGCGGGCGGCGCCAAGAGCTCTCCTTCCTGGCCTGCCCCGTGCCTCCCTCGGCCGCCGGACTCCGAGACTCCCCTAGCTCCGTCCCGGGGCCCGCGGCGCCCGCACCGTGGCGGACCGGCCTGAGCCACTGGCCAGCGAGCTAGCCCCCCAAACGCCGGAGATTGGGGAGACCAAATTAAAAGCAGCTGTTTAACATACCTTCCGAGCCAGGCGAGGAGTCCTGAATGGGGGGGGAACGCCCCCCACCGGCCATTGGCTCCCCGGCGCTAGCGTCAGTCAGCCTGGGCCCGCCTCCTTCCCTCGCTCCACCTCTTCCCCTTCATTGAACGCTCCCTCCCTCCAAAAAACATTAAATAAATAAATTAAACTAGCCGCGAGTGGGAAGTGCATCCGTGGTAAAGGCCCCTATCTCTCCGGTACCGCCCCTTCGAGTTTCTTGAGACCCTTGGACTGGAAGGACACCTGAGACTCAGAGATCCGCAGGGTGGACTCGGAGGAGGAGCCAGCGGGGCTACTCGGCCCCACTTCCTTCGCACTCACACCCCATTTGGAGCTGGGTAGCGGAGGCTGGTAGGGACATCCTAACGACTGGCTGGAATGGCCCAATTCCCCAGGCTGTGTAACCTAACCGTGTCCAGCCCATTCTGTTAGGTGGCTACCTAAACATGAGTGGTGTAAGCGGCGAGTCCTGTGTTCAGGCAACAGGCGCTTATCTAAGCACCTACCATGGGTGAGGCAGACACATACATCCTGCACCTGCTTCTGAGTGCGATTACAGAGGCTGGATGAGATGCTCTCTCTATACCCTTCAAGGGCTCCAGACCTACCCGAGTTGATGCTACAGCAAGAGCTAAGTAAGGCAAGGCAGAAATGTGAATATAAATAGACCTAGGAGCTCAGAGCAGGGAGATTCTTCCTAGCTGAGGAAAACTGGGAAAGTCTTCATGGAGAAGATGGCTGGCACTCAAGTAGGGTCTTAATGCTTTCATCAGGCAGAAATGAAGGGGGCAAGTCATTTTTAACAAAGGGCACAAAGGGGTAAATGGAAAACATTGTTAAGGACCTTCTAGTGTGGCTATAGTAATGAAAATCAGGGTTGGAAAGATGGAACCAAAGAGCAGAAGACTTTGATACCTGGTTAAAATTCTTAGACTCGCACAACATAATGTGCTAGCAGCATAGTCACAGGCTATAGGCTCAGAACTATGGTTTAAGATGCTCAATATCCCAGTAGCTGGGTTGGTTCTGAGAGTGGTTAAGTGAGGGGTGCCTACAGGCAGCAAGGTGAGGCACAAAGGCTATTGTAATACTGGGTTTGGAGACAACAGAGATACATCTTCTGGTGGGAGGGGTACATGGTGGAGCCAAGGGAAATTTTATTTTCTCTCTCCCAGCCACCCAATCCAGAAAGTCTTCAGTAGCCCTCAAGTCAAAAACTCTGACTCAGATCCTTCCCTGAATCATTTGCTGTTTGTCCTAACTTTCAACCAGAAGTTGAAAGAGGCTACCCTACCTCTCTGTGTTCAACAGAACTGAGCCTAGGGCCAGAACACACGGAGTGAGCAAGAAAGACCTGTTGATTGAGGCATCCAGGAAAGGAAGTTCATGTGGCGGATGTGGGGTGTGCAGAATGTGAAGAGTCCTGTGGGCAGAGTGGGGCCTGATGCTAGTTAGGCTGTCCCAACAATTCAGGTGAGATGTAATGAGGACTTGACCAGAGCAATGGCAATGGGAAACAAAAAGAACTAAAAAGGAGAGGGGTGCCTGGGTGGCTCAGATGGTTAAGCGTCTGCCTTCGGCTCAGGTGATGATCCCAGGATCCTGGGATCAAGCCCCGCATCGAGCTCCCTGCTTGGTGGTGAGCCTGCTTCTCCCTCTCCCTCTACTGTTCCCCCTGCTTGTGCTCTCTCGCTCTGTCAAATAAATAAAATCTTTTTAAAAAAATTAAAAAGGAGAGATGTGTTTGAGAAAGACTCAAGGGGCCTGGGTGATTAATTCAGTTTGGGTGATGGAGGGAAAGAAGTCTGTGGCCTGGTATATGAAGAGGTAGTGGAGTTCGAGGCTAAAGGCTGGGTAATCTGGGTTCTAGACTTAACCTGGCCAGTGACTGGTGATATATTTTTAGGCAAGTACTTCTTCCCCTGGGCCTGTTTCCCTCCTGTGAAACAGGGGTGGAAACTGGAATAGAAAGACAGGCTCTAAGGACTCTTCCCTCACTCAGGATCCATAGGAAAGGAGGTTTACTAATGGGGAGGGAAGCTTGCCATTAAGGAGAGAGGACAGGTGGGAAGAAATACTTATTTGGGAAGGGCAGTGGGTCATCCCATGTGAAGTGGGGACTAGAATTTGGGAGGTAGCTTGGTTGATGGAATCATTGAAGGAGAGGGTGTGGAGTGGGAAAGGCCAGGAGGTGGGGACTGTGTATTCAGTGGGAGGCCCACCACCTAGCAGGGCCATGGAGGTTGAGGTTCATTCTCAGACTGGGGGTCCCTAGGGTGAGAACCGAGTTTTTCTAATTCAGAACAGAGATCCTCTGATGTCTGGAGCCCCATCTCAGATTTCTACTCTATTTCCAAGAGGTTCTGCCCTAGATGAAGGCATAAGATACTGTGTGAGTATGAGATGAGGCATAGTAGTAGACCAGAAAACATTAGTCTGGAAGTTGAATCCTATGTTCTCACTTAGTCTCTTCTTATTGTCTATGGATCAGCATCCTGTCCTATACAAGAGTGTAACAGCAATCCTTGCCCTGTTTTGAAGATCAAATGTGATGATTAAATGTACTTTAATATACCTAGTAAAGTTCTGAGCTTCTGTGGAGGCCAAAGGCCCAAGCATTTGACTGTCCTAAACAGCAAGTGGTATACTGTGGATGAAGTTATGGAACATTTGCAACCAGAGTAGTTACTCCCATTCAGAGAACCAGATTTTGCTGACACTCCTTGAGGATAGCCACTCTAATTCACTCTGAGCACCCAGTGCCCATAGCAATCAGGCATGGGAGCCCCTTGGAAGGGGTCCAGGGATTATTGTTTCTGACTCAGTACATTGATGCCTACATAGGAGAACCAGTCCCGGACTCTTTGGGAAAGTGAGTATTTGTTTTGGTGACACTGACCCTCCAGCTGTATGGGTTACATCCACCCTACCCCTCCCCTACTCTATCAGGACAAAACAGTGAATGGATACTGATGAGGGCCTTCCTTTGAGAAGTCACAATGGGAAGCCAGGTTCTGATTCCCAGGAGGCTTCTTTTGTATGAGTTAGGGATTATTATCCTAATTATAGTTGAGTAACCTGAGCAGTAGAATGACTTGCCCAAGTCAAGTCTGTCTGGACCTAAAGCCTGAGCTTTGTCCACTCCCCCCTGTGCTGTCTCTATACACACTAGGGCCCATGATTCTGTTGGGACTTGTGGAGAAAAACAGCCTCCCTCCTGCCCCATCCCCCTTACCTTCCTAATTCCAAGAGCAGTTTGTCCCCAGATAGTTCTAAATGGTTTCTGGCCCTTTCCAAAAAAATTATCTTCAAAGAAGCAAGATATTTCTCCCAACCACATACATACATACATCCTTACCTCACAACAACCACTCAAAACTGTCACACCCACTGACACCCTGTCTCACAAGCATCATGCATGTGCATGCATGCACACACCGTCATTCACAAAAAGGACTCATTTAGTTCTTTAGGGTGTGTATGGTAGGTGGTGACTGAGACATTTAGGGCCTACACTTTAGTGACTCTGCCAAAAAGGTGTCAGTGCCAGTACCCTGCTGACAGAACCTCTGCCAGCTATAGAAGACCACTGCCAGTTTAGGAATATGCAGGTGAGGGGCATCTGAGGCTTGTTCACTCCCAATCCAAACCGCCCTATAGGTTCAGGGGGGCAAAGCTCAAACTATTGGTCAGAATCCCAATTTAGTCACCTCCTAGCTGGAGGTCTTCTGCAAGTTATTTATCTTCTCAATTTATCTATAAACTAAGAATAAGAATACCCACTTCAGAGGCACCTAGGTGGCTCAGTCGTTAAGGGTCTGCCTTTGGCTCAGGTCATGATCCCAGGGTCCTGGGATCGAGACCCGCATCGGGCTCCCTGCTCGGCGGGAAGCCTGCTTCTCCCTCTCCCACTCCCCCTGCTTGTGTTCCCTCTCTAGCTGTCTCTCTCTCTCTGTCAGATAAATAAATAAAATCTTTAAAAAAAAAAAAAAAAAAAGACGGGCGCCTGGGTGGCTCAGTTGGTTAAGCAACTGCCTTCGGCTCAGGTCATGATCCTGGAGTCCCGGGATCGAGTCCCACATCGGGCTCCCTGCTCAGCAGGGAGTCTGCTTCTCCCTCTGACCCTCTTCCCTCTCGTGCTCTCTATCTCTCATTCTCTCTCTAATAAATAAATAAAATTAAAAAAAGAAAAAAGAAAAAAAGAATACCCACTTCAGTGGGCTGTTGTGAAATTAAAAATAAAGTATGCCTGGGGCGCTTAGCTAGCTCAGTCTGTGGAGCATGACTCTTGATCTTGGGGTTGTGAGATCGAGCCCTACACTGGGCATAGAGATTACTTAAAAAAAAAAAAAAAGTATGCCTAGCATTTATTCAGGGCTTCACAGACTTTTTTCTCCCTTAACTCCTCACCATTCCCTCTCTGCCTGGCTTTTCACATGCAAAGTCCGTGGTGTTGCAGTCTGAGAGAAGAGCCCAAGACTGGCCTAAAAGACCCAACAATCCCACTATATGAAGAAACCATTTCTCTGGCAACCAACTGGCTTAGGTTGTACATATTCCATATTCCTAATTTCTGGGTAGTTTGGAGGCTTGGAAATTTTTAGTGGGTTTTAAGATTGCTACTCACTGCCATGAAATGTCTTCCCTTCACTGAGCATTAACAAAAAATAAGTATAACAATATGTTCCCCAGTTTACCTGGCTTTACATTTTCAAAATGTTTTCTTCTGTATGTCAGTTATTTGGTGACTTTTTTTTTTCAAAGCAGCAGGTTACTTTGTCCTATTGCAATCTTACTCAGAGCCCTAATGTGGAAGAGATAAATGTGGGCCTTGCTGTGCTTGGAGACAGCCCAAGCACTGCAGTGTCTACTCTTTCACCTGCCATTCACACCACCTCCCCGTCAGCCCCTGCCCTGAGACCACCAGTGAACCTACATTTCCGAATCCTGTTCATTCATCCTAACTGCTCCCTTCCACTGACCAGGCTGGGAGAATACAGCCTGGCCACGTCCTCTGTTACTTCAGTCTATTAATCAGAATTGTTCACAGGCTTTTTATCCTCTTCCTAACGTTGGTAACTCCAAATCTCTCCTCTCTTCTTGCTCTCCTCCTTCTGTTCTCACCCACTTCCAAGGCCTCCAGTTTTTATCTAAACTAAGTTGACATCTCCAGCCTAGTATCTGTCCTGAACATCAGACTCCATATATCCACTGGCTGCTGGCCATAGAACAAGGTATTCATTCAAGGTCAAGGAAGCAAAGGAGACCCCACAGGATGAAATGGCTGACCTAGGCTCAGCTGAGCATCTGGCCAGTTTTGAGGCTTTAGACAACTACATTAGCATAGAGAAGTAGCCAGGTTCTGATGGGGGAGGTGGGGGTGGTGGTAGAAGGAAGTGAGCCTGGAGTTGGGAGGGGCAATGTGCCTTTTTTGACTCCCTTATATTTACATCTCACTGTCTTGCTTTCCTACTTTCATCTCCATCTGAGTCCTAACAACCATCAGGAACATATAACCCTGAACAGTTGAAAAGGGATCGCTGCTTCCAATCTCCATCCAACACTCCTAGCTAGGATTCTGGTGTGGCTAGCTATGTCCATCTTGGCCTTAGCTGGAAAAAATATGGGTATTTAAGACTGCAGAATGCCAGCATAACTTACAGAGAAGTTGAATCACTGTTGTACACCTGAAACTAATGCAACATCATGTGTCTGCTATGCTCAAAAAAAAAAAGAAAAAAAAGACTGCAGCACGCCAGATTTAGCTTAAATAGATTTTTATAAAAGTGATGGTAAGTGGTGGAGGGAGATTAAACACTTCAACAGGTTTCTGAGAGTGCTATCCTTCTTTTGTAGTGAAGACCCAGTCTTCTCTGTGGTCAGTTAAGAGTAGCAATTCACAACACTTAATATTCACAACTGTTGTGATGGTTAACTATAGGGCAGATACCCCCCAAGAGAAAATATGGTTCCCTCCCTAGTGGGAGCTTTAGCTCCTGCTCTTGGTAAGAGAATGGTGGTCTGTGGGTAGTGACCAAGTCCTGAGAGAAATCTAAGAACCTCAGCAGGGAACTCTGGGACCTTGGTTGGTTCATTCCTTGACTCTGACTCACCCTGTCAGCTCCACATGGAGCAGCACAGAAGCTTTAAAGGCCTAGGCCTTGGCCTGGGGATTACAGGGGAAACTTGACCTGCTTTCCAAGTTGTGGGCCAAGTGGGAAGGGACCTAAGACAATATAGGGAAGTGGCAGCAGCTTGAAAGAAGAGACTTTGAAAACAAGCTTAAAACTAGGGATTGGGAGTGGGAGCTGACCCAACCAGAGAAGGGCCTGATGGTTCCTCTACAAGAATTCACACTGTCCATCAAAGAACTAGCCCCTTACGAGTTGGAAGGCCTGTGGTCGTATCATCTAATGTAGCCCCTTCTTTCACAAAAGGAAGCTAGGAGTTGGCTTGAGTTGAGTGGTGAGACCTCAAAACTACCAAAGAGCTCAGTCACTCTAGGAAGGCTTTCTTCCTGGCCCACTTCCCCCGAGGTCTCTGATTTGTGAGTTTCCATATGCGTGTCTGCTTGTCCCTAGAGTTGGGAAGCTTTTAAGAGGAGTCTCATCTCTCTCAATCTACAATACTAAATAGTCCAGTCTCCCGAGAACTGGTCCCAATCTGTCATTTACCTGCATGTGGTGACATGGAGATTGGCAATGGTAGGCCTCCTAAGCTGAGGGTGTCAGGGCACACTTTACCTCAGGAGTCCCATCCCAGCTGACAGGGACAGTCAGGATGAAGGACCAATGCTAGAGGCAGTAAGTTAGGTGAAAAAATAGCACTCAAATAGGAAGAAGCCTGAGTTGGCCCACAATGCTCTCCCCCCACCCTGAACACTTTATCTTATGTTCTCAACTGTACAGTCCAGCATTTGATAGTGGATTCTCTTGCTTCATTCACCAACCTCCTGTGTGAGAGCCTTGACTTCCTGAACAGATCTAGGCTCCTTCTTGGTCTTCCCCTTTCTTTCCCTCTTTAAACACCTAGCACAGGGGCGCCTAGGTGGCTCAGTCATTAAGCGTCTGCCTTCGGCTCAGGTCATGATCCCAGGGTCCTGGGATAGAGCCCCACACTGGGCTCCCTGCTCGGCGGGGTGCCTGCTTCTCCCTCTCCCACTCCCCCTGCTTGTGTTCCCTCTCTCACTGTCTCTCTCTGTGAAATAAATTAAATCTTTAAAAAACAAAACAAAACAAACAGCTAGCACAGGTAGGCTCACATTTTGGGAAGTCACTCTCTTCACAGTGTAAAAGTTACAAGTAAACTATGGCAGTAGGGGAAAGCTATTGATCCCTTGCTCTCAGATTTAGTAAACATCAATTTGCTAACCTTCCTCAGAGTCAGGGACACAGATTAAGACAGTGCTTCTGACCTGCCTCATCCTGTCACTCACTTAACCACCTACCAGGCAGGACCCAGGAATCTGCGCTTTTATTGAGCTCTTACAAGTCATAACCTCACCAATCCTCAGATGTGCGACTCATGTATAACTTCTGAATTTGCAGAGCACTTTGGTTACAGCCTCTTCAAACAAAAGATAGTTCAAGGCTACCTCCTCCAGATCTCTTTTCATTAATCCTGTTTCCTCCACATTTCACCAAACCCCTCTGATTTCCCAGATTTCCCTGTTCACCTCTTATGCTCGCTTGCCCCCAACAGAACACAGACTCATCCAGGGAAAGGGTTGGCTTAAACTTTTGTTCTACACTTCAGCTCTTGATTGAAGTAAGAAACTCAAAACATCTGTTGGCAGATCAGGAGATGGATCCTTAGAGGAAGTCTAGTATAAGAGTTAACAACAGGTGGTTTCAAGTCAGATGATCTGGGTTCTTGATTGGCTAATTAAATTTTCCTGTGCCTCAGGTTTCTTTTTTATCAATACCTACCTCAAAAGATTGTTTTGAGGGTGGTGAATAATATCTAGAAAGCACTTTGAACAGTTTGTGGAACAGAATTAAGGACCCAGTAGATGTTAGCTATCACTTTTATTAAAAAACACCCCAATATTTGCACACTCTCCAGGCCAGAACTGCCCCAACTGGGCAGGCTGTCACTGGTCAACAGGGAGTAGCTACATGGCACGGGGCATGGTGCTACATGGACAAAGCTTCTGGTTCCATTCTAAGAGAGAGATGCAAATGAATGACTCAAGATCTTCCCACAAAAACCAGTGTACCCCTATGTATGGTGTTTCCTGGGAGAATGATCCCTTTGGTACTCTGCAGACCTCAGGACCCTACACCAGGAGGTCCTACCTGGGAGCCCCGGTCACCAACTCTGTCACCCTACATGCAGCATGGGCTCAGGATCAACTACCTGGAATCTAGAAACTGTTCATACTCTGAAAGGAGAGCTAAAAAATATTCCCTCTGGTTTCCAAGGACAAAACACTACCTTGATCTTTGAAAGAGAGCAACACAGTGAAGAAGACAATGGCTTTGTGAGCAAACCAACCTGAGCTCCAGTTCTAGAGCAAATCACTATAATCTCCTGGACCTTACCTTCCTCATCTATATAGAAATAGAAGGGAGTGAGCATAATAACCTAACTGGATTATTGTTAGGTTTGAATGAGGTAATGGGGGAGGAAAGCAACCCAGCACAGAGATTGGCACCCAGCAAGCACTCGACTGGTGGTTCCCTTTGCCTGCCCACAGCTAGGGCTATGGCCTATGGATAAAGTAGATGGCTCTGAGAACTGAAAGTCTCAGATACCCAGGCCTTGGGTCCCACCCTGCCTCCCCATCCCTCCCAGACCAGCTCTTGGACCCCTTTCTCACCTTCCCAGCCCAGACTGCTACTAAATTGATGAAGCTAAAAAGGTTTGATCATGTCGGTATATTTATATGTAAATACAAAACTGTATCGCTATAAGATACTGAATATGAACATTTACAATTATTTTCTGAATGACTCAGTCCACTGATGTTAAATACAAAATGAAAAGATTGTAAAAATAAGAATATATACATTCAAAGAGCTTATTACAGTATAAAAGTATTGAGGTCTGATCAGCTGCCAACCTCATCTGGGATGGGAGGTTTATGGGTTCCTAGGATTTTCTTGCGAATGTGGAGTGCTGGGGACTCTTTGATTCCATCCCTGGCACATCAGGCTGGGCAGGCTGGGAGCAGACAGGGACAGGATGGGTGAATAGGGGGCAAACAGTGATTGCAGGCAACTGCCCTACCCAGCCAGGGGTTAAGCTTTTTATTGACACAGAGCCCACCCAGCCTGAGCTCCAGGGTCTGGCAGGCTGCTAGGAAGGAAGAGATGGACATTTAAGTGGACAGGGCCAAGTTGCATAAGGAAAGGAACTTTCTAGCAAAAGAAAAAGGGGCCCCAGTTCATTCTCCCAAGGAGGGATTCTCATAGTAGTTTCCTTTCTCTCTCACACCTGGGCTCCCTCTCTTTTCTTCTAAGACTTCGTACCAATTGTTCTTGGCTCTGACTGCTCATCTTTACTCCCAGACCCCAAGCCCCAAGGGACAGAGAGAGGAAAGAGGGGTCTGGAATCACAGTGGAGGTCTATTCCCCAAATTGGCAAAGTAAACAGAGTAAAATCATTAGATAAGGGCAATTCATGCTAAGTTAAACCAGTGTCACCACAAATCAGAATTCTTGGCTCCAGTATTCTGGAAAGAGGTAAGTCCTTATGTAAGAATGAGGGCCTGTGGCAGGAGCATGAGGAGCGGATGTGTGTGTGTGTCCTCTTCCACCACTCTGCAGTCTGATAACAAGGGATGTGATCCCCAGCCCCAGCCAGTCCAGGATAAACAGTTGGGTCCAAGAAGCAAAGAGTCCTGAACTGCAACACGGAGCCCCAGGAAAGTCTACAAAGGAATATCTCTGTGTATATGTATTTATAGAATACGACCATATTATCACATACAATATATATTATACACACACGTACATATGGACCCATACATGTAAGTGCGCGCACACATGCGCGCATGCACACACACACACACACACAGAATGACAGAAAAGACTGGAATACACGCCCTAGGTATAAACGTGCTTGGCACTCGGGACGTTCTCTAGAGTATGTAACTTGGTCAAGCTCTCTGGGAAGGAAGGTGGATGCTCACCAAACCTCCCCATCAAATCCTAGCAAAGGGAAGGAATGGAAAAGAGACCTCAAGAAGGAGAATGGCATTGGGAAAGGGGGGAGGGAGTTTCCTTCCCCACTTACCTCGGGGCCCCTGGCAAAAACCGATAGCCACAATTTGGTTTTAATAAGGCACAGTTCGATAGCAGGTGCTAGGAATTAAGAACACATTGCTGCTGGCCCTTTCTAGTGGCAATTTCACCACATCTATCTAGCCAAAGGGAAAGGCTGCCTTGCGTGCACGAGTGTGCCAGGAGACATGAGGAAGAGGTTGGTTCATTGCTTCAGCATAACTGATGGCAACCTATAGGCTCAGCGGTGTCCAGGGTAGTTTAAGGAAGGCTGCCAGCACGTGGGAGGATCGTGGGACAGTTACTGACCCTCCATGGCCAGGAGATTGTGACTGGAGGGCACCATGCCCTCCCTCTCTGCGAACTCCAGGATTGCCTTGTAGCAAAAATAGTACTGCTCAGGGGTCTGGATGCTGAAGGCCCTCTGGGTCCTCATGCGGGACACCGTCTGGAACACATTAAGGGTGCCAAGCTCCTCCAGCTGTGCCAGGCAGATGTCCAGTGAGCAGAAGGTACCTGAAGGAAGGAAAGAAGTAGTCATACCTGGTCTATCTCTCCTCTGTCCCTCCCTCTACCAAATGACCCAGGCAGGTTGGATGAATGAATTCAAAGGCAAGGTGCCTTATGGTAGATGGCCAGGTGGCCTTAGGCCTGAAAGGATTCAAAGAGGAGGTCACTTTGGAGTGTTGGGAGTCCAGAGAAATGAGAAGGCCTCTTGTCTCCTAAGACAGTACTGGAGGTAACAGGAAGAGAAAGTGGGAAGGTGACATAGAAGAACTGCCTGTCTTAGACAAGACAGAATGACAGTATTCCCACACCTGGGCCCTAATTTTCAGAGACTCCACAATTCTTCCACAGAGACCTAACAGAAACTTATTCTTCCTGACTTTCTCCCAAAGGGAACTCTGAACTAAAAAGACCAGCAGTCCCTGCAATGCACATCCCTTAAGGTAAAAGCTGCTAACTAGCTCCAGAATGAGAGCACAGCTCAGGGTGGGGATCTCCTTAGGGAGGGGGATGAGAAGGAAGCAACAGCCCAGCTGAGCTCTCTGGGACATCCAGGTGACAGTGATGGGGTCAGAAGCTAATCATGCTGATGGGATGTATAAAGCATCAACCCCCAGGGGCCCTGGCCCCTGAAGTGTATATTTTGGCCAGCGCAGCTGGCGCTAAGGATACCAAAAGGACATTAAAGAGGAATTTTTCATGGCAATTTGCTACCAATGAATCAAACTCTCCCAAACTGTCAACTAAGAGCTTTGTTATTTCTGCCCCATCCTTATTGCCTCTGGATGCTCTGAGGGCTGCCGCACCATTAGGTGCATTACCTGTCCTGCCAATGCCCGCACTGCAGTGGACGACAATGGGTGGCTCAGGGCACTGCCCTTTGGAGCGCGCTCCCATACTGCTCACAGCCAGCCTCTGCTGGTTCCTGACCACTCTCAAGAAGTCGATGAGAGAAGCTGCCGAGGAAGGGACACCATAATCTGGCCAGCTCAGGAACTGAAAGTGGGTCACCTGGCGTTTCTGCCGCTCCTTGGATGAGAAAAGAAGCAAAAGTTAATGAGGTCATTTCTACTTGCCCCTGACTACATTTGGCTTTTCTAGATTCTCAATCCCCTGGTATCCTCACCAAGGTTCCTGCCTACCACCCTCAACTTTCTCCACAGTTGCTTCTCTACAAACCCAAAGGACAGGTTAAATGTCTGGAGAGGATAGAATTCCCTACACAGGACCCAGATTTCTTGTAAGTTTTATTCCTAAGTAATACCACTGTTGCATTGAGACAATATGGCTATATTGGCTCTGAGAATATCCACATCCTGTTCCCAGAAAAATGAAAGTAACTTATAAGCTGCCTGGATTCCTGCCTATTCCATTTGGAGATTTTCTTTACAGTAAAAGTTCTCCCCCAGCTTAAAAACAGTGAGAAAATAAAATCGGGATTTACCTCTATGTTGTGAATTTCTAGCGTTGTTTTCTTATAATGGTTCATGTTCTCCACGCCTAGATTGGTCACCGTGAGGAAGCCAAATCTGATCCGAGAGTCTCTTTCTAATGGCCAGTACTGGCCACACTTTCTCCTGCCGCCTTCCTCAAACCTGAAGACAGCATAGAGCAAGGTAAGCCTTCCATCCTTCCTCTCCATAGTAGTAAGCTATGATCTGCTGTACCCCTAGCAGCAATGTCATCTCTTGCATTGCTTCTAACTTATACCTTTGTTTCTTGGCAGAAAAGGTGGGAAACCTTCATTCTAAACAGATGTAACAACAGCTAAAGTTTCTGCATGTACTCATTTAGCAGACATTTATTGGGTGCCTGTTACACCATTTGGCACCTATCCTGATACCTCTTGCTACTCCTCACATATCCAGGATAAACACTGGGTGGGCAAAAAAAGACAGCAGAGAAACTATGGTGGGCCAGACTGAACTCTCTGCCCTATATCTCAGCCACTGTTCATTCTCTTCCCCAGTAAGGGCCCTCTGCTGAGAGGAGTGGGAAAGCCACACGTTTTTCTCCTCATCTGAAATAGGTTCTAATTATCATAATGATAATGATGATACTAATGAATTTGTAATTCCTCAAGTTTTGGCAGATATGTAGACCAAAATTTCAAAAGGACTCCTTTCATCCAGAGCTTCCTGCCTGACCAACTAGGTTTCATCTCTCTTTTTGTAGTTCTCTTATAGGTGGAAATATGAATGAGCAGAAAAACTGTCAAAAGTGGTAGGGAAGGGGAGCTGGTAATTCAGAAGCCAAGAAGACAGCTGCCCTTTGGGAGTAGGGAGCAGATTAAAAGTGAATTGCCCCACGTTTCCCACACTTCCTTTAGTGGATAAGGCCAGGACCTCAGAGTAGCCTGTAACTGGCACAGGGTCACCAGAGCCAAGGATTAAAACTTTGACAAGTTAGATCTATCAATCTCCACCATATCCTGGCTACATTAATTCTGGGTCAACTAAGAAAAACCTAAAACATCTCAAACTCTTTGCCATGGCTTTCCTAATCCTCATTGTTCTATGAGCTAAACTCCCATCTTGAATCCCCCCATGCTTGGGAACAGGGTGGGGGCAGAGTGCAGAGGGAGGAAAGGGGAAGAACTCACCGGGTAGCCATGACAATCACCAGGACTTTTTGTTCCCATACCATGAGCCAGAAATCACGGTAAGTATTCTCCAAAGGGCCTGGAATGGAAGGATAAGACAAGGAACATTACCCTGGGAAGCCCTTCTTTCCTCCTCAGGCATTTCCGGTTTTGTCCCTAGCTAATAACTCCAAAGCATAGATGCTGGCTCCCTGCTCTTCTCACTGCATCCCTGCTATTCAGGGTGGTCCTTGAACCACCAGCTCTAGCATTGTATGAGAGAGTATTAGAAATGTGCAATCTGCATTTTAAGAAGATCCCAGGTGAAGTTGTAGATAAGTTACCAGTTTGAGAAATACTGTTACATACCTTCTCAAGAGCCTTACCAACAGGGCTTGAGCTGGCACATCCAGACAGTGTCAACTGTGTACACGTCTCTAGCTGTTTTCATCTCCCTAAAGCCTTATAATCATCAGTAGCCTACTAAACCACTCCCCTTCCATGTCCCATCATGGGTCTCCTCAGACCCAACATCCTTGCCATTCAATCTCTTCCTTCAAAATTAGCCTTCTCTCTCTAGTTTCCCATCTCTGTTCAAAAAAGTATTGGCATTCTTAAAAAGTTGGAGTCAACTCTGACTTATCCATTTCCTTTATCTTCCAGAAGCAATCACCAAGTCCTAGAAATTTTTTTGCCTTTGGATTGTTTTTGGTTTTTATCATGCCCTCCCGACCCAACTTCACTGCCACAAGGACCACATCATCTTTTGTCTGAGTTACTGTAATACCATTCTGGTTTATTTTTCTGAATAGGACTCCTTCCCTTCCAGTCTATTCTGGACACCCCTGCCAGCTGAATCTTTCTAGAAACTTGCTTCATCACAGGGGCACCTGGGTGGCTCAAATGGTTAAGCATCGACTCTTGATTTTGGCTCAGGTCATGATCTCAGGGTTGTGAGATCAAGCCCTGTTGGGCTCCACACTCATTGGGCTCCACACTGAGCGTGGAGCCGCTTAAGAGTCTCTCTTTCCCTCTCCTTCTGCCCCTCCACTGCTTGCACTTTCTCGGTCTCTAAAAAAATAAATTAAATTAAAAAATAAAAACTTGCTTCATCACAATATAGACAGCTCTTGATGGCATAGCTGGATCAAAACAGCTTAACCATTTAATGTATGTGGTCTTACATCAGTCATTTTACTTTGTGAGAATGAATCATGTCTCAATAAACATGGTGCTGAGGGTAAGAGCCACACTGTCAAGTTCTCCTTTTAGAGTTAGAACCTTCACAGGGCTGGGCACTCAGGGGAAACTTTGAAGACACCTGTGGGCCACCAACTCCCTTTTAAGCAAGGAAGTAACAACTTGGGATAATTCCATGTATTTTCCCAGTCCTTTTTCCTCTGCTTTTAGGGAAGAAGGGCAGTATCAAGGGTTGATTTTGTCCTGGAAGTCTGCTGGTTTTACTACCGTTTTTGCTAAAGCCTTTTAGCAGCATTAATGTTTTATGATACTAGAATTCTCTCTTGGCAGAAGTGGACACTGCCAAAAGCATATGAGGTCTTGGAAGCAAGCTAAATGTCTATCAAGAGAGAGTTGTTAAATTATGGCATATCCCCGATTTAAGTAGTCCATAAAGGTGATGTTGTAAGATCTGTTATTTTTGCTCTGGAAAGGTATTCACAAGATACCATCAAATGAACAAAGGAGTAACATATAGAAAGAACCCATCTTGTTAGATATTTTATATGTCTGTATCTATTTGTTTGCACAGAAAACAGTTTGGAAGGAAATGCTACAGAATGTTAACATTATCTCCGGGTCTTAGGGTTAGGAGTGAATTTCATTTCCATCTTCTAAATCTCCTACAATGCACTTACATTACCATAGTATGTATGTGAAGAAGACAGTAAGAACTCCCGTTCCCCATCTCTGACCCCAGCTTTGTCCACATCCTACGACCCTGCACTACAGCAGCAATCATATGCTTTATTTTCCACACTCAAATCACTGGCAAAAATGGTTTTCCCAATTAGAGCACCTGACCACCCAGATACCACTTAGACTCAGGCTTCGCAAAGAGGGGTCATAATATCTTCCAAGGCATAAGAGAGATTTAGAAGGGAAAGCTGCACCTCCCAGATTACTCTTTAACAGTGAACTTTTCTGAAGAACTCAAGTCAGTGGTTTATGCTGACATGGGTGAAACAATCCTCTGACTTGGCTTGTGAGGACTTTTGAATCAAACAGACATACTTTCAAATCCTGGCTCTGCCACTTACTGTGTGATTCAACATCGCCTAACCTCTTTGGGCTTCAGTTTGTTCATGGGTTAATAAACCTTCCTTGCAGAGTTTCTGTAATAATTAGATGAAGATTATATACCTGATATATAATAGATATTCTCAATAGATAACAGATATTATTAGTAGAAATAGTATTATTAGTAAGAATCAAAATACTGAATATAGCCAAGAAAGTTAGCCAGGCAAATCAAATCAGCCTTCTCCACATCACAGGACCCCCATCTTCCAGTCCTAAGAGAGTACTGATGCTGTCTAAAGGTGATCTGTGCTTGACTCAAAATATCTCTCTCATACTCTTAGGGGAGTTTCTTCTGGATAGGGCCTTCAAAGCCACCTAAAGAATCAAATTCCCGCAACTCTGAGTAGTAGCTTTGCCTTCTAAACCTGGAGAAGGAAGCATTCTGGGGTACCCTCGAGCCAATCCTTACCCTCCATAAGCCCAATCTGCCAACGCCATCCTCCTCAACAAAGCCCCTACTCTCAGGCAGATCATGTCATATTGTATATGCCAAAAATTTTTCCTGATAATTCTCATTTCTTCTTAGGGTCTTAAAAGGACTCTTCTAGGAGGGAGTGGTCCCTCCTAGGAGAAAAATATAAACCTGTGACCATCAGACCAATTAACAATATATCAAGAATCCATTTTTTTCTCCCTCATTTTATTTTGAAAATTTGAAACCAACGAAAAGTTGGAAGACTACTACTACATACTCATAAATTCTTTAGCTCGAAAGCTATCATTTTTAGCTATTATTTCAACATTTATTTGTATCTATAAATACACACACTTTTTATTTTGTAACTATTTAAAAGTTAGTTCCAGAAATTATGACATTTCGGGGCTCCTGGGTGGCTCAGTTGGTTAAGTGTCTGCCTTCAGCTCAGGTCATGATCTCAGGGTCCTGGGATCGAGCCCCACATCGGGCTCTCAGCTCAGCGGGGAGCCTACTTCCCCCTCTCTCTCTGCCTAGCCCACCTCTATGCCTACTTGTGATCTCTCTCTGTCAAATAAATAAATAAATAAAATCTTAAAAAAAAAAAAAGAAAGAAATTATGACACCTATTCCTAAATACTTGGGCACATATTTAGAAGAACAAGGACTTTATCCTATAGAACGATACCATTATCACACTGAAACAATTAAACACTGATACAATAATATTATCTAATATACAGTCCCCAATTATCCCAAGTTTGTCATTAACAGTTTTCTTCTCTAAACTGAAGTTCCAATAATGGGCACATGCCTTTGGTTACCATGTCTCTTTAGTCTCCTTTAATCTACAATAGTTCCCTGCTTTTGTTTTTCTTGGCATTAACTTTGAAGAGTCTAAGCCAGTTTTCTAATAGTATGTCCCACCATCTGGATTTGTCTGGTTTACTTTTCATGATTAGATTCAGACTTAAAAACTGGCAACAAACAATAAAGGTTATGTTATAGAGTTCTCACTATATCACAACAGAGGCATGATATCTATTATTGGTGATACTAAGTTTGATCACTTGCTAAAGAGGTATTTGCCAGATCTCTTGCTGGCCATGCTCTGCAATGGTCAAAGGGCCTAAAGCCCATAGGGTGGCCTCTTATGTCCTCCTGTGTTCTGATCTTTCCCCACCCTTTTTGAAGGCAACTTGGTATTCTCCTTGAGATGGCCGAGGCCAGATTAGGAGGACTACTGGAGCCCACAGGAGCATTCATAGAAACTCTTATCTGAAATCTTCACTGTCAGACCTAGTATAGACTATCCATATCAGAAGACAGCTGGGTACTCTCTGAAGGTATAGGAACCAGCAAAAGTCTCTTAGGACAGCAACACCCTTTCATAGACTGGACTCAATCTCTGAGAAGCTCCACTGCCACTTCTGGCCTCCTACTGGACATAAAGAGCATCTCACTGGCCAGTGAGTTCTGATGTCCCATTCCCCTGGGTTGGCAATGCATAGTCCAAAAACTTGTAGTAGTGTTGTATGTTCAAATCTCCAGTTTATCTCTACGCAGCAAGTTTCCACACATATCTGGTACAGAAACTCTATACCTCTCCTTTGCCTTCTCAATAACACCCAAGCTTTATGAAACGCCAGGATTTAGTGGCCACAACATCACCTCAAGTTACCTTCAAAAACTATGCAATCATTTGGTGCAAGAGATCATAGGTAGATGCCATAAAACCAACTTGTAAGGAGCACCCTAACTTACCTTGTGTACCAATGTAAGCATTCTTCTGCTTGTAGCCATCCATGAAACTGGCATTGATGTAATCTGTCTAATGATAAAAAGGAAATATCATTGCAGCTGTGTGGAATACACCATTTGGGTGGGAAAATTATGTACTAGGTAAATAAAACCCAAGGTGTAGATATTCTTTTCCTGTCAGACAGATAGTGAGAAGCAAAAGCATCAGTTCAAAACTTTGTTTCTACAGGGCGCCTGGGTGGCTCAGTTGGTTAAGCGTCTGCCTTCGGCTCAGGTCATGATCCCAGGGTCCTGGGATCGAGTCCCGCATCGGGCTCCCTGCTCTGTGGGGAGCCTGCTTCTCCCTCTCCTCCCCACTTGCGCTCTCTATCTCACTATCTCTGTCTCTCTCAAATAAATAAAATCTAAAAAAAAATAAAAAAAAAAATAAATAAATAAAAACTTTGTTTCTACAAATGTTACTGGAACAACTGGATATCCACATGCAGGAAAAAAAAAATCCAGCCGGCCTGTTCTTCACACTAAACACAAAAACTGACTCAAAATGGATCACAGACCTAATGTTAAGAATTAAAATTATAAAACTCCTAGAAGAAAATGTAGGATTAAATCTTTGTGACCTTGGGTTAGGTAAAGCCTTTTTAGATATGACACCAAAAGTACAAGCAGTAAAAGAAAAAACAGGTTCGTTGAACTACATTAAAATTAAAAACTTCTGTGCTTCAAAGGACACCATCAAGAAAGTAAAACCATCTACAGAATGCACATATTTGATAAGGGACTTATATCTAGAATATATAAAGAACTCTCACAATTCAACAGTAAAAAGACAACCCAATTTTAAAATGGGCAAAGGGGGTCGCCTGGGTGGCTCTGTCATTTACTTGTCTGACTCTTGATCTCAGCTCAGGTCATGATCTCAGGGTCATGAGTTCAAGCCATACATTGAGCTCCATGCTGGGCATGGAGCCTACTTAAAAAAAAAAAAACAAAAAAAAACTAAAAATAAAATGGGCAAAGGATCAGAATAGACATTTCTCCAAAGAAGATATACAAATGGCCAATAAACTCATGAAAACACGCTCAACGTCATTAGCCACCAGGGAATGCAAATTAAAACCATAATGAGGGGCGCCTGGGTCGAGCGTCCGACTCTTGTTCTTGGTTCAGGTCTTGCTCTCACTGTCGTGAGTTCGAGCCCCATGTTGAGCTCTGCTCTGGTCATGGAGCCTACTTAAAAAAAAAAAAGTGGAAAGTCAAAACCATGATGAGATACAACTTCATACCCATTAGGATAGCTACAGGTACAAGATGGATAATAACAAATGTTGGCAAAGATGTGAAAAAACTGGAACCCTCATATACCCCTAGTGGGAATGTAAAATGGTGCACTCATGTTGGAAAACAGTCTGGCAGTTCTTCAAAAGGTTAAACACAAAGTTACCATATGACCCAGCAATTCCACTCCTGAGGGAAACGAAAACATATGTCCATAAAAAAACTTACACACAAATATTCATAACAGCATTTTTTATAATAGCCAAAAATGGATACAACTCAAATGGTATTCACCTGATGAATGGGTAAATAAAGGTGGCATATCCATACAATGGAATATTATTTAGCAATAAAATGGAGTGAAGTACTGACACATGCTACAACATGGATGAACCTTGCAAACATGCTAATGTAAGAAGCCAGACACAAAAGCTATATATTGTATGATTCCATTTATATGAAATGTCCAAAATAGGCAAATCCATAGAGACAGAAAGTACACAGACTGGGAGAAAATGGGGTGTGACTGCCAAGTCTATGGAGTTTCTTTTCAGGTGATAAAAATGTTCTAAAGTTCATTGTAGTGGTGGTTGCCCAACTCTGTGAATATATTAAAAAACACTGAATTAGGGGCACCTGGGTGGCTCAGTCAGTTAAGCGTCCAACTCTTGCTTTCAGCTCAGGTCATGATCTCATAGGTCAAGAGATGAACCCCACTTTGGGCTCCATGCTCAGGAAGGAATCTGTGGGAGAGTCTTTCCCTCTGCCCCTCCTCCCACTTGCAAGCGCCTGTGCTCTCTCTCAAAATCAATCAATCTTTTAAAAAAAGGACAAAAACCAGACCACTGAATTATATGCTTTATTTTTTTAAGATTTTATTTATTTATTAGAGAGAGAGAGAGAAAAAATGTGCGTGTGAATGGGGGGAAAGGCAGAGGGAGAGGAGAGACAGAATCTCAAGCAGAACCACCTCCTCCCCCCCGACCAAGTGCAAACCCAGATATGGGGCTCAATCCAAGGACGCTGAGATCATGACCTGAGCCGAAATCAAGAGTCAGACACTCAACCAACTAAGCCACCCAAGGCACCCCTATACACTTTAAATGGATAAATTGTATGATATGTGAATTACATCTCAATAAAGCTGTTATTTACCAAAAAAGGAGCCCATTAAGACTGTTGCAGCAGACGAAAGCTGGTATCCTTATTTATAAAGAAATATAAAGCACTGGTTCAAAACCAAATGGGAGGCAAGCCAAGCACCCTGAGCAGGAACATCCTGTCCATGCTGCCACACACAAAAGGCAAAGTGTGACTAGAGAAGGAAGAAAGCTATACCTCATATCTAGCACCATCAACAGCATGGGCCAAACACCCAGGCTCCTTTACTACCTGAATTAACACAAAGCAACAGCCAGACAAATTCAGAAAGGTCTCAATGAACAGCTCTTGACTCATTCTCTTCTGGGGTCCTTCTCTCATCTCCTCGTGTCCTCAGTCTTATTTCAACATCATTAGCTATCAGGGAAATTACATAGGATTTTAATTTTTATTATTTTTATTATACCTTCTCACAAGATCTCTGCCAACATCCTTGCTGATAATCCAAGCTGGTAAAAGAGAAACACAGATGCAGCTACAGTGTCAAGTCATAGTGTAACTAGTTGAGAGTACCTAGCAGGTACTATGAATAGCAAAGGGTGTGGAGGGGAATAGGAGGACAAAAGACAAAAAGTTTCCATGTCAGACTAGAGAAAACTCATACTTGACTCCACTCTAGGGAGGTGAGAGTGACTCAAACCTGCAGGACCCAGGCAAGAAGGCATAGAAAAATATAAAGGATTTCCCTGGTACATGCCAGTCGACACTATTCTGTAAGTAATGTACAAGCTGTTACTCTTGGAACTACCTTCATACTTTGAAAAGAAATACACTACTTTAATGGAGACATACTATTTCTTTATAAATAAGGATACCAGCTTTCGGTATCCTTGTCTCTGAGAGCACTGGGAATTAAAATCAGCAATTTCAGAAGAATCATCAGAAATTAAAACTGAAAATGACCTCAGAGATAAAGTATAGATTTGGGGGCAAACTGAAATAGCAGAGAGAATCAAACCAAGTACACTATGTTATGGGCCAAGTTCAACAGAAACTGTGACTAACAGCTTTATAATTCCAGGAGCAAATCTGGTGAACAATTCACTAATAAACCTGAATCCACCATTTATTGTGGAAATAAAGCTTCTGCCAGTGTTTGCAGTAATGAAAGGAATTTAATTCAAGTGATGATCTTTAATTATAGGATGACTAGAATAGTCTGCTGGTACACTGGGATTCACTCATTCCTTCACAAATAATTTACTGAAGGTATGGTATGTACTGTTCTAGGTACTGGAGACACAGCAGTCAAGAAGACAGATAAATACAGCTGACTCCAGAGCCCCAACTTAACCATTTTACACCACTCCTTGAGAGCATATACTTGATGATCTCAGTAATAGTGATCAACTTACCTTAAGTCAGCCAGACTCTGAGCTAATGGTCCTGCAGGAAGACCCTTTTTTTTTTTTAAAGATTTTATTTCTTTATTTGACAGAGAGAGAGAGACAGCGAGAGAGGGAACACAAGCAGGAGGAGTGGGAGAGGCAGAAGCAGGCTCCCCGCTGAGCAGGCAGCCCTGGATCATGACCTGAGCCGAAGGCAGAAGCTTAACAACTGAGCCACCCAGATGCCCCAGGAAGACCCTTTTGTAAGGGTCCTGGACAGGGCTATAAATGCAGTTTACACATGATCTTAGCCAAAAGGCCGAGGATCGATTGAATTCAGTTTATATACTTGAAATGGTAGGGTCAAAAGAGATTAAAACCATGATCCTAGGGTCCCGATCCACGTATCATATATACCCAAATACAAGGCAACAATTTTCTCAAAAATTATCCCCCAGAGGGACGCCTACGTGGCTCAATCCTTAAGCGGCTGCCTTCGGCTCAGGTCATGATCCCAGGGTCCTGGGACTGAGTCCCACATCCGGCTCCCTGCTCTGCAGGAAGCCTGCTTCTCCCTCTCCTACTCCCCTTGCTTGTGTTCCCTCACTCGCTGTGTCTCTCTCTGTCAAATAAATAAATAAATTTTTAAAAAAAATTATCCCCCAGAAAAAAGAGAGGGGATGTAACAAGTCCCTATAATGTGTGTCATGTTAAAGGGGCACTATTTAAATTTCTTTACTTTGGGGGCACCTGGGTGGCTCAGTTGGTTAAGCGACTGCCTTCGGCTCAGGTCATGATCCTGGAGTCCCGGGATCGAGTCCCACATCGGGCTCCCTGCTCAGCGGGGGGTCTGCTTCCCCCTCTGCCCTCTTCCCTCTCGTGCTCTCTGTCTCATTCTCTCTCTCTCTCAAATAAATAAATAAAATCTTTAAAAAAAAATAATAAATCACTTTGAACAACAGCCTCAATCAATACTGTTTTTTTTTTAAGATTTTATTTATTTATTTGACAAAGAAAGCGAGAGAGCACAAGCAGGGGGCGGGGCAGAGGGAGAGAGAAAAGCAGACTTCCCACTGAGCAGGGAGCCCAATGCGGGGCTTGATCCCAGGACCCTGGGATCATGACCTGAGCTGAAGGCAGATGCTCAACCGACTGAGCCACCCATGTGCCCCAATGCTATTTTTTTGATGCATATGGAGGGCACCAGACAAAACTGGTATATCCAAAGGAAAAAGAAGAAATGTTAACACATACTTAGTTGTTGACCTCAAAATTCTAAGTGTTGGATGATAAAGAGGACTTTAAAAAGAATAAGTGAATGATTATGCTACAGAAAATGCATGAGATACAGGATGAAAGGAAAGAATAAGCTGTGTTAATGTTATGCTAATAGGTCTTTCTGGTTTAGGATAAACTTTTCAGTGACAATACCATATACTTAAAAAGAAGTAAAAATTGTGTGCTCTGGAAAACCGTTAGATTGACTCAGGAAGTGGCTCAAATGAGGGCAAAGACACTGATGTTAAAGGTGCATGTGAAGAGTTTCACTATAGTGTATATACATGTGATTTTTTAACATGAAGATATGATCAAATTAATACATTAAATAATATAATCATTTGAACATTTTAACTCTATCCCTAGATATTTATGTGTACACTAGTTGTCCAAAGGTATTTTAAGATCTTCTAGATGAAAAAAATCATAGGTCACTTATAATTAGAGTTGCCTTGTATTGATACATATACACTCATTAATATGATAGACAATAGGACTATAATTTTACAACTAAGGAGTAAATGGAGAAATAATTGACATTTATCAAGCACCTATGATATACCAGACCTTGCACTATCAGCATTTACATAAATTTTTCCATTTAATCTCCACTTCGTACTGTGAGATGGGCTTATAGGGACTTGCTTATGGTAACAGACTAACTTGTATATAGCAAAGTTAAAACGCCAATCTGATCTCTCTGGCTTAGAGTCCATGTTCTTTCTACTATGATACTAGTAAGCTTCACTTTGGAAAATTTCCCTCAGTGCTCCTGAAAATATAGCATTTATCTGTGTACCTGAGTGTGGCCACTTCGTTTGGTCAACTTCACTCTAGTTTGGTCCAGGCAGGGTACATCCCCATAGCGGTTCTTCTCTAGGTTTCCTGGAGACCTGAAGAAAATGAAATAGACAAACTAAAACAAAGACAAAGAAAAGGTGGAAGCAGCGTGTACGTGTAAACACAAAGTCCAGCGGTGCAAAGGTGGGTATCCGTTACTATTAGTGTTGGAGACATGGAGCAATGGTCTAGTCTATCCATATTCCATATCATTTAACATTTTTAATATTTATGTATTCCTGTGAAAATAAAGATTATTTCCATTCAAAAGAGAAAATGAGAGGGAAATAGGGATATTGCACCAAAAAAATCTGGCTGCTAAGAAACCTAAGTTCCAGTTGAACATGGTAGATTGACAACATATGTTTGACTCCACTCTATCTTTTTTTTTTTTTAAGATTTTATTTATTTGACAGAGAGACACAGAGAGAGAGGGAACACAAGCAGGGGGAGTAGGAGAGGGAAAGCGGGCTTCCGGTGGAGTAGGGAGACCGATGCAGGGCTCGATCCCAGGACACTGGGATCATGACCTGAGCCGAAGGCAGATGCTTAACGACTGAGCCACCCAGGCGCCCTGACTCCACTCTGTCTTGTAGCCTCAGTATAAAGGCACTAATCAGTACAAACCCCAAAAGTGATGGCAGAGACTTCAGCAGATAAAGAGTGAAATCCATTTTGGCAGAGAGAAAACAGATGGAAGAATTTTGGCTGACTTGGCCAAATGCAGAAAACTAGGACCCACAGAGGTATCTACAGAGAGACACAATGACTCACTCTCACCACTCCCACACCCTGGAAAGCAAGGCGAGTCACAGGGTTAAAAACAGAGGAATAAGTGAAAATCTGAATGACAGACAGTGAGAATTCCCAGCCCTCTTCTCCCTATTCTCTCCTATCCTATACTTACATCAAGCTTGGACCCTCCCAAGCAAAAGAGTGGAGAATTCCTCTATGGAGAAAGTGAATAGCCCTACATTAAAGAATTCTGTCACCTAGAGTACACCAACAACAAGCTAGCTGATCATTTAAATTTGAAGATCACTCACACAAACAGCATTTCCAAGCAGCTTTTAAGGACCTCCCCCTCAACAGTGTAAACTAACAGCCAAAGATCTCCAGATAATTACAGAAGGCTCCAACACAAAAAAGAGACCAATCAAACACATGGCAGGGAAAAAGCACAAAAGAGTGTCAGTAAGAAAAAATAAGTTCTAAAAGGCTATAATTAATACCCTCAGACAGAAGAAGGTACTGTATCTATGAAACAAAAATAGGATGCTATGAGAAAGGAACAGAGAAGAAAAGCTCTTGGAAAATAAATAGGATATCCAAAGTAAAAACTTTAATAGAAGAGATGAAAAAGAAAGTTGAAGAAATTTTCCAGAATAAAACAAAAAGTCAAAGTGATGAAAAATATAAGAAAAATTTAAGAAAACAAGACAATCATTCCAGAGCAGGAGTCAGCAACCTGTTTTTGTAAATAAGAATTTTATTGGAACACAACCAAGCCTGTCAGTTTAGTACTGTCTATGACTTTTTTCACACTATAATGGCAGAGTTGATTACACTTGCAATAGAGATTGTAAAGGCCCACAAGCCTAAAATATTTACTATTTTGCCCTTCAAGAGAAAGTTTGTCAATCTCTGATCTAGGAGATCCAACCAGACTGAGAGAAATAGTCCAGAAAGAGAGCACTGACATAATACAAGGAAAGAGAGAATGAAAAACAACTAATGTAAAAAAAAAAAAAAGTCCTAGAACTAAAAACACAAGCCTTCAGAGTGCAAGAACCTATCAAGAACCCAATAAAATGAATGAAAAAAAAGGACCCACACCAAGCAAGAAATATCACTGTAAAATTTTTAAATGGAAAGACAGAGATTATCTAAAAATGTCCAAAATGTCTTGAGAAGGAATAAGAATAACATCAGACTGTTTAGTTGCATTGCTACTAATTAGAAAGGGATTGTTTTAAAAGTTCTGTGGTACAATTATTTCCAACCTAGAATTCTATGCTCTAACAAAACTAAGTAAAGAAAGAAGATGGGGGAACCAGGAAACAAGAGCCAATAAAGGAAAGTGGGGGCGGAAATCAGGAAAAAGTCCAGACAACACCAACCTCAGTTTAGACTAGAGCAAAACCCCCAAAACTTCTGGAAGTGAGGTCTCCAAGGGAAAAAAAAAAAACAATCAATTCATTATCTGATATATTTGACCACTTGGAAAATACTAATAATAGTGTAAAATAAATTTGATTAAGCATAGGGAAAAAAAAAAAGATAGGAACATGGAAAAGTAAAAACAGATGAAAAAATTAGGTAACTGGGGCGCCTGAGTGGCTCAATCAGTTAAGTGTCTGCCTTCAGGTCAGATCATGATCTCAGGGTCTTGGGATCGAGCCCCGCATCGGGCTCCCTGCTTGGCGGGGAGTGCTTCTCCTCTCCCTCTGTACTTCCTTTCTCTCTTAAATAAATAAGTAAAATCTTTAAAAAAATTTTTTTTAAATTAGGTAATTAACTCCAGAAGAAACAAGAAATTGAATTGATAAAACTTAATATATTTGATTTCATAGAAGCCCATCTCTGCGTTAGAAAAATTTACATAGCCATAATAATTTAAACAATGACTATTGATTTAATAAAAAAATATGACATAATTATATTGGAAAAACAGTGAAAAGTGAACTGGAGACAGGGTGTTAAGAACCAAATGCTTACCTACCATAAAAATCAATGAAGAGTATTTTAAGTATTTTATTTAGAATCATAGAAGAAATACCAGAAGAAACAGCTATTAAGAGTTGAAAATGGGGGTGCCTGGGTGGCTCAGTCTTTAAGCGTCTGCCTTCAGCTCGGGTCATGATCCCAGAGTCCTGGGATCGGGCCCCGCATCGGGCTCCCTGCTCAGCGGGAAGCCTGCTTCTCCCTCTCCCACTCCCCCTGCTTGTGTTCCCTCGCTCGCTGTGTCTCTCTGTCAAATAAATAAATAAAATCTTAAAAAAAAAAAAAAAAGTTGAAAATGGATACCTAGAGGAACCAAGGGTAAGGCAGGGGATTGCTATTAATTTTTTTTTTTTAAGATTTTATTTATTTATTTGACAGAGAGAGATATAGCGAGACGAGGAAACACAAGCCAGGGGAGTGGGAGAGAGAGAAGGAGGCTTCCTGCTGAGCAGGGAGCCCGATGTGGGGCTCGATCCCAGAACCCTGGGATCATGACCCGAGCCAAAGGCAGACGCTAAACGACTGAGCCACCCAGGCGCCCAGGGATTGCCATTATTTTTAGCATTCCTATTCTTCGGTACTATTTTGTTTTAAAAAAAAAGTTGTACATATATTGATCAAGAAGCAAAAAAAAATACTAAAATATAAATATTACTCTAATATAAAATAATATTCTATTGTTCATAGTTACCAACAAATATGTAATGGAATAAGCAAAATAGTCTGGAAGGAAATGTACCGTATTCATACTAGTTGCTGCTTCTGGGGAAGAGGGGAGAACTGAGGGTGAGGATTAGAAGGGATTTACAATGAATTCTTTCTTTTATTTTTTATTTTTTTAAAGATTTTATTTATTTGACAGAGACAGCGCAAGAAGAGGGAGAGAGAGGGAGAAGCAGGCTCCCTGCTGAGCGAGGAGCCCGATGCGGGACTCGATCCCAGGGCCCTGGGACCATGACCCCAGCCGAAGGCAGCCGCTTAACCGACTGAGCCACCCAGGCGTCCCTGAATTCTTTCTTTCTTTCTTTTTTTTTTTTAAAGATTTTATTTATTTATTTGCGAGAGAGAACGAGAGACAGCACGAGAGGGAGGACGGTCAGAGGGAGAAGCAGACTCCCTGCTGAGCAGGGAGCCCGATGTGGGACTCGATCCTGGGACTCCTGGATCATGACCTGAGCCGAAGGCAGTCGCTTAACTGACTGAGCCACCCAGGTGCCCTGAATTCTTTCTTTTAATAACAAAAAAAGATGGAGCAAATATGACAAAATATTAAAAATTGTCAGTATTAATTCTGGTGACAGGAACATAGTTGTTTATCATGCTATATTCTGTACTTTTCCATATTTTAAAAAATTCCCTCTTCCCACACAAATAAGTCCAGCTGATATTTTACAAAATCCCAAGAACAATTCAATGGAGGAAGGATTTTTCAGCAAATGGTGCTGGAGCAATTGGATATCCACAGACGCACGCAAATGTGTGCGCACATACGCACACTCAACATCAACCTAAACCTTACCTCTTAAACAAAAATTAATTCAAATGGATCACAGACTTAAATAAATGTGAAACATAACACTATAAAATGTTTAGAAAAAAAGGAGAAAATCTTTGGAATCTAGGGTTACATGTTCTTAGATTTGACATCAAGAGTGTGATCCATACAAGGGAAACTTGATTAAAGGACTTTATCAGAATAAAAACTTGTGCTTCACCAGGGACCATGTTAAGAGGATGAAAAGATAAGCTACAGACTAGAAGAAAATATCCGCAAACCATGTATCCAACTAAGAACATACATCTAGAATATATTTTAAAAAACCTCAAATCTCAATAGTTTAAAAAAAAAAGTCCAAATGGAAAATGGGAAAAAGGTATGACATTTTACAAAGAGGATATATAGATGGTAAATAAGCACATGAAAAGATGTTCAATATCATTAACTACTAGGGAAATGTAAATTACACTGACAATGGGACCTCATTGCACACCTATTAGGACAACTAAAACAGAAAATGGTGTTGGCAACAGCAACTGCTGGTGAGGATGCCAAGAAACTGGATCATTCAGACATTGCTGGGGGTACGTCAAATGGTACAGCCGCTCTGGAAAAAGCTGGGCAGTGTCTCATCAAACTAAGTATCTAATTACCATATGACCTAGCCATCACACTCTTGGACATTTATCCGAGAGCAATGCAAACTTGTGTTCATACAAAACCTAGACACAAACATTCATAGCAGCTTTACTTTAAATGCCAGAAACTCTAAATAACCTAGGTGAACAGTTAAACCATTCATACCATGGAATAGTACTTAGCAATAAAAAGGAATGAACTATCGATACATGTAACAACTTGGGTGAATCTCCAAGGAATTATACTGAGGGAAAAAAGCCAATCCCAAAAGGTTACTTATGGTATGATTCCATTTATATAAGAACATTCTTGAAATGAAAAACTACAGTAACAGAGACCAGATTAGTGGTCTAATCTAATCAGAATCTAGTCAGAACAAAGTTAGGAATCCCCAAGTCAAGTATGCATCCTCTTAGAGCAGCCCAGTACTCCCCTCTGTTCTATAATACTTCCTTGATTCCAAAGTACAGGGGGAGGGGCGTCTGGGTGGCTCAGTCATTAAGTGTCTGCCTTTGGCTCAGGTCATGATCTCGGAGTTCTGGGATCGAGCCCCGCATCAGGCTCCCTGCTCCTCGGGAAGCCTGCTTCTCCCTCTCCCACTCCCCCTGCTTGTGTTCGAACCCTCTCTTTCTGTCTCTCTCTCTCTCAAAAAATAAATAAAATCTTAAAAAAAAAAAAGTTCAGGGGAAAAACTGGTTGGGAGAAAGACTGGATGCATATAGAGGTTGTGAACTGCTAAGAAAGAAACAGCTGTGTGGGAGAAAAGGACACTCTCTCCACTTTGATATATGCTCTGCTTTTTTTTTTTTCCTCTTTGCTTTGCATTCTTGCTCTGCCTATTGACTTTCTTCTCAAGTGTTTCTTCTCTCTTACTGGTTTCCTAACTCATTCTTTTCCCTCTTCCCTTTTGCTAAGTCTCTCTCTGCATCTTCTTTACAGTACACTGACTAAGCTGGACAGGAATTACAAGGGGCAAGACGTATTCACGGAATCATGGATACCTAAAACATTTAAGCTACACAAGCAGGTGGATATCAGAGTCTAACATCATATATTACACACAGGAAAACTGGGGTGCAGGCAAGGGAAATAACCTGCATAAATCACAGAAGGGATTTTGGGCTATGCTGGAACTTGAGCCTGGGACAGTTTCTCTAGTTTTCAACAGAGAGACAGAAATTTCTGCTGCAGCCAATGAAAACAGGGTAAAACGAGAGCAGTAAGAAAAATGATCTATGCCCTATGGCCAACAATAGTTACAAAGTAATTATGAACCAGTTATAAACTAGCCAGGTAGTTCCGTAGTAAGATTTGGATAGAAAGAAAATCCTACAAGGCCAAATTCCTAAGAGTTAACTCTTTTCTCTTACTGACTGTGGATTATTTTAAATGCACCAGCACCCCTCCTAAGAAAGTAATGTTATACTATAAATGCTCTAGGGAGAAACTGCCCAAATGTAAGGTCCAGAGATCACACTGAAGACAGGAATAGAGAGCCTACATTTTTTAACCTACTTTTTTGAACCTACATTTTGAACCTATTTTCTTCCCCAAAACATTTGCATTCAGGAAAATCTTTTATGCATCCATTATTACATGGTTCCCCTGTTGGTACTAAAGACCTTCAGAAATTCAGAATATAGGATATTGGCAATAGGCACCAAAGCAGGAGGTGCCTCTTTCTGGATGAGAGAACCATCATCTGAGTGAGACTGATGCTCCTTAACACAAGGAAGAGCCTCTGTTAAGGAAATGAGATGTGGATGGAGCTGTTGCCAGCATGCACCAGAAGCATGTTGGTAACCCACTGTCGGCCCAAACTTTTCCTACTTACATAGAACAGTGGAAAGTGCCAACAGGGTTCTCACGGCGGATGTCTTCATACTCCTCATATATCCCCCGCTTTTGCCTGGTGCTAACATAGTCCATCAATTCTTGGATGGTCATGGCGTGGGGGCCTGGAACATGTACTGAGTCCCAGTCTAAGGCAGGAGGGAGGGAGAACAGGATGATCTCATCGAAGGGGTCTGGGTGGCCATTCATCTGGGGTAGAAACTGGAAATTCCAAGTCGCGAGGTCAATTTTGACGTACCCACCCAGGTTTTCTGGAAGGCACTCCCTGGGCAGGTGCTGGGTGACCTCAGATGTCTTTAATATCTGAATCTGGAAAGCCAGAAAGAACCATGTGAGTATGGACAGGAAAAAAAGACAGTGAAGATAAAGAACAAATGTGTTTATATTAGGTTTGAAGAATGGGATGAGATTTGCTTGAAATACTTGGTATACTTGTAAAAGGAGTAGACTGCATTTCATCTGCCTGGGATTAAAGTCCTATAATTTCCCCAAAGGTCTGACTTCCTAGAATGTATATCAAATTCACTCCTAGAATTTGTCCCTGCCTTTTTAAAGATTTTATTTTTAAGTAATCTCTACACCCAACATGGGGCTCAAACTCACGACCCTGAGATCAAGAGTCATGCACTCTACTGACCGAGCCAGTTAGTGCCCCGGGAGCCTCGTTATATACCTCAAAAGGAAGGTACAGTTAACAAAGCCTTTATACTATTAACAACGCTTCCCAGTGACATCTCATGCAAGTATTTGCCATTTTGATTATTAAGAATGCACAGGCAGTGATTTTTTTTGGTCAACTCCATACTAAAGTAACCAACTCTAAGCCTGGTGCTTTACTCACAGCTCAGTATGGATGTTCTCAAAGGTAGCTTTCTAGGAAAATAACACTAGACCAGTCACCCAATACAGGGTAGCCCAGGAAAACTGCCAAAAGAGTAATCCTAATTCTGCTCTCTGCTTAGACACAGCCTTACTGGACAAAATTGGCCTAGTTAGTTTTTCATGAAATCTGTGTGAAATGGGAATGTTTGTCACTCTTGCTGTTGTCCCTTCTTGGAATGCCCTCTTTTCCTCCTCGGCCTCTTCATGGACAAGCTTATAAAGCTCACCTCTTCTGTGAAGCCCTCCCTGACTGCTCGATACAATATTCTCCTTTGTGCTCCTGTAGGGCCACAGTTCTCTGTACATGTCTACCTCTGTGTTCCCTATCAGGAACATGAGCTCTGTAAGGGTAAGAAAAATCTCACTCCATTTTTAATTCCCAGGGCCCAGAGCCTGGACTATAAAGGTGCGCATATATTTTGAGTTTATACACACATTAATACTTCTATATAACAAGTGCAAAGAATTTGCCTAAGGAGTCCTATCAAAGAGTACCTTGGAAAAGATTTCTCCTACTCTCCGTCACTAGATCCCTAAGTACTTCCACAGAGCCAAACGTCTTCAGTTTCCCCTCTCCAACACAAGTCTCCCCAGCTATAGAGATCTGCACTGTTGTTGATATAACCTCGTAATTCTATACTACAAAAATCTCTAATAATATTTCACAACAACTATAATTAGATTGTGTCAATGTTTCATGTGCCCTTTCTTTCAAGGGTGAGAAATGAAAGAATGAATAAAACCATAATCTTTCAGTCCTAGAATACTCAGGGGTAATAACAGAATTATGATAATTTTAGACAACACTTTTGAAGTTAGGAAGCAGCAGGGTGTTTTAAGAGAAAATGCCAGTAATGGAAGTAGACATATAAAGAAATATAGTGAGAGATTCTCCTCCACCATGCTGGTGGTCAAAGGACAGATTAATATTTATACTTGAACAAATTCAAACACCAGTTCAACTAATGCAAGTCTATTAGAGATTGTTAAATATGCATGAAGAGCACTAGGCTAATTTTTGGAAGGAGTAGCTATTCCTAAGTTATCCATGGGACACACTCCTTCAGTGCTATCTCTATGTAAGGTGCTATGGAGGGAGAGTGCCAGACAAACTATGTCTAGCTCCTAACTTCAAAGAACTTGTAGTACAGTGAGAGAGGAAGCCTGTACTGACCTGAGTAAAGAATAAAGCAGAGAATATAAGTGGATACACTAACAGAAGCAGAAAGCACTTTAAGAGACAGGCCGGAAGAATTTTATCGAAGGTAAAAAATTAATTGGCAGGTTTCAACAGTAGAAATGGGAAGTTTACCACCTTCTTCAAATAACCACCTCCACCTACAAATAAAATAAAGCATGCCTTACCCTCTCCCGGACTTTGTCCTTCAGGAGGAGGCTGATGATGGAATAGGGCACTCGGAACCATATTGGTGCTCCCACAATCAGTACTTTTTTCAAACGAGCAGGAAATGCTCCCTGTGGAGAACACACATGAAAATTTAAAGATATCAGTTAAGGCACTGGAATCTGTGACTGTTCAAACCCAGAGTGTAGGTTTTCTGCTCTTTTCCCCATCCTTACCCAGCAGGGGGAGTCTAAAGCCTAATTCAGGTTTCATTTCAGTAATTACAGAAGTGGTTAAAAATTTTAAAATTATACACCTGAAACTAATATAAAACTGTATGTTAACTATATTGGAATTAAAATTAAAAGCTCAATAAAAAAATTAAAAGGTGATTTACTTTTTAAAAAAAATTTGACAGAGAGAAAGAGGAAGAACACAAGCAGGGGGAGGAGCAGGCTGAGGGAGAAGGAATCAGAGGGAGAAGCAGACTCCCCGATGAGCAGAGCCTGACACGGGGCTGGAACCCAGGACACTGGGATCATGACCTGAGCAAAAGGTAGATGCTTAAACAACTGAGCCCACCCAGGCACTTTTAAAAGTTCCAATGTTATGTTCTTGTCAACATAAGCTTTATGGATCAAAAATTGATACTGACTCTTGTCAGCATATATGTGTGCGTCTTTAAGTTCTGCTTATTAAAACTTTAAAAAAGGGGCGCCTGGCTTGTCAGTCCATGGAGCATTGCAAACTCTTGATCTGGAGTTGGTGAGTTCAAGCTCCATGTTGGGTGTAGAGATTACTTAAAAGTAAAATAAAATCTTGGGGCACCTCAGTGGTGCAGTTGGTGAAGTGCCCAACTCTTGGTTTTGGCTCATGTTGGGATCTCAGGGTTGTGAGATCCAGCCTTGTGTCAGGCTCTGCTCTCAGAGCAGAGTCTGCTTAAGACCCTCTCTCCCTCTCCCAGGTGCTACCCTATGCACTCTCTCTCTCTCTCAAATAAATAAATAAATCTTTAAAACAATAAAATACTTTTAGAAACTTTAGGAAAAATTAGATCATGAATAAACAGAACATGAAAGAAACATCTCTCATAACCTTTTATTCTGACATCTGTGTGTTTATAATTCTTTTTTACCCATCTCTTCATCTAGTTATGTATTCATTTATTCAGTCAATAAATATAATCTAGTGGGCACAAGGGCAAATGAAATCTAAAGGGAAGGAGACACCCTGACCTGCACAAAGCACAAAAATAAAAAATTATTCATTCCTAATTCACAGCTCTAGGTTTCATTTAGTTTAATATCCCAGCCCTTCTCACAGGCAGGGATACCAAGTAACTGGGAAGAAATTACTCCCAAGGAATCAAAAAAACAAAAAAGACAACAAAAAAGAGGAAATTGTAGTTAAGTATCTTCTACCACTTTCTCCCTATTCTTTTTCAAAAGACTGATTCTCAATTTGACATGTCACTCTCTGGCTACTCTTCCACTGATTTTGGGGGTCCGCAAACATTCCCAATAGAGAATATACAGTATCTAAAACAAAATGCTCCCTATTCCTCTTCACTAAAGTCTGAGATACAACAATTTAAGGGAACCTGGATGGCTCAGTTGGTTAAGCATCTCTTCATTTCAGCTCAGGTGATGATCTCAGGGTCGTGAGATGGAGCCCCGCATTGGACTCTGTGCTCCATGCAGAGTCATGCAGAGTCGGCTTGAGTTCCTCTCTCTACCTCTCTCTGCCCAACCCCCCGCTTGCATGCATGTGCTCACATGCACTCTCTCTCTCTAAAATAAATAAATAAATAAACTCTTCAAACAGCAACAATTTATTTCAGGATCTAAATAGCCAATGCCCCTGCCAAGTCAAAAAGCAGTCTGGAAAAATACCTATATTTCCACAAAATAACTAAAAAGCAGAAGCCATTATATCTACTTCTTCAGAGCAAAGAACTACACACTCAGGCCTGTTCCATTTAAATGACTGTATAGCATCCACATATACTGTTGATGGGACAGTAGTTACATCTTCTAGAAGGCACCTAGCATTATATATCCTTAAAAACGTGCATATTTGGGGCACCTGGGTGGCTCAACTGTTAAGTGGCTGCCTTCGGCTCAGGTCATGATCCCAGGGTCCTAGGATCGAGCCCCGCATCGGGCTCCCTGCACAGTGGGAAGCCTGCTTCTCCCTCTCTCACTCCCCCTGCTTGTGTTCCCTCTCTCGCTGTCTCTCTGTCAAATAAATGAATGAAATCTTTAAAAAAAAATGTGCATATCCTCTGATCAAGTAATTCCATTTCTGAGACTATCCTAAGGAAATAACCAGAAACACAAAGATTTATGAACAGAAATGTTTATTGCATCTTTATTTTTGATAGTTAAAAATAGTACTTTAAAACTGGAAAGAATATATATGTCTGAAAATGGGTAGGGGTTAACAAAAATGGTATTATCCTATAGTAAGATTATATAACCTTTAAAATGAAGATTTCAAAGATTTTTTTGCCACTATGGAAAATGCTCACAATATAATCTTAATTAAACTAAACAGGATCAAAACTATAACCTTAATTTTGTTTTAAAAATGACACACACATTGGGTGCCTGGGTGGCTCAGTTGGTTAAGCGACTGCCTTTGGCTCAGGTCATGATCCTGGAGTCCCTGGATCGAGTCCCGCATCGGGCTCCCTGCTTGGCAGGGAGCCTGCTTCTGCCTCTGACCCTCCCCCCTCTCATGTGCTCTCTCTCTCTCATTCTCTCTGTCTCAAATAAATAAATAAAATCTTAAAAAAAAAAAAATGACACACACATTTATACTTTCACAGAGAAAAAAGATTATAAGAATTATATCAAAAGTTCAATAGTTTATCTCTGAAAAGATTGAGTTGTTTTTGTTTTTGTTTTTTAAAGATTTTATTTATTTATTTGACAGAACACAAGCAGGGGAGCGGGAGAGGGAGAAGCAGGCTCCCCACTGAGCAGAGAGCCTGATGTGGAGCTCAATCCCAGGACCCTGGGATCAAGCCCCATGTCGGGCTCCCTGCTCAGGGGGAGCCTGCTTCTCTCTCTCTCTGCTGCTCGTGCTCTCTCTCTCGCTATCTCTCTCTCTCTCTCTCTCAAATAAGTAAATAAAATCTTAAAAAAAAGATATGAATATAAAAGTGTTTGTTGAAAGAACTTTATTATAAAAAATGGGAAAAAATATCCAACAACATAGAAATGGTTAAATAAATTATAGTAAATACAGGATAGACTATTATTCAGCAATTACAAATATTCATAAAATAAACTTTTTGGAGCTTATTGTATATTGAAATTGTAATCATATTGAAAAACATCTAGAAGAAAGTGCCATACACCAAAATGTCAACAGTGTTTATTTCTGCATAATATAAATCTTAATGTCTGAGTTGTCCAAAATTTTCTACAATAAAATTTTTTTCTGATTATAACAGTATTTTAAGTATAAAAGATAAATTATGAAAAAAATTAGCTACCCTATAAATAATAATCAGCATAAAATTATAATGGTAAAAACATCTGATTTATAATAATTCTTAGGCACACATAGGCTATTTCTATCCCTCTCTTTTTCTCCCTGTAAGTTACTGGTCTTACAAAAAAGATAATTTATCCTTGGTGTCTGCTGTGTTTTTAAATACATGAATATATTTTTTTAGCCTAGGAATAAACTACATAAGACACATGTAACATAGATAAAGTAATTTTAAAACTTTGTTGAAAGACCTAACAAGGAGCACCTGGGTGGCTTTAGTAGGTTGAGGGTCAGACTCTTGGTTTTAGCTCAGGTCATGATCTTAGGGCCATAGGCTCTAAGCTCAGCACGAAGTCTGCCAGGGATTCTCTCTCTCCCTCTCCCTCTGCCCCTTTCCACCCCCCCCAAATAAATTTTTAAAATCTTAAAAAAAAAAGACATAACAAAAGACTTTTTAAAAAGTATAGCATTTTTTTTTTTAATTAATCACTTGAGAGAGAGAACATAAGCTCGAGGGGCAGAGGGACCCGGAGAGACAATCTCAAGCAGGCTCTGCATTGAGCACGGAGCCCTAAGTGGGCCCCATCTCAAGACGTGAGCTGAAACCAAGAGTCTGACGCTTAAGTGACTGTGCCACCCTCGCACCCCAAAAAGTATAGCTATTCTTGGATGGGAGATAATAAATTATAAAGATGTCAATTCTCCCTAAATTAATTTAATTCATTATAGCCAAATGAAATCCAGAGTCTTTCATTTCCCCAAACTTGACTGAATGACTCTAAAGTTCATCTAATCAAAAGATGATGATTTTTTAAAAAAATTTTCTGAGAGGCGCCTGGATGGCTCAGTCATTAAGCATCGGCCTTCAGCTCAGGTCATGATCCCAGGATTCTGGGATCGAGTCGCTCAGCCCCTCCCCAGCTCATTCTCCCTCTCTCTCAAATAAGTAAATCTTTAAAAAGAATTTTTTTTCTCATCAAATTTAGATCTAAAATTTGGAAAAAGTGGGTACCCTCTGTGCAATGGCACTGGGGTGTCTGAGGGAGGGGGAGGGGGTTAGAGACATTTCCTTGAATTGCTTTTTAATTGCTTTTATAATAAAAAAAAGAACGAGGGGGTGTCTGGCTGGCTCAGTCAGTAGAGCATGCAGGTTTTTTTTTGTTTTTTTTTTTAAGTAATCACTACACTCTACATGGGACTCAAACTCACAACCCTAAGATACGGAATCACACTCCCCACCTACTGAGCCAGCCAGGCACCCATGAGCATGTGACTCTTGATCTCAGGGTTGTGAGTTCAAACCCCATGTTGGGTGTAGAGATTACTTAAAAATAAAATAAGGGGAGCCCGGGTAGCTCAGTGGGCTAAGCGTCTGCCTTCAACTCAGGTTATGATCCCAGGGTCTTGGGATCCAGCCCCGCAAAGGGCTCTCTGTTCAGTGGGGAGTCTGCTTCTCTCTCTCCCTTTGCCTCTCACCCCACCTTGTGCTCTCTCTCTCTCGCTTGCTCTCTCTCAAATAAATAAAATCTTAAAAACAAATTTAAATAAAAGCAAACAAAAGTACATGTAAAAAGAATAAAAATGCAAAAAATATAGTCAAAACACCTTTTAGAAATAAGAGTGTGACAGGAAGCTTGACCTATGAGATATTAAACTTTATTTAAGACTATAATAAATAAAACAGTGCATATATTGGTCTAGATGGCTAGATCAATAGAAAAGAGTGTCAGAATAGACATGCCTACCATGGGAATTTAGTGTAATATAAAGGTATTATCTCAAATGAGTAGGAAAAAAATGTTTTAGTTAGTAAATGTTGCCTGGATAGCTATTTGAAAGCAAATTATTTTATCTATAATATTATGTATCATATATGATATATATTATTAAATAAAGTATATAGAGTATACGAAAATTACAATGAAAAAATAAAGAAAACATGGCAGTATGAGAAAAGACACCATAGAATTGAGTAAGAAACTATAAAAAATGCTGGTAACACATACTTAGTAATATATTTTTTTTACTTAATAATATTTTTAGTAACAACTCTTATAAATTAATAAGAGATAAACACTTTTGTAAAAAATTGGGTAAAGTATATGAGGGGGGCCTGGGTGGCTCAGTAGGTTGAGCAACTGACTCTTGGTTTTGGCTCAGGTCATGATCTCAGGGTGGTGCCCCAGGCTCTGCGCTTAGCAGGGACTCTGAGATTCTGTCTCTCCCTCTACCTCTGCCTTTCCCCCAACTTGTGTGTGCTCGCTCTTGTGCACCCTCTTCTCTCTCTAAAATAAATAAATATTTTTTAAAAATTGAGTAAAGTATATGAAAAGGAAAAATATTTAAATAGCTCTTGGCAATAAACATGAAAATACACTGAAGCTCATCAGTAATAAGAGAAACACCACAAAAACGTGAATATGATTAAAATCCAAATAACAGGGGCGCCTGGGTGGCTCAGTCGTTAAGCGTCTGCCTTTGGCTCAGGTCATGGTCCCAGGGTCCTGGGATCGAGCCTCGCATCGGGCTCCCTGCTCTGTGGGAGTCTGCTTCTCCCTCTCCCACTCCCCCTGCTTGTGTTCCCTCTCTTCGCTGTCTCTCTCTCTGTCAAATAAATAAATAAAATCTTAAAAAAAAAAAAAATTAAAATCCAAATAAATCAATGTTGATAAAACTGGTGAAAAAGGATGTTGATGGGAGTGTAAATCTGAGCTAAGTTTTTAGAGGGCTATTTGGCAGTATTTATCAAAATTTAAAGTGTGAACTCTTTGACCCTACAAATCTGCTTATAGCAATTTATCCTGAGGAAATGATTGGTCAAACAGACAAAAATGTATGTAAAACAATACTCACTGAAGCCTTTATAGTAACACACAAAAAATGGCATGAACTTCATTTTTTCTGCTTGATATATCCATAAAAAGAATACTCTGCTGCCATTAAAAAGAGTGAGGAAAGGGGTGCCTAACCCGCTTAGCTGCTAGAGCACGCAGCCCTTGATCTCAGGGTTGTGAATTCAAGCTCCACGTGGGGTGCAGAGCTTACTTTAAAAAAAAAAAAAGTGAGAGAGAAAAGAAATGAGTAATAGCTATATGTACTGACACAGAAGGATGACGAAGACACAACTGTTAAGTAAAAAATGGCAAGTTATAACCACTGGATATAGTATTACTCCATATTTGTAAAGAAAAAAAAATCATATATCATCCTCATCAACAAAAAGAACTGAATCACAGCTAAATGCCATAACAGGGATTTTAGTAATATGATGATGAGTGACCAATGGAAGTACCAGAAAACAACATGCAATAATAATACTCTCTTTATATACTCTGTTATAAACCTGTAACAGCACTTCTAAAAAATCTAGTTCCACGGTAATCCCAAGTTAGATCCTAGAACAAAGGCTGCATAGACTCCTAGATCAGTGATTTTCAAACTGCAAGTTGTCACTCAATGGGTCCTTAAATTAATTTAGTAACTCACGACTAACTTTTTAAAAATATGAAATAGAATAATTAAAGTGACTGCACATAGTAAGGGGTAAAGTTTGTTTTGTGAAACTTTTTTGTTCTGTGTATAAATATGTACACAAAGATCTTCACACCTTCCTCATCCTGGGACTCTGAAATCTAAACAGCTCTGAAAACCTCAAGTTTCTTTTGAAGTCTGGTGCAAGAATTCATGGAGCAACAAAATCTGACCTGAAATGCCACAGGCTATTATAGCCTTTATTGTTCTCCACTCATTATGAATAATACATTTCACTGCAAAAATATTAATGTGTTTGATTATAAAGTGGCACATATACCGTATTATCTTTTAAAGTTCGAAAGATTACAAAATACCTCTGGACTTATGAGTTTGGGATAAGAGAGTAAGAACTTACCTATATATAGAACTCCACACGTATGTGTATAGGTTAGTGTACATATACTTTTGTGTATGAAGTCAACATGTAAAACCTATTTCTGACTAGATGGAGACAAAAAGTCTGAAAATCATTGGCTATGTGACATTTTTCAGACACTGGACATACCTAGGCCTTCATTCTTATTCTACACAACTCCAGGAAAGGGGCAATGCTCCTTTATGACTCAGAATGTTCCTGTGCATTTTTTTTAATTCCTCCCACTTCACTTTTAAGACCATTTTGTATTCTGAGGAAGCACATATTAGTCATCATTTACAGGTGACCTTTACACTGAACATAATGTCTGAAGTTTACATCATTCCTAAGTCTCCCAAAGAATAAAAAAAAGTATCCCAACCAGTGAAGAATTGAGGGGTCCTCTCATAGCCTTACCTTCAGCAGGTTTAGGACTTTCTTGCCAAGATCCAGCTCAAAGTTGGTATAATTAGAACCACACATGTCATAGATAAACACCAGTCCGTTCCTCTGAGTTTCAAAGCTGTAAACCAACCATTGAACAAAAACATTTATAAGTAATTAGATGAGGGTTGAAAGCCTAGGGCAAAAAACTGAGTTATGGGACACATGTGGGACCAAAATATAACTGGTCTTACAAAAAGATGATTTATATTTGGTATCTGCTATACTTCTTATGATATTATGATTTTATAATAAAAAATATATATTTGGTTGCTGGCACAGAGCTCCTTTAAAACTCTTGGAATTTCGTAAGTGAAGAGTTAAAGGTATCTTTTGTGATGTTAATGAGACAACTGGAATGCCCCTGGGTCACATAAGGATGGGGGTGGTTGCCAGGGGAACCAATCTTGTGATTACAGAGGGTTGGTACTTTCATCCCACACCCCGCCCCCCCCCATCTCCAGGGAAGAGAAAGGGATGAGAGATTGAGTTCAATCTCAAATGGCCAATGATTTAATCAGTCATGCTTCAGTAATGAAGCCTCCATAAAAACCTAAAAGGTTTAGGGTTTGGAGCTTCCAGATGGAGGTACTGAAAAGAGTGGCCCTCTCAGAGAGGGCATGGAAGCTCTAAGCCCCTTTCCATACCTTTCCCTATGCATCCCTTCCATCTAGCTATTTTGAGTTATGTCCTTTTATAATAAATTGGTAACCTAGTAAGTAAAATGTTTCTCTGAGTTCTGTGAGCCACACTAGTAAATTCACTGAACCCAAGAAGGGGGTTGTTGGAAACTTCAATCTATATAGCCTGTTGATAAAAAGCTTAGGTGACAACCTGAACTTGCCACTGGCATCTGTGTGTGGGAGTTGGGGTTGGGGGATTAGTCTTATAGGATTGAAAACCTTTAACCTGTGGGATCTGATCTATCAGGCAGACTGTCAGAATTGAGTTGAATTGTAAAACACTCAGTTGGTGTCAGAGAACTGCTTGGATGGCAGAAAACCCCCACATGTTGGAACTGGAATTATGCTTACTGATGTATATTTATCAAGTACCAAACTCCTAGGTTGAGAATGTCCCAGAACATCTAGGTTATCAAAATTTGAACTGTTTCCTCCCAGGTTTCTGAATCTGCCTATCCAAATTTCATAACATTCCATGTTCAACTCAAAAGTTTCCTCTTACGTGAAGACCTCCCTGATAACTGTGATCAAAATGCACTACTGTCCTTCACCCCCTTGTAGCCCCATAAATCTTCCTGTAGGATTTTCTTGTGGTTCTTAAAGCATTTCAAGTTCGTTTTGTTTTTTGTTTTATTTATTTATTTATTTAAGATTTTACTTATTTATTTGACAGCGAGAGAGACAGCAAGAGAGGGAATACAAGCAGGGGGAGTGGGAGAGGGAGAAGCAGGCTTCCCACAGAGCAGGGAGCCCAATGTGGGACTCGATCCCAGGACCCTGGGATCATGACCTGAGCCGAAGGCAGACGCTTAACGACTGAGCCACCCAGGTGCCCCTGTTGTTGTTTTACAGATTTTATTTATTTATCTGATAAAGAGACAGAGAAAGCACAAGCAGAGGGAGGGGCAGAGGGAGAAGGAGAAGCAGACTCCACACTGAGCGTCTGGGGGCTCGATCCCAGGATCCTGACTGAGCCAAGTCAGATGTTTAACCAACTGAGCCACCCAGGTGCCCCAAAGCACTTTAACTTTGTATAGCCATCTGATTCTCTCCTGGGAGCAAAAACATGTTTTGTTCACCTCATTACTCCCAACAGTCCCTAGCACAGTCCTTGCAAACAGGTACATGATAAATGGTCACTGAATTAGAATTCAGTAGAACTGGAAGCCTACTGCTAAGAAAATACTTCAGACCTGTGGGAAACTGTGAAACAAAACTCTAAGCTCAGTGATGGTAAATGTAACTCTTAGGACTTGGAGGAAGAGAACAAACCCATACATAGTCTTAGGAAAGCATCTTGAAAAGTAAGAGCTTATTACCACACTGAGTAAGAACACGTGAGGAGGAGCACCTAGGTGGCTCAGGGTCATGAGATCGAGCCTTGTGTTGAGCTCCCTGCTGGGTATGGAGCCTGCTTAAGATTCTCTCTCCCTCTCCCTCTGCCCCTCTCCGGCTGCATGCACTTGGGCTCTCTCTAAAAACAACAACAAAAAAAAACAAAAAATATGTGAAGATATGAAAAGTATTCTTCAGTTCAATCTCCTTACTGCCTAAAGACTTCTCAAAGTTGTATTCTTCCACCAAGCCAGATCCTTACCTATTTCAATTGGCATGCCTAAAAGATCATTAAGAATAAATTTTTTGTTTGATTACTCATAGATGATAGCATAGCAATAGCTTTCCTCCCTACTTAAAATTAAGAAAATTTTGGGGCACAAAAGAATCCTGAAATCAGAGATCTCAATGTTATTTTGTATCCTAAATTTTTGGCATGGTGGAAGTACCCACCCATGAAGTAGCATTTCAAAAATCTCAGTTCAAAAATCTCTAATTCTGAGGTACACCCAAGTACACCCAAGTTTTACCAGCAGTTTCTGAGTTTTGAATGGTCTCGACAGGTTACAGTTAATACTAAATCTTGACTCCTTTTTTCATGATTCCAGAGAGACTATGATTCACCAAGATCAAAGATGGCGTTACAAGAGTAGCACAATTACTGAGTAGACTATCCAGGTCTAGAGACTTCCCATTTCTCCACAAGCTCATCAACGGCCAAATTCAAAGAACTATAAAGGTTTTCCCCTCACAGCACCAGCCTGTTGCAGAGCACTGAAACAAAGAGAAGTCAGTGCCAGGGGAAACAGAATTTAATAAAAAGAAGCTATGGTTCATAATGATGCAGGTTCTATATTCCTAAAAATTATTCTTCCTATAAAGGCACATGAAATAAATATAAATGTGGTAGGATCTTTGTTTTTCTGTGTACAGAATATGAGGTTTACAATGATAGCTAATTCCTTACTAAGAATAAATGTTTTCCTACTGAGTTTGATTCCTGAGCTGGATGCTACCTGAGAACACCAAGATGTTTAAAACACAGTCCCTGACATTTGTTTCAAAATAATGGAGGGTAGGGGATGGGTGAGAGGCTATCAGTGAAATAAGATTGGTTATAGATCAGTCTGAAAACAGATGATGTGTGGAAGTTTATGATACCATTTCCATGCCACCCGTAGAGATCTGAGGATTTTCTATTATATAATGTGAAAAAGAAGGTTCCCTGCCCTCACAGGGCTTACAATCTAGTGGTAAATATAGAAAACAACAGTGTAAGATAAATTACATCATAAGGCTGTGTAAAGTTCAATACAAAATAACTGGTATTATCAATAACTGCTGCTGGGGCACCTAGGTGGTTCAGTCAGTTAAGCATCTGCCTTTGGCTCAGGTCATGATCTCAGGGTTCTGAGATGGAGCCCTGTGTTGGGCTCCCTGCTCAGCAGGGAATTTGCTTCTCCCTCTCCCTCTCCTCCTCCCCACCCTACTCCTGCTCTTAGTGAAAGTTAACATACGAAAACAAGAATTTCTACTCACTAGTGAGAATATTTTGCTTGGAGAAAAGGTTTCACATTTATTTATTTTATATGCACCTTCTGAATAATGAGGAGTCACTAAACGTTTTTAAGAAAAGGGTGGACATCATGAACACAGTTTTAAGTATGTTTACCTATGTGGTCTTCTGTGGGATCCAATCAATACAAGAAAGCTTTGGCCACTGCCATGCCTATAGGAATGCTCTGACTGTAAGCTGCCCACAACAGAAGGCCAGTGAATTTTCTGACAAAGGAGTCTTTCATTTATTTCTCCTGAGCTAAAGCATTTCAAAGGAACCTATATTCTGGAAATAATGACTGAAGACCAATCACAGGAAAGAAGAACTGAGAAATTTCACACTTCTGATTGGGCAGTACAGGGGCCCTGAGACCACTGGTCCTCTCTCCTTACCTTAGTAAACTTCTCTTTTTCAGAATAATGCTATGTGTGGCGTGGATATATCTCCCTATTGAGCATCAAAAGCAGAAGATAAATACTATGGAAATAACATTAACAAGGCAGTAACAAGTGAATTAGACAAAGAGACCCACTTCAGACAATCATTTGGCTATCCACATCCTCTAAGTCCACGGTATGACTGAAGTTGTGCATAGATGTCGTTCACTATCTTAGGTTTTAGCCCTTGATACATCACTTCTAAGTCAGAGGATTAGCCAATGACATCCAGCACAATATTAAACTGTAAATTTTCACGAGGGAAAAATTCACCAGGGTTAAGGAAGTACGGCAAGAGGACAACATAATAGGGTACAAATAGCTCTGGCCAAGAGCAAAGAAACTAGGATCCTAGGCCTAACTGGACTGGTATGTGATGACTGTAAAAGAGTCACGTAACTTCTTGGGGCTTCAGTTTTTTTGTCTAAAATAGTCATAATACCATTTACCTTGGAAACAGAAGGAGAAATGACCGAAGCGGATTCTTTTTGCTCATGCACCTGTTTATAAAGATGATTTTGCCTAACTTTGTACTTTTGGACTCTTCTCTCCTGAATGTTGATTCTCAAAATCCTGGGCTAAATGGCATTATTCCTATTTTACAAAGAAAGTGAGGCCCCAGAGTGCTTTGAAAATCAATATTCAGGGCAAATGAGCAAAAGGTCAGCACAAGTCATTTCCCCTTCATATTCTCTCAATAAGTGATTCTCAATACAATGAGAATAATTAGTTAATTGGCTTTCTCAGCTTCTGTGATCCTAAAATAGAGCCAAGCAGGTAAAGATACAAAGAATACCTTCTATCTTGATAGTACCTGGAAACCTGCCAAGCCCTTAAAGACATGGAATGTTTTCTATTCACAGCACTTCCCAGGGCACATTCTAGGAGCATGGTGAAGGCACTGCTGAGTTAATCAACTTAGTCAAGGACTATCACTTCCCCATCTGGATGTAGACCAACTAAAAGATAATCTTTATGCTCACCTATCCACAGCTCTGTCTAGCAAGTAAAACAGAGCCTGAAGTACCACATGTTGGATTGACTTGTGGGGGTGATGCAATCTGGCAGTGAAGAGGGCAATGGAGGCTCCTGTTGGGTCCCGAACATTCTAGAAGCAAATAAAACAAGAAATATTTAGAAACTAAATAGAAAATCACAACAATCACTTAGGCTTCTATATCCTAGACAAAAATTTCATATCAAGAGAAGAGATGCTGGGGCGCCTGGGTGGCTCAGTCGTTAAGCGTCTGCCTTCGGCTCAGGTCGTGATCCCAGGGTCCTGGGATCGAGCCCCGCATCGGGCTCCCTGCTCCGTGGAGAGCCTGCTTCTCCCTCTCCCACTCCCCCTGCTTGTGTTCCCTCTCTCACTGTGTCTCTCTCTGTCAAATAAATAAATAAAATCTTTAAAAAAAAAAAAAAAAAAAAAGAGAAGAGATGCTGGCAATACTTTTCTGACTTGCATCAGTTACTCTAGGAAGAGAAGAATGTTTATTTCATCCCATGCCTGATTCTTAGCAGCCCCTGGATCATATTTGTGTGGTAGGGAAAAACTACATTCCCTTAAATTGTCAATGGCAGAGAGATTAAAGGATGGTCTACACTGGCTGCCTAGCTAATTTCCCAGATAGGATGGCAAAAGAAACACACATCAGGGGAAAACCACAGAATACAACCATGGTTTCCATGCTCTGCCTTAAAAGTACCATCGTACACTTATTCAAAAGGCTGTGATCTCTAGGTGGAGAGAGCTTGAATCCAATAAGAATGGGCCTCTGAGCCATTGTATACCCACCTAAAGACCTTGACTAACATTAATAGACCAATGAAGAACTCTGCTTGACCTATGGTATAACTGATTCTTAATAATTTCACTTGTTACTAGAATTATTTTGTGTAAACTACACAGCTGCTTCACGTCTGCTCCGCAATGTTGAGACTCTCTAGGTTCAGGATAAGGCATCTAGGAACAAAATCCAAAGAGGACAACAGCTACAAAAGGAAGTAACGAGACACTACAAGAAGGGTTCATAAAGACTCACTAAGATGGTGAATTTCCCACTAAGGATCTCAGAACGGAGAGGTTCCTCATGAGGTTTCAGCTTCACAATGCCTTCCTTCCTTCGTGTTTCCTAAGAATAAAGCACAGCAAGATAAATTAATATGGAAATACTGTATAGCCAGGACAGCTTTATGTAACCATCAAATCTCAGAGATAAGGGACTTCAGAAGTCAATGAATTGAATCACGAATTCCTTTGTAACATCCTACAGGCCAACTGAGTGTTATCTGAATTTTTGCCCAATGCCACCTTATCAGCCTCTTAGGTATGATACTTTCCTTTTAAATCAGTGAGAACCCTAACCCCGAAGATCAACTAATACATATTGTTAGAGCGCAGGGTCAAAATTCTTAAGCATACATCAGCAGTGATATTGCAACAAGATATTAAATATGCACCAAAAAAATGTCTGGAAGCAGACATCCTCACACATCCGAGGCTGAGGCCTCCCGCATCTTAAAAAGGAGCCATCCGTCCCCTCGATATGTTCTCCAACAAGACCTACCATGACCTCATTTTTCTTATCTCCACAGCAAGATTCTCTAAGCTCATCCTCAGTTCCCTCATACTCAGTCTACTGCATTCTCATTCCCCCCAATCTAACTACTGCCTGTAGCTCACCTGTCAGTGAACCCAGTGGGCATTTTCATCTCTCCTTTTATAGGACAAGGTTGACCACTCACCTTCCCTTTCCCCTGAGACATTCTCTATCAGAGATGGAGAATACTCTCTCAGTTTTCTTATTTCTTCAACTACTGCTTCTAAGTCTCCTTTTTTTGGTGTTTTGTTTTTTTTTTTTGAGAGAGTGAGGAGGGGAGGGGCAAAGTGAGAGGGAGAGTGACACGGGGCTAGATCTCACGACCCTGAGATCAGGACCTGAGTTGGACACTTAACCCACTGAGCTACCTAGGTGGCCCTTGTGGGTGTTTTTTTTTTTGTTTATTTGCAATCATTTGCTCACTCAATTAATTCACTGGCTCATTCATTTATTCTGCAAATATTTGTAGAGCAATTATTATATGCCAGGCACTGAGCTAAGTGCTAGGAACACATTGGTGAATGAAACACACTAGGTCTTTGTTTATATTCTTGCCCAATTCATCCTTAAAATCAAATTCAAATGCCTTCAGAGGCAGGGCAGCAAGTGAAGACAGTATTTGTGCTAGGATTACAGGAGAGTGCATGCCCTACCTAAAGCATTCAAATTCAACTCTTAAGACATTACTGAACCAAAGATAGCAAAAAGTCTGAGGTGATATTCAGCCCTACATATCTTCTCATATTCTCCTGGAATGACCTCACTCTTTCTCATGGCTCCAATATTCAGCTCTACTTTGGTCACTTGAAATCTCTATTTCTGGTCCAGATTTCTTTCCTGAACCCCATTCCAACTTCTTAGAGAACATATCTATTTGGATATCCCAATGACACTTCAGACTTAACACGACCAAACTGAACTCATGACCTATTTCCTAAAATTAGTGAATGCTACTACCATTTACCCTGCCACCCAAGTCAGACCTGGAACGCTTGACTCTTCTTTCCTTACACACCAGTTTAAGCAACACTGTTTTACCAATTTCACTTCTAGAATCTGCCCATTTTTTCTCTATCTCCCCTGACACTACACTTAATGACACCACAATCTTCTCTCTCTCTATAAGTACAATGGCCTTCTAATTGGTCTGTCTCCAGTAGAGCCCTTCTGATCCATTCTCTCTCTCTTTTTTTTAAAGATTTTATTTATTTATTTATTTGAGAGAGAGAATGAGAGAGAGAGAGCACATGAGAGGGGGGAGGGTCAGAGGGAGAAGCAGACTCCCCGCTGAGCAGGGAGCCCGATGAGGGACTCGATCCTGGGACTCCAGGATCATGACCTGAGCCGAAGGCAGTCGCCTAACCAACTGAGCCACCCAGGCGCCCCTGATCCATTCTCTAAAGCACAGTGAGATAATCGTTCCAGAATGCAAATCTCAGGAAGTTATTCTGCTGTTTTTACCTTCAGTGAATTTCTCTGCCCTTAAGAAAAAAATACTCTATGATCTGGCCTTGTTTACTTTTGCTGCTCACTCTCTTGACATGCCGCCACTCCCAATGAGCATTTCTGCTCAGCTCAATTTCTCTATTGTCACTAGGAATCTGAACTTGCTATTCTCTCTGCCATACTCCCCTATCTGTCCAATTCCTACTCCATTCTTCAGATCTTAATTTAGAAATCATTTCCTTCAAGAAGGCTTCCTTGACCCTTCTAAGTAAATGTGCTTCCGTAGAACCAAGTAGTGCCCTATCATAACTTTCTATAATTGTGTGTCTACTTTCTCTTTCTAAATAGTAATCTCTGCACCTGGAACATAGTACATATGCAATAAACATCTGTTGAAAAAATGAGTGAATATTGTAGGAGATGACCCACAAGATAGGCATAAGTGAGCTTTTTAGTCTTGCACTAATCCTGGCATGCCTTGTCCTCCCCTTTTTTAATTTAGAGAGATTCTACATGTCTTCAGAAGGATTTTCTGACTTCAAGGTAGGGCTCCTAGATACTGACCTGCTTTTTTAAAATGAGAGTGGGGAGAACACTCAGAAAATGCCCACTGGGTTCTGTGGCACAGAAAACAGCAACATAGAGAGCCCAACTGCCACAGATCTGCCCCCCCCCCCCCCCCCCCCCCCCCCCCAAGCTACATACTCTGTAGGAGTGGAACAACTCTATGGCACGGAGCACATCAAACTTCCGGGCCATGAGGAACTTGACAGCCACATTCCAAGAGAGGGGGGAAACATTGTACTGAACTGTCCACTTGTTAATCTCTTCAAGAAACTGCTTGGTGGCCTGTTTGACAAAGAAAATAAAGAAAATTTAGTTAGTAGAGAACATATTTATGGAAACAACAAACAAGCAAGATCATCCTCTCCTCAAGCAAGTCTGAACCCAAAGTTTCCTACAGGGAGCAGGGAAAGACAAAAGCTGGAAAACAGGTCTGAAAGCAGAAATAGTTAAAATTCATACTACGCAATGAGGCCAGAAGCCAGAGCTAGGTTCAGAGAGCAGGGCTTAGCACAGGGATGCATGAAGAAAAACTGAGGGGGGAGACCAAGGCACCCAAATGGGATGCAAATTACTGGCCCCAAAGCAAAAAAACAGCAGTCTGGGGTTTTTTGTTATTTTTTAAGATAAAAGAAGGGGGATGAGCCCCTTGAAGGGTTATTGCATAATGTGCATCATGGTACAGCAGTCTCAGCTGCTGTTTTGGTCCCAAAAAGCCAACTGGATATACAGCAAAACCATCAGAAAATGGTTTCGGCTTTGGAATTAGCAACACTATTTGAGAGCTGCAAAGCTATTAAGAAGAATTTAACAAATCAAAAGGCCAACTGTTCTTTGCCTGACTGACCCCACAGGACCTCTTCATGCTTCACATGGCATCCCAAAAACCAGACACTAGTGCCCAGAGTCATTAACAGCCCCTCCGGATAGGGGTTGCTGGGAGAGGGGTGGAAAGCCTTATATTGGGGGAGGAGGAGTAGGAAATTTTCATTTTCACTGTCTGATCCCAAGCTGGCAAGATGCCTGTTTCTAGAATTGTGCTACCCCATGTCCTTCTATCCTCTCTCAACCTATTTCTCCTTACATTTATAACCCAGTTTCTGCTCTAGCCAAACTACTCTTCTGTTTCTTAAGTTTTTTAATAGGATTTACATCAGGATTTTTAAGACTTTATTTTTTTAAGTAATCTCTACACCCAACGTGGGGCTCGAACTCACAACCCCAAGACCAAGAATCACAAGCTCCACCAACTGAGCCAGCCAAGCACCCTACATTGGGATTTTTTGCATGCGTGTTCTCAATTGCTAAACACTTTCTGCATGGCTATCTGGTCCCTTCCACCCAGAAACTTTTCTCACATGTTGGTCCAAAATGTGACCAAATCGATGAGAATTCTGAAATTTAATTGATCATCCAATCAACCCACAGTTAAGATGCATTTATTTATTTAAAGATTTTATTTTTTTATTTGACAGAGAGAGAGCGTGAGCATAAGCAGGGGGAGAGGGAGAGGGAGAAGCAGACTCCCCGCTAAGCAGGGAGCCCAATGTGATGCAGGGGCTTGATCCCAGGACCCCAGGATCATGACCTGAGCCTAAGGCAGATGTTTAACTGGGTGAGCCACCCAGGTGCCCCATTATGATGTATTGATTTTTTTTTTTAGGATTTTATTTACTTATTTGACAGAGAGAGAGAGACAACAAGCAGGGGGTGCGGCAAGCAGAGAGAGAGGGAGAAGCAGCCTCCTGCAGAGCAAGGAGCCCAATGCGGGGCTTGATCCCAGGACTCTGGGATCATGACCTGGGCCGAAGGCAGCCACTTAACTGGCTGAGCCACCCAGGTGCCCCAATTAAGATGTATTTATTAAACTATTACATATTTATTAACTACTTAGTAATATCTGTGCTAAGAAATACAAGGAATGCAAAATAAAGTTTGCTTTAAAAGGTGTAATACTAACCTACTATGTGGCCATGGACAAGGTAATATTCTCTTCATCTCTAATTTTTCAATTGAAAAACAAGGGGAGGGGCACCTGGGTGGCTTACTTGGTTAAGCATCTGCCTTCAGCTCAGGTCATGATCTCAGGGTCCTGGGATCGAGCCCCAAGTCACGCTCCCTGCTCAGGGGGAGTGTGCTTCTCCCTCTCCCTTTGCCACTCCCCCACCACTCATGCTCTTTCTCTCTCTCTCAAATGAATAAAAATCTTAAGAAAGAAAGAAAAAAGAAAGAAAGACAATGGGAGAAAGGGTAACAAACAATTGACCTACTTCAGAATCTTGGCAGTTAGTCCTACCTTGCAAATACAATTTGAATTGCTACATGGTATTTTTTTTTAATTTTTAAAAAGATTTTATTTGTTTATTTGACAGAGAGAGACAGCGAGAGAGGGAACACAGCAGGGGGAGTGTGAGAGGGAGAAGCAGGCTTCCCGCTGAGCAGGAAGCCCGAGGCCAGGGCTCCATCCCAGGACTCTGGGATCATGACCTAAGCCAAAGGCAGACGCTTTAACGACTGAGCCACTCAGGTGCCCCACTACATAGTATTTAAACAACTAGCAAATTAGAGTCCCAGGAAAGTCAGCAATACCTCATAAGAGAGCACCTGATTCATTGCCCAATTTCTAGGAAAGTAAAAAGACACTTTATAAATCAGAGTAAAATCTAAGAGGACAAAGGCTGCACCTGAGCTTTAGAACCTTTCAACGGAGGCAATATAACTTACACCACTGGAAAAGGAGAGAACCAGCAAAACTAATCAGGAAAAGTACATAAAAAGAGCCAAGAAATAAAGGCCATGAAGAAAAGCTTTCAGATGATCACTTTGGCCCAGAACCAGTTTAAGTGGGACCAGAGAAATGAGTCCCGGAGAAGACAACAGGACAAACTTAGAATGCTCCACCAGAAAACAGTTTGAGTTGCCTCTGTGGGGTGAGTGGCCAGCATCAGAATGAGGAAAGACGGAAGGGAAAAGAAGAGAAGTGGGCACAGAAAGATCCCAGAAACAAAATCTCAGCCAGCCCGGAAGGTCCCCAGGAGATTTTGTAAAGGGTTGTTTTTTAATTAACATATCATCTTTAAATCCAGCCCTCTCCTGGGCTTGGCTGAAGCTGCCTATAGAATGAAACACCAGAGTAATAATAAACAGACAAATCAATATGCAGGTAGGAGGGGGAAATATATAGCTAGGGGGTGATATGAACTCCTAACACATCCAATTACTAAGATGGTTTTTCATTTTTCATAAATAAGCCACGTCTCAAGAGACATGCAGGTTTCACACACTTCCTTCTAAGTTCATACATATTGTCTTCCTTCTTATTAAACTCAGTTCCTTCAAAGTTCTTAATGTCCTGTAGCTCCCAAGAGCTACTGCCTTGAGCTGACCTCTGTCCCCTGCTGGTCAGGATGTTATTCTTGGCTTTAAGCACGGGAACAATTCCTCCTGATTTGGCCTGACTAGGCCTTGCATGAACAGAGTCCAGTGTACTGTAAACAGTGATGTGATATTTACAGATACAAATACACATACACACACATCATCTGTTATGTTCAGCCTCAGATTCACCATCCTGCATCCCTATCCCTCTTGTGGAAGAGACAAACCTCTTAAAGAAGTCAGAAAAGATGGCCTCAGCTTCAACAGTTTTTCTCTAGAAAGTTAATAAGTTATCTTCCTCTGTTTACACATGAATTCAGCACAACCACTAAGTATAGACCAATTTGTGGTCCTATTGGTACCAGAGAAACAAGTCCCAGCAATTTTAATGAGCAACACACTCTTCATAAGGGATAATCAAAATTCCTGAAATTAATATTGTGTTATTTCCTGGTGAACAGAAGAATGAGCCAAAAGATGAGTCACAGCTTATAAAATACTTCAACTCAAGGTCAATGGTTTGAATCTATCTAGGTTTATGAGTTAACTATAAGTTGTTAACACCTGGCAACTAAGGCATGGGTCACAGTTCAAACAGCTTTGGTCTTCCTTTGGGAAAAAGGTCTGAACTGAAGTACAGAAAAACTAACATTACCACTTATAACCTTCCTCAACCCACTTTTTAGGTAAGATTGGTTTCAGCACTGTCAAAAGCTTACTGTAATTATATACTATTCCCACAATTATGTTTAAATAGATAAAAACAAGTTTCTGGACTACAGCCATGAGGATAAAGATACTAGGGAACCTGCTATAAAGATGGCTGAGTTATCTGTCAATTAAGTGGATTACACCCTAGACACTATCCACTGGTGTTAAATATGTTACTGGAGAGAATAAAATCAAAAGTCTTCATGTTACCTCAAATTCTCAAGAGCAGCTATGATTTTGAGATGAGCTCTAGGCAAAGGGCTAGCCAACCAAAAGATCAAGAAAAAAGGTGCTGGCATGCTCAGTTCCACAGTATCTTAAATCCTGTGTTCCAACACAAATGGGAGAGAATGAAGAGCCAGACCTATAACAAACCTCATTTGAAAGAAACAGAAAACTTCTGCCTCCTGGGGTATCAGCCACCGAACCACCAAAGAACAAATCTACTAGTCTAGTGGGTTTGGGAGTCAGAAAGAACCCATCCTCTCACTTTCTGCTGTGTGATATTTGGGCAAGTCATTTAACCTCTCTCAGCCTTAATGCCCTCTGTAAAGATAAGGCATGAATGAGACAACTGACAGAAAAGCACCACAGTATCTGGCAAGTAGGAGGGAGTCTCTGAATGGATGTTCATTCTTTTTCTTTACTCCAGTCATTTCACATTAAAACTTATTTCAATATTGTTCCTCAGAATCAAGTGATCTGTTTCTCTTTAGCCTTTAGCAATTCAATCTCTGTAATCCACTTTACCCAAAAGCATAAATTTAAATTAGAAACCTCCAATATGTGTTCAACTGCAAGACAAAAGTCTCTAAAGGAGCAACTTCTCATTCAGGGCTCTGCACATTACAGAAGAAGCTGGGTTGCGAAGTATTTATACCACCCCCTCTCCCATCTCTAAATCCTTTTGTCCCTACTTTCAGACTACACTGGCAGCTCTGGGGATTAACACTGCCATCCTGAGCATTAAACTGACTAGAGAATATTTCTCATTAAAATAAAGGAACAACTTTGTGCAGGACACACACCATGCAAAAAAATGCAGTTACTCTGCACTGAATACCTAAATAAGGAAAGTGATTCAATAGAAGTCTGCGACTGCCTGTTACTTCTAACATGTTTTTGATGTTACCCCTGTATTTTATCAAATATGCTTTTTCCTCATCAGTTTCAGTGACAGACGCATTAGTAAACTATCTTTCTCTTATGCCTGTTTTCCTATCTTTCCTTCATTGCGAACAGTTGTGTTTTTTCTTTAAAGATTTTATTTATTTATTTGACAGAGAGAGCACAAGCAGGGGGAGTGGCAGGCGGAGGTAGAGGGAGAAGCAGGCTCCCCACTGAGCAGGGAGCCTGATGTGGAGCTCAATTCCAGGACTCTGGATCATGACCCCAGCTAAAGGGCACATGCTTAACTGACTGAGCCATCCAGGTGCCCCACAAACTGTTGTATTGTTAAGCCTAAACTCTTCAATTCATATCAATCTGCAAGGAAACAGAATCTAAGCTAAGGCACACTAGCTTGCTACCATGCAGCGAGGTGATATTTGTTCCATTTCTTTTTTTTTTTTTTAAAGATTTTATTTATTTATTTGATAGAGAGAGAGACAGCGAGAGAAGGAACACAAGCAGGGGGAGTGGGAGAGGGAGAAGCAGGCCTCCCGCTGAGCAGGGAGCCTGATGCGGGGCTTGATCCCAGGACTCTGGGATCATGACCCGAGCCGAAGGCAGACGCTTAACGACTGAGCCACCCAGGCGCCCCTATTTGTTCCATTTCTAAACTGAAAACTATCATCTTTCCATTAGCCCTTTGTTATTGTGCCAAATATGGAAATAAACCTAGTTCCTTTGAATTAATATTTACTTGTTTATCTCAAATATCTTCACTTTATCCGGAAAAATTTGCCTTTCTTTAAAATGTAATTTTGGGGCACCTAGTTGGCCCAGTTGGTTAAGTGTCTGCCTTCGGGGGTGCCTGGGTGGCTCAGCTGGTTAAGCGTCTGCCTTTGGCTCAGGTCATGATCCTGGGGCTGCATCGGGCTCCTTGCTCGGCGGGGAGCCTGCTTCTCCCTCTTCCCCTGCTCGTGCTCTCTCTCTTGCTATCAGTCTCTCTCTTTCAAATAAATAAATAAATACATAAATAAAATCTTTAAAAAAAGGGGGGGTCTGCTTTCGGCTTGGGTAGTGATCTCAGGGTCCTGGGATCCAGCCCCACATGGGGCTGCCGAGTAGGGAGCCCGCTTCTCCCTCTCCTCCCCATTTGTGTGGGGGAGAAAATTACATTTTTTTTTTTTAAGATTTTATTTATTCATTTGAGAGAGAAACAAGCAGTGGGGAGGGACAGAGAGAAAGAGAAGCAGACTCCCCAATGAGCAGGAAGCCCGACGTGGGGTTGGATCCAAGGACCCAGAGATCATGACCCAAACTGAAGGCAAACGCTCAACCAATGGAGCCATCCAGGCGCCCCAAGAAAATGTAATTTTAAAAGAGCCAATGTGCGGGCGCCTGGGTGGCTCAGTTGGTTAAGCGACTGCCTTCGGCTCAGGTCATGATCCTGGAGTCCCAGGATCGAGTCCCGCATCGGACTCCCTGCTCAGCAGGGAGCCTGCTTCTCCCTCTCCCGCTCCCCCCTCTTGTGCTCTCTCTCTCTCTCACTCTCTCTCTCAAATAAATAAATAAAATATTAAAAAAAAAAAAAAAAGAGCCAATGTGGGCGCCTGGGTGGCTCCGTTGGTTAAGCGACTGCCTTCGGCTCAGGTCATGATCCTGGAGTCCCTGGATCAGTCCCGCATCGGGCTCCCTGCTCGGCAGGGAGCCTGCTTCTGCCTCTGACCCTCCCCCCTCTTATGTGCTCTCTCTCTCTCATTCTCTCTGTCTCAAATAAATAAATAAAATCTTTTAAAAAATAAATAAATAAATAAAAGAGCCAATGCTTTCTTTTTTTCTAAATTTTAATTCCAGTATAGTTAACATAGTGTTATGTTAGTTTCAAGTGTACGGTAGAGTGATTCAACACTTCTATATATTACTCAGTGCTCATCAAGATAAGTGTACTCTGAGCCAATGATTTCTTTTAAAAATTATTTATTTATTTTAGAGAGAGCATGCCCAAGTTGGGGGAGGGGCAGAGGGAGAGAATCTTCAAGCGGACTCCCTGCTGAGCTCGGAGCCCACACCAACACAGGGTGCTAAATCTCACAACCCATGAGATCATGACCTGAGCCAAAACCAAGAGTCCAATGCTTAACCGACTGAGCCACCCAGGCACCCGGAGCCAATGCTTTCTTAAATAGGATTTTATTGCATCTGGGAAGGAAAAAGTTTTAAGAAAAATTTCTGATTTTATCATATTTTAAAACAAAGTAATAAAGGAAATCTGCAAAAAAGAAAATGTTATCCAGGATCCAATCATCCTATAGTTGTTTTCATATTTTTAATAATTTAAAAATTAAAGTCAATGGAAAAATACCAATAAATATATAATTATCTAAATATACATCCCACAACCTCCCCCCCCACAACTCTTGTGGGGTGTGAAGAAGAAAGAGGGACTATTCAAGTGTATATTGTTCTAGTTGAGGGAATCCTGGCCTCTCTGGGAACCTGCCATAACTAGCAGCAGTAGTCTTCCCTTCAAGGTGACCAAACAGTAGAGTTCTTTCAGGCAGGTGGTCATGTAGTCAGGCAAACATTCATAAGTATTTGCTGAGGGCCTACTCTGTGCTAAGCAGTATAGTAGCTGTACAGGAGACACAATTTAGAGAGATAAAGACTCTACTCTGAGCACTTTACGGTCATTTAAATATGGAGACAGAAATATAGTCATTATCATATAATTTTTTTTTTTTTTAAAGATTTTATTTGACAGAGAGAGAGAGACAGCGAGAGAGGGAACACAAGCAGGGGGAGTGGGAGAGTTCGGAGAAGCAGGCTTCCCGCCGAGCAGGGAGCCCGATGCGGGGCTCGATCCCAGGACCCTGAGATCATGACCTGAGCTGAAGGCAGACGCTTAACAACTGAGCCACCCAGCACCCCTAGGGGGCCGACTCTTGATTTCTGTTCAGATCAGGTTCCATGCTCATCAGGGTCTGCTTGAGGATTCTCTCTCTCCTTCCCCTCCACTCATGCTCTCTTGCTCTCTTATAAATAAATCTTAAAAAAAAAAACTCTACAGTGAATATCCACATATCCAGTATTCACTGCAATATTGTTTCTAATGGCAAAATACTAGAAACAACATGAGCCCATATGTATATATACATATATATGTTTGTCTGCTTTGTACCTTCATGCTTATATTTCTGTACACTAGATTCCTGGGAGGGGTGGTGTGGGTCATAGGGTTTGTACTTTTAAAACTGTGCTTGGTCAGTGCCAAATTGATAGAAAGAAGTAGCATGAATTATATATAGTTGCCACATTGTATGCACATATTTCCCATATTATTGCCTATCCTGTATGGTTTCAGTCTTTTTAATTTTGTTAAGTAGACAAATGGCATCTTTTTAACATTTATTTTTTTAAATCTATACATTTTATTTAGCTTTTGACTTGGTTATGCAGGGACATGACTTAAAATTGAAAAGACATGAAAGTTTATATTTTCCTAGCCTGTTTCCCAATTCAGTTCCTCTCTCCAGAGGTGATCAATATTCTCTGGTTTTTGTGTATCCTTCTATAAGTATTTTATGCATATAAATGAACAAATTCATATAATGTGCTTTTTAAAAATATGCTTTTTCAATTAATTGGCATATCACTTTATCATACATATACAAAGGAATGGATACAAAAATCCTGTATACATAGGATTATGTCTGGATTTTATTCTGTTCTTTGAAGTTCCTCTATTTATGCACCAGGTTTCTTTTTGTCTTAGTTGCAGTATATGACCTTCAGTACAATGTTGCATAGGAGGGGTAGTAAACGGCCTCCTGGCCTTTCGATCTTTAACAGAAAAAAAAAAAAAAAAAAACTTCTAATGTTTCATTATTTAATGTGATTATTTCTTAGGTTTCTTTTAAATAACCCTTACCAAATTAAGGTAATTCCCTCTATTCCTAGTTTGCTACATTAAAAAAAAAAATCAGAAATAGGTGTTGAATTTTATCCCATCATTTTCATCATCTGCTGAGAAGGTTATATACTCTTTCTCCTTTAGTATCTGTTAATATAAAAATTGCTTTGATAGATCTCTTGATGTTAAATTGCCTTTTCATTCCTGGGATAAGCCCTCTTTGGTTATGATGTGTATTTCCTCTGTTATACTGCAATTTATGTAACATGAGAGCTATTTGTCCCATGAAGGTTTAAGAGAACATTATATAAAACTAATCTGAGGGCGCCTGGGTGGCTCAGTTGGTTAAGCGACTGCCTTCAGCTCAGGTCATGATCCCGGGGTCCTGGGATCGAGTCCCGCATCGGGCTCCCGGCTCAGCGGGGAGCCTGCTTCTCCCTCTGACCCTCTCCCCTCTCATGCTGTTTCTCTCCTGCTCACTCTCTAATAAATAAATAAATAATCTTAAAAAAAAAAAAAAAAAAAAAATAATTTGAGTCTGTTGGTATTTTTTTTTTAAATAAGGGATATTTGACAACTCTTGTTTTTTAATTTACATTTCTTTGATACTCAGTGGTCACTGGTATTTTTATTTTTTATTTTTTAAAATTTTTATTTAAATTCAATTAACATAATATATTGGTTTCAGAAGTAATCACTGGCATTTTTAAAAGTAAATCTTAAAAGTTTCTTGGCTCTTCCTCTTTCTTCTGTCTAAATGTTAATGTTCTTCAGAGTTCTATTGTTCATTCACTTGTCATATATATTTGTTAGGAGATATTATTAGAGATTTTTATTTGTGCTAGGCATAGTGCTAGGAACTAGTGAATAAAATACAGTGATCCCTGCCTTCACAGAACTTGCCTTCCTGCTGCTAAATTTTCCTTTTCCACTTTGGCTTCCCTACTGTTAACAATAATTTTGGGGGCGGACAGGAGGACCAAAGTGATCATCTCAGCCCTTTGCTTAAAGATCTCTATTGACTCCTTCATGTCTATAGGATCATGCCTGGAATCTAGAGCACAGTATACAAGGGCCTTCCAATTGTGGCTTAATCTCCAAGTCAGGTCATTCCCTCCATTCTCTGTGATACAAACTGGACACACCAGCTATACTGTGTCCCCAATAATTCCTCTTCTTTCCCGACTCTGTCTCTACACATTTTGTTTTCTCCATCTAGAATGCTTGTGTCTGCCTGGCAATTTCCTACGCACCCTTCAAGGCACTCCTCTAAAAAGGTTAAAAAAAAATTGTCCTAGAGATAGTGTGACTTCCATAGCACTCTGTGTAGATATGTCCTAGAATGTATAAAATTATATGATAATGAGGGGCACCTGGGTGAAATCATATGGTATTTGTCTTTCTCTGACTGGCTTATTTCACTTAGCACAATACTCTCTAGATCCATTCATGTTGTTGCAAATGCCAAGATTTCATTCTTTTTTACGGCTGAATAATATTCCTCTGTGTGTGTGTGTATGTGTGTCTACACACACACATCTTTATCCATTCATCAACTGATGGACACTTTGGGCTGATTCCATATACTGGCTATTGCAAATAATGCTGCAATAAACATAGGGGTGGCATGTATGCCTTTGAATTAGTGTTTTTATATTCTCTGGGTAAATACCCAGTAGTGGAATTACTGGATCACAGGGTAGTTCTATTTTATTTTTTTTAAAGATTTTCTTGGGGCGCCTGGGTGGCTCAGTTGTTAAGCATCTGCCTTCAGCTCAGGTCATGATCCCATGGTCCTGGGATCCAGCCCCGCGTCGGGCTTCCTGCTCGGTGGGGTGCCTGCTTCTCCGAACTTTCCCACTCCCCCTGCTTGTGTTCCCTCTCTGGCTTTCTCTCTCTGTCAAATAAATAAATAAAATCTTAAAAAAAAAAAAAAAAGAAAAGATTTTCTTCATTTGAGTGAGCAAGCAAGCAAGCACAGCAGGGGGGCAGAGAACAGAAGAAGATGGAGAAGCAGGCTCCCTGCTGAGCAGGCAGCTCAACTCTGGGCTAGATCCCAGGACTCTGGGATCATGACCTGAGCCAAAGGCAGACGCTTAACAGACTGAACCACCCAGGCGCCTGGGTAGCTCTATCTTTAGTTTTTTAAGGAGCCTCCAATAGTATTTTCCACAGTGGCTGCACCAGTTTGCATTCCCACCAACAGTGCAGGAGGGTTGCTAGTTCTCCACATCCTCACCAACACTTGTTGTTTCTTGTGTTTTTCATATTAGCCACTCTGACAGGTGGCTAATTTTCATTTATTTCTTAAAAAGAAAAAACAATTTTTTCATTAAAAAAATGAATATACCATAGATCAATTAACAAGTAAAAAACTGTTAACCTTTCAGTGGTTTATCATGTGCATTTCTAGTCTACCTCCAGCTAAGGTCAGTTCCTGGATCTTTCGTGGAGCTGCCAAAAAATATATACAGGAAGGCAGGTAGTGCTTTCAATCAGACCTGCTTCACATCACTTTTTTTAAAAAGTATTTATAGTGTGCTCAAGTTTAATCTATTCTACTCATATAAGGGAGGGCAGGGGCGCAAGAACACCTTGCTCCAGGGGACCTAAACAGACCAGGTTCCGCCACTAGCCACTGACAGAATCCAGAGGCACAGAGACAAGTGGTAATGAAACAAGAAAGGAGGTTATTGCAGCGAGGCTGACCCCGGGAAGACCGTGGACTAGAGTCTCAAAGACTGTCTCCGAAGTGTCGAAAATACTTCAGGTTTACAGCAGCAAAGTGTGGGACAAAGGTGGGTGGGTACACACAGGTAGGAAGTAAACGTCAAGTTGAAAATTGTCTTGAAGTCAATCACATTGTCTTGCTGCTCAGGGGAGTCCTTATTCCTTGAGGGAGTCCTTTCGGTTCCTAATACAGGATGCTTTACCTCCAGGGTCTTTTGCCTGAATTAAGAGATAAGCTGGAAAGAATTTAGCCAATTAAAAAGTTTGAGGTCAGAATGGAGGTAGCTGAAGTCCTCTTTCACTCACTTTTCCTTCATTGTCTCTATTTAACTGCTCTATTTCCAAGGACCAAACTTTTAAAAAAAAATAATAAATAAATAAATAAATAATAGAAGTTTTTTTTTAGGTGGGGAGGGGGAGAGGGAGAGAAAGAATCTTAAGCAGGCTCCACACCCAGCATGGAGCCCGACTCAGGGCTCAAACTCACAACGTGGAAAACATAACCCAAGCAGAAATCAAGAGTCTGACACTTAACCAACTGAGCCACCCAGATGCCTCCCATGGATAAAACTTTTTAAAAAATTATTTTCATCTTCATTTTCTTTTTTATTTTATTTTTTTAGAGACTTTATTTGACAGAGAGAGACACAGCGAGAGAGGGAACACAAGCAGGGGGAGTGGGAGAGGGAGATGCAGGCTTCCCGCCGAGCAGGGAGCCAGATGTGGGGCTCAATCCCAGGACCCTGGGATCATGACCCGAGCCGAAGGCAGATGCTTAACGCCTGAGCCACCCAGGTGCCCCCATTTTTTTTTTAATATTTTATTTGTGTGTGTGTGTGTGTGTGTGTGTGTGAGAGAGAGAGAGAGAAAGCATGCAAGCGAGCAGGGGGAGGGGCAGAGGGAGAGAATCCCAAGCAGACTCCCTGCTGGGTGAGAAGCCCACTGCAGGGCTTGATCCCACAACCCCAAGATCATGACCTGAGTCAAAATCAACAGTTGGATGCTCAACTGACTGAGCCACCCAGGAGCCCCTCTTTCTTTCTTTCTTTTTTTTTTTTTTTTAAGATTTTATTTATTTGGGGGCGCCTGGGTGGCTCAGTTGGTTGAGCGACTGCCTTCGGCTCAGGTCATGATCCTGGAGTCCCGGGATCGAGTCCCGCATCGGGCTCCCTGCTCGGCAGGGAGCCTGCTTCTCCCTCTGACCCTCCCCCCTCTCATGTGCTCTCTGTCTCTCTCATTCTCTCTGTCTCAAATAAATAAATAAAATCTTTAAAAAAAAAAAAAAAAAGATTTTATTTATTTGACAGAGAGACAGTGAGAGAGGGAACACAAGCAGGGGGAATGGGAGAGGGAGAAGCAGGTTTCCTGCTGAGCAGGGAGCTTGATGCGGGGCTTGATCCCAGGACGTTGGGATCATGACCTGAGCTGAAGGCAGATGCTTAACAACTGAGCGACCCACGTGCCCCTCCTCTTTCTTTTTTTAATGCTATCCTTCAAAAAGTTAGAGAAACTACAGGATATTTTAATGTTTCCAAAATTTTTCTTCTTTGTGCAGGCCCTAGCTGTAATAAATTCTGTATCTCACACTTCCTAATAAATAAGACATGACATACAATTCCTAGGCCCATATATTATAATGGGTAAACATTTCTATCTTCCAGTGGTTCCCCAATTAGGTTCTCTTTACCAGTATTTCAAATACCAAGTCCCTTCAGAAGATACAGTAAATGTATCTATTTATGAAAGATAAATCATTAGTAAGACTACTCCCAGCAATCTGGATAACTCAGAACCAGTGGCTTTGGGAACTCACAACCAGCGGCTTAAAATATCTAGCATAGAACACTACACGGTGGGTATTCAAAAATTCTCTTACTTTAAAAAATAACCCCACATTATCAAGTCTCTTTATTCTGGTATCCATGTGTTTCTTTTTTTAAGATGTTATTTATTTAAGAGAGAGAGAGAGATCACAAGTAGGCAGAAGGGCAGGCAGAGGGAGAGGGAGAAGCAGACTCCCTGCTGAGCAGGGGCCTGGATCATGACCTGAGCCTAAGGCAGATGCTTAACCTTTTGAGCCACCCAGGTACCCCTCTGGTATCCATGTATTGCGAGATATAAAATCTCTTTTACACATGAAGAGACCAAGTGAACTTCAAACATAAAGCCCTACAAATCCCATCAAAAATACTAAGGCCAGGGATGCCTGGCTGGCTCAGTAGGTAGAGCATGTGACTGGATCTTACGGCCGAGTTTAAGCTCCACGCTGGATGCAGAGATTACTTAAAAACAAACAAATAAATAAAATGAAATTACAGTTTACTTTAAAAAATGCTAAAGCAAGATAACCATGGAGAAAGACCTAACACCAACCTCCTGATGAAATAAAATGGGAATGGTACTAAACCCCAGACTCTTCCATCTATTACATCGAGCACTGTGTAAGAACCAAAAAGAAAAAAGAGCTAACTGCTATTAAAAGGGTTAACATCAGGGGCGCCTGGGTGGCTCAGTTGTTAAGCATCTGCCTTCGGCTCAGGTCCTGATCCTGGGGTCCTGGGATCCAGTCCCACATTGGGCTCCCTGCTCCACGGGAAGCCTGCTTCTCCCTCTCCCACTCCCCCTGCTTGTGTTCCCTCTCTCTGTCAAATAAATAAATAAAATCTTCAAAAAAAAAAAAAGGATTAACATCACACCAGGAACTGGACAGCAGGAAACTCAAAGTAGGGCTGACCAAGTTCTAAGCTTCCCCCAAGAGTCCAAAGCTTCGGGCACCTGGGTGGCTCAGTCGTTGAGCGTCTGCCTTCGGCTCGGGTCATGATCCCACGGTCTGGGATCGAGTCCCGCATCGGGCTCCCTGCTCGGCGGGAAGCCTGCATCTCCCTCTCCCACTCCCCTGCTTGTGTTCCTGCTCTCGCTATCTCTCTCTCTGTCAAATAAATAAATAAAATCTTTAAAAAAAAAAAAAGAGTCCAAAGCTTCAGGCAATACAGAAGGGCCAGAGTTAATTGAGCTATTAAACGTGAAAATCTTCCCAGTGTTAAAAACTTCCTACCCAGTGGAGTGAAGAGCTAGGGTTTATCAAGCACTCCAACAGTCAAATGTGAAGGCCCCAGATCAGGAATAGCCAGTCTTCAATTGAGGAGCAAAAGACGTTCTATTCCTTTCACAACGCATAGTACTAACCACTATATGATCACGGCGTGCCACCCTCTTGGCGGCCTATTCATTTCAAAATGCTATTTCCGTCTCTGCTGGCTCATGATTCCCATCCATATGTAAGAGAGCATTTATCACATATTACAGTAAAGAAAGCAATTTAAATCCATTCACTTCTTGCTTCTCCCAGTTCACATAGGCCAATGAGTATGGTGCAGCAAGAAATAACAAAGGTACCACCCAGGTGTGAAGCATTTAACATGCACCAAAGAAGGATATGTACCACAACATACTCAACAGCCTTGGCAAGCTAAGTATTATTAACCACATGAAGAAAGCACACAGAGCTTATTAATAAGCAAGTTGCCCAAAGTCACTCAACTAATAAATGACAGAGCTAAGGTTTTTAGGTTTGAATTTAAGTCTTTTCAAATCCTATAATCTTTCCACTCCCTAAGTGGCCTTGAGAAATACAAGACACTTACCATTCATCTTGTCAGATAATATATATGTCATGTGTTTGCCTAAACACAAAATTACTCTGGAAGAATATATAAGAACTGGTAACATTGGTCGTCTCTTTCAGGGGAAAAAAAGACCTTACTCTGCCCTTCAAGGTCCTTCTAGATGGACTTAGTATCAAATTGACATCAGACAGATTAATTAATTTATTAAATTAATAAAATAAAATTTAATAGAGTATATATGGGGAATCCACACAGACAAGAAATTCCAAAGGCAATGACACAACATGAAGTTTACAGGAGCTAAGGAGAGGGGTAGGTCTGAGGATACAAAGGGGAAGAAAGCCAACAGCAGGAAGGTGAAAAGAGATATTTTGAAAAACAAAGGTTGCCCTATTATGCAGATAAGTTTCTTAGGTAAAGGGGAGCCTGTGTTAATAGCTCTCTTCCTTGTATAGGCTCTCCTTTCCAATGTAAATTTAGGCAGCTGAGGACCAGGAAGATAGCTTCTCCTGCATCCGCTGGGTTTTGATTACTTTTAACCCAAAATAATGTTCTTGCCAAAGTGGCCTCTCTTGGGGCAGTCTACCTCTCAAGAAGAGCTAGGTGGCTCACAGACATGGCAAGAGAAGGGAATATTTACCATTTTCTCTTCTGTACCTTTTTTTTTTTTTAAAGATTTTATTTATTTATTTGAGAGCCAGAGACAGAGATAGCGAGTGAGAACACTGAGAGGGGAGGAGAGGGAGAAGCAGGCTCCCCACTGAGCAGGGAGCCCGATGTGGGGCTCAATTCCAGGACCCTGGGATCATGACCTGAGCCGAAGGCAGACGCTTAACTGACTGAGCCACCCAGGTGCCCCTGTACCTTTTTAAGTTTAAATCATGTGGCTACATTTACTCAAAAAAATAAAATGTATTAATTTTATATAGCTTTCAACTAAAATATATATAATAGGGATATTTGAACATAATGCTTTATAAAGTATTTTAAACTATGCCACCAAATGATTGTTGACAGTCTTCATATCAGGGCAAAGGGAATGAGTTAGGGAGCTCTACAAAGGGACAAACGATTATAGCTGCTTTTAGGAACTCCTAGCCCTAGGGGCGCCTGGGTGGCTCAGCGGTTAAGCATCTGTCTTTGGCTCAGGTCATGATCCCAACATCCTGGGATCAAGCCCCGCATCGGGCTCCCTGATTGGCGAGAAGCCTGCGTCTCCCACTCCCACTCCCCCTGCTTGTGTTCCTGCTCTCGCTGTCTCTATCTCTGTCAAAAAATAATTAAAAAAAAAAAAAAAAAAAAGGAACTCCTACCCCTAAACAGGGGATGCACCAAGGTACTGCAGAAATTGTGCCACACTCACTTTCTTGCTGGAGGCATTTGTGAAAAACCTGTTTAGTAAACACAAGCTGGCATCTCTCCTCTCGGGCTTAAAAACCTGACTCTCCAGATAAAATTTATCAAAGAGGATGAAGAACACTCAGAGACCATGGAGGAAATGATTCAACAAGAAAGCAAGGAAGTAAACATTTCTAAATTGTCGTAAGAGAAAATTCATGTCAAGGGATGGGGGTAGGGGTGCCTGGGTGGCTCAGTTGTTAAGCAGCCGCCTTCAGCTCAGGTCATGATCCCAGGGTCCTAGGATCGAGTCCCACATTGGGTTCCCTGCTCAGTGGGAAGCCTGCTTCTCCCTCCCCCACTCTCCCTGCTTGTGTTCCCTCTCTTGCTGCGTCTTTCTCTGTCAAATAAATAAATAATCTTTAAAAAAAAGAGAGAGAGAGAGAGATGGGGTAGAAGACTATAATACAGAGGAGAAAAAGAAGAAAACAGAAATCTGGAGAATAAACAGAAAGCTCCTCACCATCAGCAAGAGCACAATCATCCAGGTTCCCAGATGGAGTCAAGGGGAATGGGGTGGGGGTGGGGGGGATGGGAGGGATAGTTGGCCACTCTCCATAAAGAAAAACCTGAAGGCATTTTCCCAGCTGCTACCCACTCCAGTTGGTAAATGAAGGGGTGAACTAAATAACCAGAAGAGGGGCGCCTGGTGGCTCAGTCTGCCTTCAGCTCAGGTCGTGATCTCAGGCTCCCTGCTCAGTGGGGAGCCTGCTTCTCCCACTCCCCCGCCCCTCCCATGTGCCCATGCGCCTGCTCTCTCTCAAATAAATAAATAAAATCTTTAAAAAATAAACAACCAGAAAAAGCCTGAAAAGTCGTTCTAGGGGGAAAAAAATCTAAAAAATCTAAAGGACATGGAGGACCTGCTGGGTTAGGGAGGCCTTTGCTAACAACATTTATCTCTTTTTCCAATGGATAGCTGAGACCTTAGGAAAAAAAGGAGACATGTGAGTGTCTGTCAATAAATTGGAGTTGACTTTCCAGATCATACTAGAACATTCTTCTTCCCCTACACCCAAACCTGGTTTACTCCTTATCACTCTTTAGGTGTCAGTTCTAAATCCTACGTCTTTTTTTTTTTTAAAGATTTTATCTATTTGTCAAAGAGAGCACAAGCAGGCAGAGCGGTAGGCAGAGGGAGAAGCAAGCTCCCCGCTGAGCAGGGAGCCCAATGTGGGACTCGATCCCAGTACCCTGGGATCATGACCTGAGCCGAAGGCAGACACTTAACCAACTGAGCCACCCAGGCGCCCCTAAATCCTACTTCTTTATCCTGGAAGTTTTTACTGCCTTCCAGCCAGGCACACAGTATTATAAAAGCTTATGCTACTATCTAAGCTCCCATTAGACTATAAGTTTAGGGAAGTGCAGGGGCCACATCTTCCAGGCTCACAATTGCATGCTCAACACCAAGCACAGTGCTTGGCACCATTCGGATGAGTAAATGTATAAAAGATTATGGGCTCTCAGAGTGCTGTTCACAGGGAGTAGGAAGAACATGTTTGCCTGAACACTTGCCAAGCTGATTATGAGAGCTCAAAATTGGTAATAGAGGAGGGCGCCTGGGTGGCTCAGTTGGTTAAGCGACTGCCTTCGGCTCAGGTCATGATCCTGGAGTCCCGGGATCGAGTCCCACATCGGGCTCCCTGCTCAGCAGGGAGTCTGCTTCTCCCTCTGACCCTCCTCCCTCTCGTGCTCTCTCATTCTCTCTCTCGCAAAAAAAAAAAAAAAAAATTGATAATAGAGGAAAAGAGAAAAATCCCAAGATCAATAGGATTACAGTGGGAGGATGGATTTTTAAAGGATACAAAAAAGATTATATATATATATATATTTTTTTTTTTTTCTTTTTGAGAGAGAAAGGGAGAGGGAGAGAGAGATCCTGCGGGGGAGAGGCATAGGGAGAAGGAGAAAAACAATCTTTTTTTTTTCTTTTTTTAAGATTTTATTTATGTATTTGACAGAGAGAGAGACAGTGAGAGAGGGAACACAAGAAGGGGGAGTGGGAGAGGGAGAAGCAGGCTTCCCGATGAGCAGGGAGCCCGATGCGGGGCTTGATCCCAGGACCCTGGGATCAAGACCTGAGCCAAAGGCAGACGCTTAACGACTGAGCCACCCAGGCGCCCTGGAGAGAAACAATCTTAAGCAGGCTCCACCCCCAGCCTGGAGCCCAACTCAGGGCTTGATCCAATGACCCTGAGATCATGACCTGAGCCCAAATCAAGAGTTGGACGCTTGACCAACTGAGCCACCCAGGCACCCCCAAAAGAAAAAGATTTTATTTTTTTATTTTTTTAAAGATTTTATTTATTTATTCATGAGAGACAGAGAGAGAGAGAAGTAGAGGGAGAAGCAGGCTCCCAAGGAGCAAGGAGCCCGATGCGGGACTCGATCCCAGGATCCTGGGATCATGACCTGAGCCGAAGGCAGACGCTTAACCGTCTGAGCCACCCAGGCGCCCAATAAAAAGATTTTAAAGGAATTCCCTGAAAGGAGGGAGATAAGTAGACTAATGTTTATTGAAAGCCTACTGTATGCTAGGATGTTCATGTCCTTTAGATTTTTTTTTTTTCCCTCGAAGGACTTCTCAGGCTTCTTCTGGTTGTTTTTTATTTTATTTATTTATTTGAGAGAGAGCGGGCACACGGGCACATGAAGGGGGGCGGGGGAGTGGGAGCAGGTTCCCCGCTGAGCAGGGAGCCCAAGATCACAACCTGAGCTGAAGGCAGACTGAGCCACCAGGCGCCCCTCTTCTGGTTGTTTAGTTTGCCCCTTCCTTAACCAACTGGAGCGGGTAACAGCTGGGAAAATGCGAAAGCACTATGCGTCCATGTTTTATTCACCCTTTCCAACAGGCCCATTTGTAGGTATTAAGGCATTTTACATATAAGGAAACAGAGGCCTAGACAAGTTAAGGACCTTGCCATGTCACACAGCACTTGGGATGATACAACCAAGATTCCAAAACCAAATCTGACTCTAAAGCTGTGCTCTTTTCCTTGATTTGCTCTGCATCCATCTCTGGCCTGGTCCCACTGTTATAAATGACTTAGGTAACAGCAGTGGGTCATGCTGACCATATGAGAGGGCCTTTAGCTAAGAGAACAAATATATTTAAAATAGAATACAGATCTCAAAGATCAAAACAGGATCGAACAATGGCTGAGGATGATATTCAAAAGCAAGAGACTTTGGAGTCAGTCAGATGGGTTTGAATACCAGATTCTATCAATTCATTGTTTTGAATGCAAGCAAATTACTTAACTTCTTTGAGCCTTAATTTCTATTCTATAAAAGTGGACTTATACCTCACAGAATTGTTGAAGATGGGAGAAACAGTAGTATTTGTAAAGTTCTTGGCACATAACGCTTAACAAAAATGTTCACAAAATGTTCAGTGAACATTCAATCTAACAAAATGAAATTTATATAGGATAAGTACAAGAAAATCAATTTTAGAAGCACCAGAAGAAATTTAACAGAAACACATAAGAAAAGACTTAGATGCCTGGATGGCTCAGTCATTAAGCGTCTGCCTTAGGCTCAGGTCATGATCCCAGGGTCCTGGGGGGTCTTGGGATTGAGCCCCACATCGGGCTCCCTGCTCAGCGGGAAGCCTGCTTCTCCCTCTCACTCCCCCTTGCTTGTGTTCCCTCTCTCACTGTGTCTCTCTCTGTGAAATAAATAAATAAATTCTTAAAAAAAAAAAAAGACTTAGGGATCTCAGTTGACTTGAACCTATGAGTCAACAGTTTGCTAAGACTGCCAAAAATTATTGCAAATTTGGAACACATTACAGAAGCACAGTGTCCAAAACAAGTAAGCCCAAAACAAGGAGGTCTATCAGACTTTACTTGTAAGACCGTCTTCAATCCTGAAGTGCTAAATTTTAAGAAGGTCACTGGCAAATTACAATCAATTCAGGAAAAGATCAGAATGTTGAGAAGCTTTGAAAACATAGTAACTAGGGAAAAAAGAAAACATAGCAACTAGTTTCTTCCTTGCTGGTTCTCTATTTCCTCCACTTCACACAACTGAAATAACCCTTCAACTGCTTCTGTTTCTCAATAACTAAAACATTTCTCCCTTCATCTTCATCTCCTTTTTCTCCATCTTTCTCTCCCCCTTCCCCTCTAACCTCTCCCCACATGCACCTCAAATTCAATTTTGCCAGTGTCACATGGATCTGACAGGAGTGACCTGATGACTTCTAGCTTAAAACTCTAGGACCTGGCATGTCAGACCTGTTGCTAATCTGGCCCTGGCCTGTAGATTAGACCTGCTACTGCTAATCTACACCAAATTTAACTAGCCCCTCTTTTTTTTCCTGAGATAAGCCCCACAGCTTGTGCCTTAGGTAACTGAACGCTAAGTCTTCATCACATACTCAAGAAACTGGGGCTCTTCCTACATGTCTCTGTACCCTGCAGCTCCATTACCCCTGAAGGGTACAGCTGGCCGGAAGACTATAGTAGGCAACATCAGCCATCGCAGACCTCAGCCATTTCAAACTTACTGGATCAATACTTCCCAACCTAAGGAAGCTGTCAGATCAACTCAAGGGCAAACCTATGCATGCTCATAAAATAGTACAAGTAGAACAGTTTACTGTACCTAAGGGGCCACTTGCAAACCTACAAAGAAGGAAGCCTGGAAAAGCTAACTGCAATCTGGTTGTCCTCACTGCAGCGCCCCATTTTCAATTCCAATTAGAACTGGGCTCAGCTCCCTGGCAGGACCCAGAAAATAAAATCTGGTAACTCCTACGTCCAGATTATCAGGGCAACTGACATTGCAGTAACACGAGCTTCCCTGTGGAATAGCCTTGTCAAAGTTGGCAGGTTTTCCTGGCTGAATCAGAACAGCCTGTGTCTCCTTTCATTCAGTACTCCCTTGGAAGCCAAGCATCTCTCTAGGGAATGCCATCTGCAATGGACATCAGGTGTCTCAATGCCCTGTTGTTTTAACCATGCAGACATTGTGGTTCCATTTCTATTTCTCAAGTAGACAGAGGCTCTGCTCTTTCTATGGATGAGAGAAACCACGGTAAATGCTAGTCTTTTGAGAGCTTTGTCTTACTGTTCCTTTACCATGAAACAGTACAGTTCTAATTTAGAATCAGATAATTCTTGGAGCTTTCATCCAGTTCAAACTACTTCTATACCTACAGTTCTAGACTCAATTTGTAAATCCAGGTCTTCTCTTCCTGAAGTGAGCCTAGGTATCTAAACTTTTAGATGGTTCCCCCACTAATGCAACAGCACTCTACTTATTCTCTAGATCACTAGTTCTCAAACTTGAGTGAGGCCTGTTAAAAATGCAGATTGTTGTACCTTACTGATTCAGTAGGTATGGGGTGAGACTTGAATATCTGCATTTTTAACAAGCTCCCAGGGCATGCTCATGTTGCTAGTCTGGAGACCACTCTTTGAGAACCATGTCATTCCCAGAACTATATTAGGAGTGGGGCAGGGGAAAGGAAGATGCTATAAAATCAGGTCCGTTTGCATCATAATATTCAGTGCTTTGTCCTACAAAGAAAACTCCTTCTTCTGCTACACAGGAGACCTCAACCTGATCTCACAGGTGAAATATTCAGGAGTTTAAAACATTACAATTTACATCCTAACAAATTATTAACATAGATACATTCTGTAACCAAGAAATGGCACTTACATAAGTGATTCTAGGTTCAAAATCAGCAGCCAAACCAGAAGCAGAATGAACACCTATTCTCCTTCCTATGCCTCATGTTATTCATTAAATGAATTAATACCTGTAAAACACTTAGACTAGTGCTTAGCCATTATTTCACTGTGGTAAAATATATACGTAACATTTATTATTTTTGCTATTCATAAGTATACAAATCAATGGCATTAAATACAGTCACAATGTTGGGTAACCATCACCACTATATATGCCCAAACTTTTTCATCAACCCCAAAAAACTCTGTACCCATTAAACAATAATCCTCTTTCTCATCTCCCCCCAGCCCCTACTGCTCTATTTTCTCTCTATAAATTTACCAATTCTAGCTTCCTCATGTAAATAGAATTATACTTTCTGTGTCCAGGTTATTTCAATAAGCATAGTGGGTTTGGGTTTGTTTGTTTTTAAGATTTTATTTTATTTTTTTTAAAGATTTTATTTATTGTCCCTCATCGGGCTCCTTGCTCAGCAGGGAGCCTGCTTCTCCCTCTGCCTGCAGCTCCCCCTGCTTGTGCTCTGACAAATAAAATCTTAAAAAATATATTTTATTTATTTGCCAGAGAGAGAGAGAGAAAGCAAGCAAGCACAAGCAGGGGGAATGGCAGGCAGAGGGAGAAGCAGGCTCCCTGCCAAGCAAGGAGCCGGATATGGGACTTGATCCCAGGAACCTGGGATCATGACCTGAGCCCAAGGCAGACGCTTAACTGTCTGAGCCACCCAGGCACCCCCAAGATTTTATTAAGTATTCTCTACACCCAATGTGGGGCTTGAACTCACAACCCAGAGACAAGAGTCAACATGCTCCACCAGCTGAGCCAGCCAGGTGCCCCAATAAGCATAGTGTTTCTGAGGTTCATCTACATCGTAGCATATATCAAAATTTCATTCCTTTTTAAGGCTAAATAATATTCCATTGTATGTACACACCCCATTTTGTTTATCCATCTGTCGATGGAGTCTCAAGTTGCTTCTACCTTTGGGTTATTGTGAATAATGTTGCTATGACATGGACATACAGCTAGCAGTAAAATTGCTGGGTCATATGGTAGTTGTTATGTTTAATCTTTTGAGAAACCACCAAACTGTTTTCCACAGTGCTGCACCATTCTATATTCCCACCAAGAGTGCCAATTCTTGTTATTTTCTTTAAAAAAAAAAAAAAATTATAGCCATCCTAGTAGGTAATGCTTAGCCACTGTTATTATCACAAGTTTTGATGTGGACTTTTACCAGTATTTGAAGCACTGTAAGGGCAGCACCACAACAATTAGAGGTTCTGACTAGAGTTCCAAGCATTTTCATTCAAAACACAAATTTCCAGTTGCTTCTAATTTTCTAAAAAATCACCTCCAAAGCTAGCATTTCCTTAGTTTGACATCAACCAAGAAAGAAAATGATGCTTTGGGGGGCAAGCCTGGGTGGCTCAGTCAGTTAAGCGTCTGCCTTCGGCTCAGGTCATGATCCCAGGGTCATGGGATTGAACCCCATATCAGGCTCCTTGCTCAGTGGGGAACCTGCTTCTCCTCTCCCTCTGCCTGCCCTTCCCCCTGCTTGTGCTCTCTCTGTGTCAAATAAATAAATAAAATCTTAAAAATAAATAAAAATTAAAAAAAATTTTTTTAATTTGTTAAAAAGAAAATGATGCTTTGGGTAGCTAAAGAAAAAAAAGATGGATGGTTATGTTTTTGAAAACAAAAGTATGCTGGAAATCCTGGATATTTTAATCTTGCTAGCTATATCACTTTTAAGTCCTTGACCTCATCAGAAATACCATTTTCTCTTCACTTTTGGGGTTTTCCTGGCATGGAAGAGCTAAACTCTCAGTGAAACAACTTTTCCCAAATAAAACTGTTTTCTTGTGCTCATGTATTATGTTCAAGGTTTCAGGACTTCCTCTCAGTAACTTTTTTTTTCTTTATGAATTTAAGAAGGAGAAAATCTGTGAGTACAGAAAGTAAAAACAAGGGGCACCTGTCTGGCTCAGTCGATTAAGCATCTGGCTTCAGCTCAGGTCATGATCCCGGAGTTCTGGGATTGAGCCCCACATTGGGCTACCTGCTCAGCAGAGTCGGCTTCTCCTTCTGCCCCTCACCCCACTTGTGTTCTCTCTCTCTCTCTCTCTTAAATAAATAAATAAAATCTCCTTTAAAAAAAAGTGAGTAAAGGGCGCCTGGGTGGCTCAGTTGGTTAAGCGACTGCCTTTGGCTCAGGTCATGATCCTGGAGTCTCGGGATCGAGTCCTGCATCGGGCTCCCTGCTTGGCGGGGAGTCTGCTTCTCCCTCTGACCCTCCCCCCTCTCATGTGCTCTCTCTCATTCTCTCTCTCTCAAATAAATAAATAAAATCTTTAAAAAAAAAAAAGTGAGTAAAAACAAGAAGAAAAAAATCCTTTTTTTTTTTTTTCTGGAAAAATTTTCCTCTACTTTTACACTTGGCAAGAATTGAGAAATAAACTCTAGTAGGAACTTAAGTACAGCCAAAAAAAATGGGCAATGTGTAGGTATCATGGGAAAAACAATCTAAAAAGCTGTAGTTTCATCCTACTTATTAGTAGGCAAGTATACTATATATGCTGCCCCATTATGCTGATGTTTATATATGAAAGATTAGACTTTACATATAGAAAAAGACTGGATTTATAAAGGCAAAGAGGAGACTTATGACATTGTGAGAGGTACAGCCAGAGGCCTACATGAACCCCCAAGTTCACTAACCCCATTAAAGCATAAAATTTCTTTCATAAATAAATGTACAATAAGGGGTGCCTGGGTGGCTCAGTCGGTTGGGTGTCTGCCTTCGGCTCAGGTAGTGATCTCAGGGTCCTGGGATTGAGCCCAGCATTGGGCTCTCTGCTCAGCAAGGAGCCTGCTTCTCCCTCTCCCTGCCTCTCTGCCTACTTGTGATCTCTCTCTAATAAAGAAATAAAATCTTTAAAAAAAATAAATGTACAATAAGCAGCCAGTAACAATGTAGCCCCATCTCTGTAGGAAAACTTGTAAATGGCAGAAACCAAGAATGTTCAATCCCCAAAAGCCAAGAGAGCTATTTTTGGTGTATATGTATATAGGTATGTCATACACAGAAACATGTAGGTAAAACAGATGAAGTTTACTAGAAAGAGCACTGCATTTAGTCAGAGTTTGAGTCCCAGTGCTGCCTTCTTGGTAAATTACTGAAAGCTTTTGAACATCATCTCTATTATCACAAAGACAATCATCCTGAGCAAAACAATACCAGCTTCATAGGTTGTGTGAAGAATTTCAATATAGTTTCACTCATTCTTCAGTAAATGTATTTTGAACTCTCACAATGTACACTAAGGATGCAGAGAAGACTGAGATCCCGCCCTCACTATGTATAAGAAAGAGGTTCTCTTCCTTGGTGGGTACCCCACAATTCAAGAACTGCTTAGAGAGAACTAGAGGGCAATTCCTCAAAGACAGAGAGCCCCTCAACCGTGTTCAAGAACTTGGTACACAATGGACAATAAATGATTGTTGAACAAATTGTATTTTGTTTATAATCTTCCTCTCAGTGAACATTAACATGAAAAGGAGGAGACCAATACGTAATAATCACCTCACTCACCTGGGAAACAGAAACTCAAAAACATTAAGAGGGGAAAGCAAAAATGACACTTCCCATTATAATCATTACATGACAGGGCTCAGTAGTGTTCGGCTAGTCCTATAAACCGCCCCCCCCCATCTCTGAAAACCCATGCAAATGGCTCATTTTATCCTGTGGGATAGTTATGCTATAAAATAATAGACTAGAGTTTTTCATTTTTTCAGTAGGTAAAGTTAATGCCCGAAATCATTATCTGGGGATACACATCTGAATAAATACTAAATGTGTTAGCCAAAAACCTATCTTTAACTAAAAAGTAAGAACTTGTATCTCTGTTCCTAAGAACTACAAATTCCTTCAGATATAAACTAGGGTTTCTTAACCTTGGCACTATTGCCAGTTTGGGTCAGTAATTCTTGGTTGTGGTGGGCTGTAGTATACATTATAGGATGTTTAGCAGCATTCCTGGCCTCTACCCACTAGATGCCAGTAGTACCCTCCAAATGTGACAATCAAATGTATCTCTATATGACATAGACATTTGTTTGGGGGTCGGGGGTGTTTGAAATCATGGTGGTTGAGAACCACTGAGATAAACAATGGAATGAGAACGTTTTCACAAAGGCTGTAAGGCTGTTTAAGAAAGATATGGAAGATAAGATGTTATTCTTTGTACTCCACGTATGAGTCATTTTTAGATCAGACGACCTTTTAAAGTTTTATCTGGGGAAAAAAAAAAAAAAGACAACGATGACCAATGCACCTAAAGGCAATCTATAACCTAGAAAGAAGAAATTAATCAGTGAACCAATGGATGGTACAGAAAGTGTTAACAGCATAAAATGAGTTACAGGCAGCCCTGCTACCATCTTGTAGATACATTACTCGTGCATGGTAACTGTCAGAAGTCAGACAATCTTGGAATCATCCAGCTCATTGCTACAAAGTCAGATTTTTAATTTTTCTTCCTATTCTTAGCTGAAAAAAAAAAATGTTTGTTTCCTGTAGCACAGGGAACAAGAATACCATTATCACAACTATTTATTGAGCATTTTGTAACTCTAAGGGATTTTACTTATATAAAATAAAACTCCTGAGCCACAAAGGAAGCTGGGGATTCCTGATGTTTACTTAAGACTCATAGGCATCACCTCCCCAAAGGCCCAGGTTTTACTTGCAAATAGTTCTGTTTAGAAAAAGTTCAGGGGCGCCTGGGTGGCTCAGTCGTTAAGCGTCTGCCTTCGGCTCAGGTTGTGTTCCCAGGGCATCGGGCTCCCTGCTCGGCAGGAAGCCTGCTTCTCCCTCTCCCAGTCCCCCTGCTTGTGTTCCCTCTCTCGCTGTCTCTCTCTCTCTGTCAAATACATAAATAAAAAAATCTTTAAAAAAAAAGGTCAGATTTGCATTAATTTTAAACACTGGGATCTCAGCACTTAATAACATAACCCCAAACTTGTATAGAGCCTGCAGCACCTTTTACAAGATGTTACTGATTTTAATTATAAAAGAAACAAATGGTCATTGCAGAGAATCTAAAAAGACTATTTTTAAAGGATTATTATTTTTTTTTTTAAAGATTTTATTTATTTATTTATTTGAGAGAGAGAGAATGAGAGACAGAGAGCATGAGAGGGAGGAGGGTCAGAGGGAGAAGCAGACTCCCCACCGAGCAGGGAGCCCGATGCCGGACTCGATCCCGGGACTCCAGGACCATGACCTGAGCCGAAGGCAGTCACTCAACCAACTGAGTCACCCAGGCGCCCTTTAAAGGATTATTTTAATAATGATGTATATCATGTAATAATGACGTATATGAAAGCAAATGCAAAGGTAGAGATTAGCCAGTTGTTCAAGGAATGAACAAGTAATTCATAGATTAATGTCCCTAGAAACCTCAGTACTAAAGTCATAGATGACTCTCTTTAAAATCTGCCTACCAATTCTGAGAATAAATTCTGGTTTCATAATAATTCCATAAGCCTAGTCAGATCTGTGGCACCCGTGCTGGATAAAAAGGCAAGAACTATGCATGTGTGTTTTGAATGGGTTTGGTATTTCAGAGGAAACCAATACATAAAACAGAAACTGTCGGGCACCTGGGTGGCTCAGACGGTTAAGCGTCTGCCTTCGGCTCAGGTCATGATCCCAGGGTCCTGGGATCGAGTCCCGCACCGGGCTCCCTGCTCCTTGGGAGCCTGCTTCTCCCTCTGCTTCTCTCTCTCTCTCTCTCTCTCTGTCTCTCATGAATAAATAAATAAAATCTTAAAAAAAAAAAAACAAACAAACAGAAACTGTCTTTCCTAGAGAAAAATGGAATGCTTTTCTTAGAAGGAGAAACTAAAAAAAAAGTCACTTCTAATCTACTGTTTTGGTCTATTTTATAATGTGGATCTAAGAGATAACCAATCTTTAACAAAAACTCTTCCCATGGGCTCTAGAGCTTCTCAGACTCTCACCCCTATTCCGCTGCCTATCCCATGCCATCTCAGTTAGGTACTCAGGAGATCTTTTCAAAGTCAGATATGAAAGTGCTCATTCCAGAAGGTACCAGCTCTCCAGCTCTGAAGAGTGCAGGCTAAATGACCGGTTTAAGGAACATCTGCCCCTACTCCGGAGGAAGAGGAATAGAAAACAGTGACTATTCCAGGGGCGCCTGGGTGGCGCAGGTCGTTAAGCATCCAGCTCTTAGTTTCCACTCAGGTCATGATTTCAGAGTCATGATCTCAGGGTCGTGGGATCAAGCCCCATGTGGAGCCCTGCATGAAGCCCTCCCACTCAGTGTAGAGTCTGCTTGAGATTTTCTCCCTTTGCCCTTCCCCCTTATCAGTCGTGTGCACTCATAACCCCCCCTCGCAAATAAAATCTTAAAAAACAAAACAAAACAGTGACTATTCCAGTGGCCAGAAAGAGCAACCAAGGAGCTCTTATACAGAAGTATGCATAGGGGGCAAATGTGATAATGATTGATTTGGAAAAAGAAAATACCCCCAGTTATGTGAGACATCAAGGCAGGATGGAAGGACAAGTATGAAATGGCTGAAATTGCACTGCAGATTTTAGTATCTGAACGAATAATAAGAGTTAGGGTAATGGCGTCTAATCTTGACACTGCTGTGGACAAGCCATTCTGCTATGAGGCTTAAATGAGGAACCTGGCTGGCTCAGTCAGTAGAGCATGTGACTCTTGATCTCCAAGTTGTGATTTCAAGCCCCACGTTGGGAGTAGAGTTTACTTAAAAAAATAAAAATAGGGCGCCTCCGTGGCTCAGTTGGTTAAGCGACTGCCTTCGGCTCAGGTCATGATCCTGGAGTCCCGGGATCAAGTCCCGCATCGGGCTCCCTGCTCGGCAGGGAGTCTGCTTTGCCCTCTGACCCTATCCCCTCTCATCTGTTCTCCCTCATTCTCTCTCTCTCAAATAAATAAATAAAATCTTTTAAAAAAATAAATAAAAAATAAAAATAAATTAAAAATAAAATAAAATGAGGCTTAATATTTAGAAGACAAAATTGGAGTATCCCAACATTACTATGTCTTTTCCAATATAATAAAGGTATATAAGTCAGAGAATGAGACTCAAATGTACTGACCTATGAGGAGTATTTTTTTTTTTAAAGATTTTATTTATTTATTTGAGAGAGAGAGAATGAGAGAGAGCACATGAGAGGGGGGAGGGTCAGAGGGAGAAGCAGACTCCCCGCCGAGCAGGGAGCCCGATGTGGGACTCAATCCCAGGACTCCAGGATCATGACCTGAGCCGAAGGCAGTCGCTTAACCAACTGAGCCACCCAGGTGCCCCCGAGGAGTTTTAACTATTACCTCTGTGAAACAGTTCAGCTCCTTTCCAAAGCATGGTCTGTCTTACATTTCAATTCATTAATAAGTACTAAAGGTCATGTTCCTTTGAGAAAACCTCCAGGTTGCTTAACATTCACAAAAGTGAAGTCAAAGACCCTTGATATGCTCAGAAATTTTAACAGAGTAAAATTCTAACATCCAGATGAGATTTTACCTGATTGTTAATTACAAAATCAGTAGTTACTGGCAATAACAAAAATAATGAGAATTCTTCACCTTTCCCTCATCTTCTTTCCCTTTCTGGAAGGCCTCTACTTAACGTTATGAATCATCTGGTCCTTGACGTATGGTTACTTCTGGGGGGACAGATGACATTTAGCACAGGACATGTGAGGCTGTGGGAAAAGGGAAGTTCTTGGCCACAAGAACCAGCACAAAACCCTTGCCCTTGGGAAAAATGCCAAAAATCTCTGAAGTCCACTGCAAGGCAGTTAAAATTTTAACTTTAGATGATCCCTGTTACAAGAACACAAACCACAGCACAGAATTAGACTAGGTTTTTGAAACTACATTATAAAGTTGCAAGATAACTTTTTTTTTTTTTAAGATTTTATTTGACAGAGAGAGAGCACAAGCAGGAGGAGCGGCAGGCAGAGGGAGAGGGAGAAGCAGACTCCCCTCAGAGCAGGGAGCCCGATGTGGGACTTGATCCCAGGACCCCGGGATCGTGACCTGAGCTGAAGGCAGACACTTAACCGACTGAGCCACCCAGGCAGCCCTATTCACTTATTTTTTTAAGTAGGCTCCATGCTGGGCCTCAGGACCCTGAGCTGAGATCAAGACCTGAGCTGAAATCAAGAGTGGGCCACCCAACAGACTGAGCCACCCAGGGCCCCACAAGATAACTATTTTCTGACATTCATATGAGTCTATGCTAAGTGATGGTCCCCAGGGTGAATACAAATATTTTCCCCCTTGGGATTAGTTTAACCTAACTTGGCTCTAAAATCTTTCACTATTCAAAAACGGAGAATACCATGATAATGGCTAACTTTACAGAGTGCTTACTAGGTAAGTGTTCTATGTGCACCAGCTTATTATCCTTACAATAATGCTCTAAACAACATTAACTCTAAAATAGGAATTTTCTTGGGGCACCTGGGTGGCTCAGCCGTTAAGCGTCTGTCTTCAGCTCAGGTCATGATCCCAGGGTCCTGGGATCGAGCCCCACATCGGGCTCCCTGCTCCGTGGAAAGCCTGCTTCTCCTTCTCCCACTCTGCCTGCTTGTGTTCCCTCTCTCGCTATGTCTCTCTCCGTCAAATAAATAAAATCTTTAAAAAAATAAAAATAAAAAATAAATTAGGAATTTTCTTTAGAGGTTTTGAAAATAAATATTATTTGTTACAGCAACTCTAAAGAAATTCAGGAATTATTTTTAATGTGAGAGAAGCACTATACAAGTTATTAAAACCATCTTTGGTCTAAAATGAAAATATGTATAAATGCGTAAGTATTTTAGAAAACTAATTATTCTAGCAATCACTACTGGGAAATCCATGCAAAATCAAAAGACCCTAAAAAGCTATTGCAGGGGCGCCTGGGTGGCTCAGTCGTTAAGCGTCTGCCTTCGGCTCAGGTCATGATCCCAGGGTCCTGGGATCAAGCCCCGCATCCGGCTCCCTGCTCCGCGGGGGGCCTGCTTCTCCCTCTCCCACTCCCCCTGCTTGTGTTCCCTGTCTCACTGTGTCTCTCTCTGTCAAATAAATAAATAAAATCTTTAAAAAAAAAAAAAGCTATTGCAGAATTCGAATATCCTTAGAATCCTAGTTGAATCTTTATTTTATGGCTTATTATGAAGAGGGAGTTCTCCTCACAACTTATGCCCAAACAGATGTAACCCAGGGAGCCCCACTTAACTTTCTGAAGGTTTTAGACCTAGAACAGATGAGGACATCCTTAATAATCCGTGATGGTCAAGTTAATTATAATTACATAGAAAATTCAATAAAATTATCAACTTCAGGTCCACTTACAAATGTAAGTATATGCTCTGAGAAAGTAAAATTAAGACAGTAACATAATAAGAATGGAGGTCGAAAACAGCGGCAGCGGCGGCAGCTGTGTCCCACTGTCCACGCTGCTAGGTCTGTCCGGGGCACAGCCATGTCGAGTGGCACCCACGGTGAGGAGGGCTCAGCTTGCATGTGCAAGGCCCTCAATCTACTTCGCAGGTGCTTCGTAGAGCTCCCCAGCGTGGGAGTGAGCATGCTGAATGTCTTCCTCAAGTCGCATCAGAGAGCACAATCGCCCACCCTCATCTCTGCACCAGGGCCCAGCCCTTTCCCTGGGGAGATGGTACTCATACTCTATTCCATAACTCTCATGTGAATCCACTTCCAACCGGCTATGAAGATGAATAAAGAGAACCTGGACCACCACCCAGTGGGGACCACAGCACTGGTTTGGACCATGACTCTGTACACGGACCAAAAAAGTCTATGGGACCGTGGGACCGGGGCGCCTGGGTGGCTCAGTCGTTAAACGTGTGCCTTAGGCCCAGGTCATGATCCCAGGGTCCTGAGATCAAGCCCCGCATCAGGCTCCCTGCTCAGCGGGGAGCCTGCTTTTCCGTCTCCCACTCCCACTGCTTGTGTTCCCTCTCTGTCAAATAAATAAATAAAATTTTTTTAAAAAAAGAAAAGTCTATGGGACCTTAAGCTCACCTTCCTTACTTGATCAAATGACGACCAGTATACTGATCTTCCATCCCTTTGCTTATGGCAGGAGATGGCTTTAAAAAATAACTTAGATTGGGGGGGCGGAGCAAGATGGCGGAGGAGTAGGAGACCTGGATTTCGTC